>NC_138149.1:11157400-11522400 GCF_964199315.1 Orbicella franksi
TCTGGTTAAGCTTTATTTATAGAGCGACCGTTGCTGACGTCATAGATTAAACTTTATTTCTTATTAACAAACGAGTTTGCACAGAGAAGGTATCCTGCTAGATACAAGTCGACTAACATTTAGAGAGCCTGTAAAACTTTTGGCCAGGCCTATCTTTTGAACGTTTTGGCCTTTTGGGAGTAATATTCAAGGAGAAATTTGCTTTCAAGACTTTTTGGGTGGCAAAAGTACTGATTGAGCTCATACATACATTCTTCGCAAAATTTTGATTTGCTGCTAAAGAGGCTAAGACAGTAAACAAAGATTCTTCTTTGTTACACATGAACCTCCCAACTCAAATATGTTTTCCGATTGGAGGACAACGTGTCACGTGTCATGGATCAAAAACCCACTAACACCCTTGGGAAACAACTACTTGAACTGTCGACTTGCATGCGAACAGGTCCTGCACCTTGAAACCGCGGCAAATTTGTGTGTCAGCCGGCGTCAAGCAATAGGCCACTCACGATATAGTGAGGCCTAGAGGACACAAACAAGAGAACTGGATAAACATATATGCATGGTCATTCAATTTCCTTTGTTTGTGTCCTCTAGGCCTCGCTGCAAAGCTGAATTTTAATACATTGAAAGTGGTCTATTGAATATATATTTTTTTGCAATTTGTTCTAGTTTTGAGTTGGGAGGTATAACAAAACACTTAATGACTGGCCCCACGGGAAAAAGTGAGTTTTGTTTGAAGGTCTCGGGAAACAAAACTCACTGTTTTCGCTGGGGCCAGCCATTAAGTGCTCAATGTGTACAACGAAGCCGAGCTTTATTCTCATCCACACTCTAATACTTACAAAGATGACCCCTTGAAGGCTGGAAAATGAAGAGGATGTCACAAGAAAGAAATAAACACCAGATATGTTCTGGATGCCGTCCTGGTCGTAAGGTATTTGTAAGTAGATTAGTCCCGCAATCAATCCAGTGATCTATCATTTAAAAAATAATGATCAGCTTAACACTGTAGTCAATAGTGTTTCTTTTATGATTCTGAAAATAGATGTAGATGTACACAGGGGCGGATCAGCATTTTTCTTCTTGGGAGTGTTTTACTTTAACGCCAATAAACCACATTTGGTTTTTTTGGCAGAATACCAGTTATATTAGAAAGCCGTATGTCATCTCATGTCACGCGGGGGAGGGGGGGGGGGAAGGGGGTGTGAGGGGTGCACACCCCCTGCACCCTCCCCTAGATGCGCCCCTGCACACATGTACAAAACATTTTCACAATGTGAACATCACTTTAGATCTCACAAATTTTGGGGTCCCTTACATCTGGTCACTCTACATGTACGCAGTGTTAGAACTGTTCAGCCGACAGAGTTATAAATTGTGTGATTCATGGGACTGCTGTGCACAGCGTATTTGGCTGCTATTATCCAAACAATCATTGCATGCAAATTAATTTTTGCGACAATCAGCTGAAAGCACACATAACAATTTTTCCTGCAATTTGCACTTTTCATACACTACATCCACAGTCTTAAAAGTTGAGGTAGAGTTACCAAAAGTAGTTTGTTTCTCAAATAATATGTAAGCGTTTTCTTTTTTATTCAAAAGTGATCCAATACGATGATAGAGACTGTTTAGCTAGCTTGCTTCAAAACTCACAATGGCCTGGAAAATCCTTATCCTGAAGATGATGACGTCTCTATTGTTAGTGATCCACGATCGCCACAGCACTGCACCAAGCTGCCGACACCATGATGCCTTGTACCTACATGTAAAAATATAGCACTATTTGCCTTGGAGCTCAAGATACCCAGTGTATTAAACAAATTGGCCAAACATTATTTAAACATTATCTCAACTGCAGAGATCAACTTCAGGACTGTGGCTGATAGCTCAGCCTTAATCTCTTCTCCATAGTCTATATTTAAACTATCTCCAGGTTAGCTTTCAACATGCCCTGTGATTGGTCAATTTACTGGACCATATTCTAGTGTGCATGGCCTGCATAGCAGGTGTAAAATGGATTAGTATCACCACCCCTGCATGTATCCCTTCTCCGTTTACCCCTGCAATGCAGGCTTGGGGTATATCCCACTGACGTTTGAAGCTAGGTTTGGTCGCCAAAATGTTTCGTCACTTATCAAAAGTTGATGATGTTTGATGTTCATACATGGTAAATATCACGCAAAAGTATTCACTTTCAATATTGCCCGGTTAGTTTACCACATGCACTGTGGTCAATTTAGTGGGCCATATTTTAGTGCGCGTGGCCTGCATAGCAGGTGTAAAATGGATTAGTATCACCACCCCTGCTCCTTCTTCTCTTTCTGTAGACAAACACCTGTCCCAGACACGGAACCCGTCAGACACACAGCAAAGATATACACTTCAATAGATATCTTATATTACTAGCCTCATCTTCATGGTCTTTGCTGTAAGATACAGATCACTGCTCTTCCCCTTTGATTTCTACCCAAAATCAAAGGGAAAAAAAAATCTTGGGGGGTTTAATGGAAAAATCTTCAGTTAGTAAGAGGTATGTGTGCACATGAACCATGTATGTGTATAGGGGATGAGGATCTTTGTTTGACACCCAGGAAGGCATCCCACATCACAGGGACAACAATAGTGGAAAACTTAGTGCATAAATCATCAATTAATTAACCCTAAAACCACAGATCAGTTTCTTACGGTGAATGTCTCTTAAAGTAAACATCTGCTTTGAAGGAATCCTGAAATGAAAAGCAAATACCAATGTTAAACTCAGTGAGGTTAAGGATTGATTCATAGATGTAAATCAAACTGTAAACATGACAACAGAACCAAAATAAGAATGTACAGCTGTAAAGATAAGCCTGTCATGGGGAGGTAGGGGTGTAAAATGACACCTGTCATTTTTTGGGGACCTGCAAAATTTTTGTTGTTAAAAAAAAATGCTTGCAGCATATATGTAACACAATCAAAATATATCAATAAAACAGAAACAGAGACCTGAACCATGCACAGTACTGATCACATTTTGTGACCTTTTACAAAAAAAGAAATTGGGTTTTGTAATTGCTCCATTCGTCCGTCGTTGATTAACTGACCACTGTCGAAAGGTTATTTTAGCAGATGGGGAGTGTTTTAGTGGCCGTTGCCATTGTGGTGATGTGGCCATTGTAGCAAGGTTAAAATAAGAGTAAATGCATGGACTGTCCACCAGGACATAAAAAGTGGCCGTTGTAGAGCTCTAGGTGGCTGTCAATGGAGGTCCGACTGTATTCATTGGTACACATTATGTGTACATGTATATTACACACCTACTGGGTGGAAAGTAAGACTGTGAGTACCCAAAGGTCGTGAAATATACAATGTACACCTGTAGCTGCATTTTTAAGTCCTTTTTTTCTTTTTTCTTTGTTTTTTTCGTATTTTATTAGATACCTTACTGTTGGGCAAATTGAAGTAAAACTGACTTGTAAGGTACCCAGCTGTATCACATACATGTACATAGCCACGCAATTAAAAGTAAAGCTTTACCCAACCTGTCTGTTGTATCCATTTTCTTCCTTGGCTTCTTCTGCTACTCGTTCACTGTACACATCACAGATTTCCTATAGGTAGCAAACATAGTTAAAAAAAAAGTTAATTTTAATGACAACAATGACAGTCTGTAATGAAAATTCAGATTGCCTGCCTGCCAGATCAATTTTTTAATCCATTGACTGACTGACTGACTGACTGATCAATTCTTTGATCAATTGACTGACTGATCATTTTCACTACATTGTGTTCTTATTATATTATGAGTAGCACTTCATGCATATCTATCTCACTCTCCATTAGCCATAGCAACCTCAAAAACACTTTGGGTAACCTGCAATGGACTATAACAACCCAGCTAGAGTGGAGCAGCAGTACCACTAGCCACAAAATGCTAATCGAAACTGAGAGAAGTTCTAGTTACAAGTAATAGTGTGGGACAGTTGACCTGAGTGACTACATGTATAGTGCAGTAAGTGGACATAGTTAATCTGCCTAGTAGCTCTGAGCTCCATGTACCTTTACTCTGTCCTTGCAGTTTTCCTCATCTCCAGGTACAATGGCTAACGTATGAACAAAATAATCTGCAGGGTTAAAGTTCATGGGGCAAGGATACCCAAGGCTGCAACATAAAGTTAAAATAACAAACTTGCGGTACACTGTACATGTGGATGCATACACAAAATTAAAATTATGGATGAATGGTCATACGGCTGAACGCTATAGATTATTACTGGCTTGAGGCAATCCCATAACACATTTTGGACAGACTGGCCACTTTATGTCAAATCCTGGCTGGCTAAAAGTCTCCAAGCCAAGACAGATGACACATGCATTTTAAAGATGAGGTTGTTGTCTTAACTGACCAATATGCAAACTACTCTAAACAGTATTGCAACGTACTTTCATCAGACATGCAACATTTCATATTTGCACTGTGGCCCATTGGCCCAATGCCTACAGCCCAGTCAACATTTTCTCAGATTCTTGCTCTGCAGCCTCACGCATGGGCTGTGTTTAAAGTGTAATCAAATGTAGGGTAAACATGTACAGTACCTCCTAAAGTATGATAAGGCTTCAGCTGTTGAACCCATGTATGCTGTCCTTCCTTCAGCTAACAGTAAAATACTGAAAAAAAACAGTCAGAATGAAATCAACTTAAACACCATTTTGTAATTACAAATGTAACTGTACATACAATCTACATACAATCTTTCTACCGAGTACCATGCATTTCCCTGGCTTAAATAAATGCTATTTTTGAGAGTTGGATGGTACGTAATTTAAGACAACTGGATTTCCTTCCCAGCGGGAAGGGGGGATTCCCATATATACAAAGGACAGGGGTGCTTGTCGGAAATTTTGAAAAGAACCCTTAAATGTAAGTTTTACCAAGACCCTGTTTTTTTTTTTTCACCCCTAAGATGTACCAGTTCTAAAACAACACATTATGTCCTGTCATATTTTTTTCTGCTCACTACCCTAAAAGGTACCACAAAAGCTCCCAGTGTGGACCTTTTGAGGCTACCAAAAAGAGGTACAGAGGAGTAAGAGGTACCAAATGTGCTTTTTAACCCCTAAAAGGTATGATGAACACCCCTGTCCCTTTTATATGGAAGTGCCCACCCAACCTGGATTTCCCTCTTGACTTTTTCCTTTACTGATCCGGTAACTACATGTATAAGAATGATACTAAAGGAAAAGTGCTTGGTAATGGCCTGCACACAATTTAGAGAAAACACACCTGAACATAAGACAAAAGAACTGATGGCGGTTTTATTTTGTAGACTTTACCTGTCAAACATGGCATAAACTTCAGACGAGGGTTGATGTATAGTGCACATGATGGTTCGACCACTGGCTGCAAGACGCTGAAGTGAAGCTATCAAACTCTGAGCCATGAATGCATCAAGACCAGATGTTGGTTCGTCAGCAAACAGTAATGGAGGATTGGTTAGTACCTGGAAATTTGAAGAACATATTTCTGCAAATCAGTGATTAATTAATGTATTTTTATAAATGTGAACTTGCTTTGAAGGTAAAGTCAAAAATCCTGTGAGGGGATCCCCTTGGGAAAAGAAAAAAAAAGAGTCAATTTAGGAGAGGTATTGGTCTATGTCATCATCACCCTTTAATTTTCTTGTCTTCATGTGGAGAACAGGGCGGGAAATTGTGCTCCTCCGAGCCACCCTGTCGGCTACTGTACCTTCAGTCCTGCCCCTGCTCAAGAGTTTAAACCCATCATCCTATTATGTTCTCTCTCCATTGCTCTTCTCCTTGTTTCCTTGGGCCCGCCTAGCTGTTGTGTCTCACTCCCTTCAGGTGCCATGTCCCTACTGGGAGGCCACTGTTGTCCATTCATAGCACTTGCCCTACCCATATCCACCTCTGTCACCTTACTTGCATGTTCATTGGTGGTCTGGGCATAATATATAATCATTGGCTCCCCTGCACTTCACCTGTCACCTCTTCACCTCTTGTACCTCAGTCTTCCTCATTGAAAGGTATCAAGTCTTGCATGCCAGATCATCCTTTGACCCTTTTTGGAGGTTATGGGAAGTCACAACTGCAAACATTGTAGTGTTTGTACCAAATACCTGTTTTCAAGAGGTGTCTGCCTGCAGGGAATCCCCATATTACAGAGGTTTGACTGTATTAGATAAACTTTACAGTTAGCATACACAAATTACCTCTGAAGCAAATGCTAATCGTTTCTTTTCTCCACCAGAAATTCCTCGCAGTCTACCTGGTATACCAATGACTGTGTCGGCACACTTCTTTAATCCAAGCTACATGTAGTTAATGAAAAAATGGTCAAATAAATCTTTCTGAAATTTTCATGGGATATTTTTTGATACAGTACATACGTTTACAATCAAGTAGGAACATCCAACATGTAAAATGAGAGAGAGACAATAACATTTCAAGACACTTCAAAGGTCTGACTGCATCTTTTATGATGCAGGAATAATGCAATGTGATCAGTTCAGTGAGGAAGACGTACTCAAGACAGATAAGATAGCAAGAAACAGAATAGGGGCAGGGCCACTTGTCGACAAGAAACACATTCGTCAAAGGCAGCGGGAGGTTATTAGAAAGGGCGTGACACTTTCTGGAGGTAGGGAGTAATAATTCAAATCATTGCAGTGGCAAAATGTACAACATAGAGCAGAGAGAGATCCCGGAAGTGTCCATCACAATAGGTCTGGCTGTTGACTATTAAATTTGTTATATCTGGTCAATTGTCAAATATAAAAAGTACAGAACGTGGGACTGAAAAGCTAAACCAACTCTGTATTATCAATCCCAAAACATCATGAAGTGTGCAACTTGTCCACTCTGCATATGTGCAATACAAATTATATTAATTTATAAGCCTATATTATCCACATGCATAACAAATAGGCTGTAACATTTATATATTAAATTTATGAATTAAAAGAATATTACTTGTAAATACATGCACTGCCAGCTTCAGGTGTAATCATTTCTAAAAATATATTAATTACTATTATAATTATATAATAATATTACACTCCTACCTCCAATATGACCTCCTCAATTCGTTCATTCCGCCGTTCCTTAGGAGTGTGTTTATCCATACGAAGAGCAGCCTACAAAATAATAATAATAATAGTAATAATAATAATAATAATAATAATAATAATAATAATAATATAATATCATTGCAAGATTTATCTTAACATGCAGTTCAATGTAAGATTTGACTGTAGTCCTGGATCCCATGCCTGCCACCCCGCCCGTGCCCCCCCCCCCTATTTTGGGTAAAAAAAAAATCGTAGATGGAAGAAAAGTCGGCAGGGTAAGAAAAAATACCAGCTAACCCAATAGGTAAAGGTAAGGTAAAGTCTGCATACGAGCCAAGTGGCCCACCAGGCTGGAGCTTATCCCAGTTTCTGTAGCATGAAGTGACTAGGAGTATTTCTACTCCCCCCTGGATGGGATCCTAGTCCATCACAGGGGTACCCCCAGCATTAAGTTTGCCAGTACCCATTTATACACCTGGGTGAAGAGAGGCACTGTGAGAGTAAAGTGTCTTGCCCAAGAACACAACACAATGTCCCCGGCCAGGGCTCAAACCCGGACCGCTCAATCCGGAGACGAGCGCACTAACCATGAGGCCACCGCGCCTCCCATGGCTAGCCTAATAGCCTAGCACTATTTATGGTTAGCTTAAATAGCCCTCAAGTTACATTTGTAACCTTGATATCTCTGAATTGAAGGTGGTCAGCTCTCAAAAATTGCATGCATTGGGTCAACCGTATCCTACATTGTTAAGTGCCATTTTGCCATTTTTGTGTTTTGAACATGCTTGTTCTGATGCGCTGAATAATCTTTCACATAAATTTCATGAATTCCCAATTCAACTTCTGTACATACATTACATTTTGAAATAACTCATGTATTATTACATCAAATAACAACAGTAATCAGAAAAATTGCTGCCAAGTTGATTTGGTTGTTACATGTACCTCTCTGACTCCCGACTGGAACCATTAGAGAATGAATATCACTATTTAGAATTTTCATGTTGACTATGTACTATATATAGAGGGTTTACAGGGTTCACTAGATACCTCTATAACTATTGCTATCAGAGGAGGGAAATACCTGAAATGTCAGATGCTCCCGAACTGTCAGTGATCCAATGAACAAGTCTTCTTGTTGGATATATGCTGACAATGCATTGATGTCAATGCCAGTGGGTTGCCCATTCACTGCCACTGTTCCAGTCACTTGCACCTGGGCAATGTTACGATGTGCTAACACATTCATAAGGGTAGATTTACCTGCTCCACTACACCAAAGAGAAAAAAAACATTACTCAGTGCCTGCCTCCTGACCGTAGCGTCATCCTATTTCAGGTGAGCCTGGTGAGCCTGGTGGCCTACGAGGCCCGAGTACATGGCTCTGTTTACTATAGCATAAAGTAACTAGGGTCCCACCTGGATGGGATGCAAGTCCATCACAGGGTTACCCCCAGCATTCAAAATTTACTGGTACCCATTTAATATATAATTAATGTGACCTGGGTGGAGAGAGGCACAGTGGGAATAGATATCTCTGAACGGCATAAAATTTGTTGTTGTTGTTTAATAATATTTATGAAATTAATGGATTATACTAAGCTTAGGAATTATTCCAAAGGACATACAGATATTGATAATTATTTATTTTGTAACAGTATATTTTGTACCTTGACCCCATGACAGCCAACAATGATCCAGCCTCAATTTTTCCACTAACTGATAAAGGTAAAATAAAAAATAATTATATGTTTCAGCCAAACTACTAGCAAAAAAAGCTCATTATTATTTTCAAGCCTTAATTTATACCTGGATTTTTCTTCTACTTCAAAAATATCATTCACACACAGGTTCTCAAATCACTACATCCTGTGACCAAGAAGGTAAAATGGACTGAACTGGAAGTTTGAAATTGCAGTGAACTTTTAATTAACAGATAATATTATTGCATTTTCCAGCAAAGGCAATCTGCCAATTGTTTGCCGATCATTAAAATAATACATCAAGATTAAGGTCATGACTGACTGAAAACCAGCTGCTAACTTGGTCAAATGCCGGAATACATGTATGACCAAAGTGGGTCATAATTAAATATAGTAAATTATTCACACTTGTCAGTTACTGCATGCTTTTGAAATCAAGGCCAAACATAATTATTTGACACAACCCAAGATCTAAAATTAAAATCCCTCTGTACCTCTGCTGCTCAACCGTTGCTATGAATTAAGTTATACTCATTTTATAACACACTGTGCAATATCTGACATGGATTTATATTGCAAATTTGCTGATTGCTCATTAAGCCTACTTGAGTTATTACAAGTGTGAATAATCAAAGCTCACCATAGACATCATCCAATATTTATAATATATAGATTTAGCCAAGCCTAAAAGCAGAGCTCCTGGGCTGGGCTGGGCCGGGTTGTTCAAAGCCTGATTACATTAAGATAACCCAGGTAAAGCGAAAACTTTGAAATGAATTTTGTAACTTTACAGTGAGGTTTTCTGTATATTGTTTGGCCTTCTGTTTTGAGTTTGAATAATCTCAAAATACACAAAACAAAAGCAGTGAAAAACATTTGTATAGAAGAACTATTTACACTTCTGTTAGCTTTAATCCTGGGTTAGCGTTAATTCACTTCCGAACAACCCAGCCCCGTTTATAACAAGTTAATCTGACATGAGCCTGCAATCCAATAGAAAACCAGCACTTGGTCAGCAGTCAACTTTAAAAAAACAAGTGACCACAAAACTTGAGCCTGCAAAATGGTCAGGTGATACTGGTCAGCAGATGCCTTGTTTTGACAGGTGTCAGTTGACTATAACATGGATGTCCAATATCAAAGAAAGAGGCTATAAATCAAGGCTGTATGTTTCTGGAGTATGGAGTATGGAGTATGGAGTATGGCCGCCATCTTGTGTGACTCTGTCGTCATCGTCGTGGTGCGCACACGCCCACAAGCAATACAGCTAGCCATAATAACTATCAAAAAATCAATTCATGGGTTTCCTTTTCTTTCCTATATGGGTATGGGGATCTGCTTGGCAGTCCCTTGGGCTGCCGGGGCTCCCCTATCCTCAGATATTACCGGTACATTGAGCGCTTTACTCCATTATCTGCTTATTACGTAATTATCGTAGCAAACTAAAGTAACGCGCAGTCATCATGTAACTACACGCTAAACTAGAGCAAGACATGCAGACTTGCCACAAGTCTTCCGTTATCCTTCGCTTATTAATCTCCCTCGAGTACAGCGAGAGTGCAATCGGAGAAACCAAAAAGCCGGGGAAAAAATATATATTTGATTAAGACATGGCAATTCGATTGTTGAATGGCAGAAAACAAATGGACGTTGATTGGATGCACGCAACGCGTTGAAAACCTCTTAGACGAACAGATATAAGCTTGTGTTAAGTACCATAAAATTAATAAACCTGCGACCGATTTCAATTTGAAAAATTAAACACAGTGTAAGGATAAAGTTAAGTTTAGACTAGCTGTTACGAACTTTCATTACATGAAATTCAGGTCAACTTTTAGAGGATCGGAGTGAAAATAACAATTATATAATAGAACTTAGCTTGCATTACCATCAAATAAGATCTGCTTGATTTTCGGTTCGTCATCTTTTTCACCACAGCACAATCGCCGGCAGATCGAAGCTCTGGCCTGAGGCACGAAAACATTGATGTTCTTCCACGAAAGAGTGACCTTCTCTCTCAAGTCCCCCACGCTTGTCACGTTGGCAATCACATTTGTGGCGGGATCTTCGTATTTCGTGCTAAAAACCAGGCTGTTTCCACCACCAGTATCTCCTGGAGTAACTGAAATCGTATCGAGGCTCTCCTGGGTTTCTTCATGGTTTATCAGCGTTGGACTGCCGGCCTCCTCCATCTTCTTAGCTTCAAGCTCCGCGTCGTTGCTCTGGTTCGCTGCACAAGATATTTTATTTGAATAAAGACGGGACGTGTCACGCATAGAGGCAAGAGCACAAACATTAGATTAGGTTAAACATTAACTTGACGTGATCTGATCCAATACACGTTTACACGACAGGTGCAGGTGCATATTGAAAGCTTTTGCCGCACAAAAACGAGCGCAAATCATGAAAACATTTCCCTGCATTACATAACCCTTTCCAAACCTTATCTTCGTACTCGAAACCAGAATTTTTAGCACAAAAAGCTTCAAAGAAGAACGAAAGACACATGCAACCCTTATCTGTCCATATGGTAACTGAAAACGAATCAAAGCCCCTGCTCCCACTTCAGGCTTCTTAGTTTATAAGCTTATATTGTTTGTCGCCTATTCAAATTAAGCCCAGGGTTTAGTGATCGATATTGCTTTGAGGTTGCAACGACATACAAAAGAAATTTCGGCCCTTTGCGTTTTACGGCTTATTGTAAGTAACTTGATAAGCTTAAATTCCACAATCCTTACCGGAGCCATTTTTTTCAGGCGCATCGTTTACGTCAACAATTGTCCACATCTCTACGCCAGGATTGTCGGCCATGTTTGAAGATTGGAGATAATGAAAGAAGCTCTCAATTAAATTTGCATACTGTCCGAACAGGTATAGTTAGGGTGTTTTCCATGAGGTTTTCTAACACCTGCAATTTAGAAAGATTTGCGTAGAAACTAACCAGAAACAATGCGAGCAATCCGCAGCTCCAGGATTCAAATAGCGTTGCTAATTCAGCTAATTTCAGTGACACGCTTTCCGCACGGACGGTTATGCAGAGTGGAGGTTGTGCGGGGGGTGGGGAACGCGGGGCAGCTGGGGTATAAGGCACCATCTTGAGCGGTGGGTCGGGGGAAGCGAGGGAGCAGGGGTATGGGGTATCTTATTGGGCTGTGACCTGCCATACTTTTCAGGCATTAAGCTGTGTTATTGTCTGCTCTGATCATGACTACCAAGAGATGATCAAGGTAAGTAATTCGATCTTCTGTTGTAACTACCCATTTCCGTGTTCACCGTCCCTCAGCCTCTTCGCCCCTCCCCGCCCCCCCCTGACATAATTATTCAGTTTATTACGCAGCAAAAAATTACAGTTTCCAAGCTCAGGCTTCAGCCATGCAACTACTAATTTCAACCAATCATATTGCTGTAACGACCGGCAATTATCCCGAATGACCTGCACTGTCAGTAAGGTTACTTTTATTAAGAGATAACTTCATTGATCTCCCCTGTCAATTTCTGTTTCTTTGAAGTTGTTCGTTTGCTTCTTTTGCTTTGTTTCTCTGCTTTTAGAACCCTTTGGCCTTCCTTCTTTTGTAGTTGAACGAGCCTTAGCTAATCGTATTTGTTGCGGCGTATCATAAAAAAATTTAAGAGGCATTTCAACAATTCAATTTAAATATACTAAACTTACAATGGAAGCCGAGTATATATGTGAACATGTTGGAACATGCATGAACCGAGGATTTTAGTATCATTTGGCGTGTCCAGCTTGCGATGCCGCTGGCAGGCGAAGAAATAATGAAAACAAAATACGATGGAAAAACATTGGGCTGTTGTGTTGGTGTTTTCGATCTACATGTGTCTCAGGCATGAAATTTTTCAAAATCAAAGCATTCAACGACAATGAATTTGCGTTACTAATATGGCTCTTCTTTGTGTTTGAACTGCGTTGGCACTGTATCATTTAATTTAGGCGAGTTTTGAAAGCGTTACGCGGCAACGCCAAGATTGGTGTCCTTTAGCCGGGTTCGCTAAAAAAAGAGTAGAAACACTAAAAAGTAAAAGTAAAGATTTAAGTAAAACAAAGATTTAAGTCTTCATGTTGTTATCAGATCAGAGCTCAGTGGTTAGAGCGCACGCGCGCAGAGATATATTCGAGCCGCCAAGTTGTCTCTATGACGTAAACTTTTCTACTTTGCTCTGCGAAATGAAATGGGCTTCGCTTTGTCGTGTTTATCACAACAAAAATGTTCTTACAAAAACATGAAACCGTATTGGATCTCTGAAATTATAATCGTAACTTTGTTTAAAATTATGCCTGCTTCAGGAAATGCCCACAGGGAAGGTGAGTCAACTAGCCAAATGGCTTCCTTGTTTTTCTTTCTCGTGTTTCAGTCGCGCATGCTCTTTTAGAGAGGATCAAAGTGCGCGCTAAAATTAGGCAGTCGCGTTTTATCATTTTAGACCACTGTTTCTTGGTCAAACTCGCCAAAATAATGTATTATGATGTTGCGTAGCCAATACTATGTTAACTTTGATTTAAGTAGTTATGAAACTAGTCGATCGAAAGTGTTTCTTTGCTGGCCGCCCATAGACCTTCAGTCAAGTTGTTTGGATTATTGTTGCCATGGTACCTTAACACACGCTATTATATGGTTCTAGAGCGTGCGAAGCCAAGACTAAAACATTTGACAAGCGAGGCTGTTTCGCACGCCCTACAAGAAGTAAAAAATACATCTAGTACCAAGCAGACTAAGGTACCGCGTTGAAATTAGAAATTATTTCAGAGAGCTTCAGTTTAAAACGCTGAGGGAAAAATAATCAAATAAGAAAATCGGGACTCAAACTTGGATTAACGTCTAATCTTGGCTCAGCTAAGTTTGGTGCGTTGATAAAACCTGCGTGACGGCCAAGCAACACGAAGCTAATTAACGTTGATCCTGGTCAGGCATTAACCCTCACTTTTATTTCCGATTTGATTTGATTTGATTTTGATAAGTTGAAGTCAATGTGATACCCCTAGTGTGTTTTACAGCCTCTCTATTTTTCGGCGCATGCCAAAGAAAAAGCGAGCAAAGCGAGCGCGAAGCACGAGAGGGTAGAGGGGCCGAAAAGGTGAGCGAAGCGGGCCAAACGAAGATCTCGGTCCACACGCCCTGCCCTGTTATGTCTCCCGTTTTGCGCTGACGTACAGTTCTCTTGCAATTCTCTCCACGCATTCAACGATCGAATAATATACGAGAAAATAGAGGGCTGTGAACATCTTTGATACCCTAAGCTGTCTTACCCTATTCCGCTACCGGGGACCTGCGACCCGCGAATTAGATTGGAGAAAATCCTGATTTAAGAGACTCTTTCAAGGGGCAAATCATTTCGATCCCCTGGAGTCCATTTGGATTAACAATAAAGTGTAACGAGTTTTGATTTCTTTCTTGCAACTTACAGGTTGTTTTAATTTCTTTCTTGCAACTTACAGGTTGTGCTTCCTTATGTACATAGCAAGTTGCACTTCTTTTCTTGTTTTATGTATCTCAGGACTACACGTCATTGAAGACACAAAGGGCTCATTCCCCCCCTGGGATTATCATTTCCAGAAATGTCAGCCCCCGTCCACACTACGCCGCCGCAGGGCCGTAGCCAGAAACAAATTATGACAGAGGCAGTGTCCAAGAAATGAGTTGTGACTGATGAGGCAATGTCCATGGATTAATTCTCTTCCTGGGAATTTAGAGTGTTCTTGATGACTATAAACAACAAAAACGAAAAAAATGACTGAGGCAAGTGCCTCGGTTTATCTGTTACTAGCTACGGCCCTGAACGGAGGAATTTGAAAACAGAAGTTTCACTCTCAAAACGTATCAAATGTTCTCGAATTCCGTCCACACTATGCCGGAGGAATTTAAAAACGTATCAGTCACCCGTTATTTTGGATTTGTGTTTGAGGAAACCTCGGGAAATCAGGTGATAATCGTGACTACATCGTTTTCGAAAAGCTCCGTTTTTTCAAAATACTTTCCGTCCTCACGAAAACGAAAAGCCGGCGTTTTTAAATTCCTCCGGTTAATAGAGTGTTTTCGGAAAGCTCCGTTTTCAAAATGCTTTCCGTCCTCACAAAAAGGAAAAGCCGGCGTTTTCAAATTCCTCCGGTTTATAGAGGGTTTTCGGAAAGCTCCATTTTCGTGACGAATTAGTGTGGACGATAGGCCTAACCGTGGAAATAAAGCTGCGTTTTCAAATTTCTCCGGCTTTGTGTGGACGCAGCCTTAGTCACAGAGGTATTGTTCTGAAAATCGAATTTACCCAATCAAACGAATATAAGTCAGCACAACCATTTACATGAAGATCTTCGAAATGAAATAGTGTCGATAAAAGACTGCACTCGGTGTAACCAAGAGACGGAGGAAGTAATATATCAAACACATAAGATCGTGTTTGACCGCACTTCGAAACAACGAGAAAAGAGTAGCAATTACGACGCGTAGCGGAGTAGGTTTAACGAACCTCGAGGTGTTTGGAAATGTTGTCAAACACTGTCTTGAGTGTTCGAGATATCTTCTCGATCAACTGAAGCCAAAACTAAGGGGAAAACAGAGAAATTACATAGATCAGATATGTAAACACCGTCACGGTCTGATTTCTTTTATTTAAACGCAGCGAATTATTAATGAGTATGAGAAGGATAAGGAAGCTGCCGTAATGATTCGATTTGGCGCCTTTCTTCCAACTAGCATCCTTTTACAAAAGCTCCCCACTGAATGCTGTTTGCTTCATGAGCACCCCTCAGTCCCAATAAGGGTCCTCTTCCAAAAGCGCGTCCATATTGAATAGACCGATCAGGCAAATGATTTACGATATCTGCTTTCTCTCCTGAATATGCTATAATAGTGCTATAATCCTTTAAGTGCTATTTTAAAATCCTTTAGAGCGGTTTTCAATTGAGTGTCGTAAAACCAAAACCAAACCACTTACTTATCAAATAGATTACTCAGCCAATCTCAAACTGTAGTAAAACCAAAACCAAAACCAAAGTAATTGTCTGATTACTTTCGACACTCAATTAAAAACCGCTCTAGATTGTTGCTGTTGTTGTCGAAGTTTTATCGCCATGGTTTTAATACTCTAGACTTACAAGGCGAAGGCTTCAAAAGAACCCGTACAGTTAAGGAAAAAAAAAGGCAAGGACGTGTAAGTAAATAAGTACATACTCATTACCATGTCCAGTACACATAGCAGGCAAGCCACAAAATAAGAATAAAATATATTTAACAATTATTCCACGAGCGCGCGTATGAGATGAATATAGCCAAGTCGGCGCCTTGGTTATAATCATCTCATATCCAACAAGCGCGAGTGGAATAATTGTTTTCTTAAAAATGCCCCCAAAATATAGAAAACTAAAATAAAATAAAAATTGCCCCCCAAAAAATTACACGTAGAGCATGGTATAATGGCTCATATACCATGATGGCGAAGCCCTGATACAGGTACTTCTGATCGTGCCCTTTTACAAAACGAAGAACTCTCGAGCTAAAAGGTTGCAAATAGTCAAGTTCTTAATTAAAGGGTCTTAAATCTGATAAAACTAAAACCTCAGAGGGAAAGGCAATTTTAATTTTGGAATACAGTGAAACCTGTATTAAGCGAACACCCTTGGGACACTCACTAGCGTCCGCTCTAAACAGGTTCTTATATATTGTGCAATAATAGTTAATTATTAACCCTTTTGTAACACTGTAACACAGTGTAAGATGAAAGACTGCTCATAGCACAATGTCCAGTCAGTCAATGCATCAATCTGGAATAATCTACTTAGATTTAAAAGACATCACTAAACAATGTTAAAGAAGTCTGAGCTGAGGGTTTAGAAGTGCAACAGAAGGCTGGCTTAATATTGGTGCCCGCGTCCGCTTAACAGAGGTGTCCGCTGAATGAAGGTTTATTCTGCAGTAAATGTGGGAAGAAAATTTAGGGATTCAAGCTGGTGTCCACTTAATGGAGGGTGTCCGCTTAATATCGGGTCCGCTTAATACAGATTTCACTGTCATGACCATACATTTACGTCACATGAAAACCGGTAATTCTTATTTGCTTTGGTTTTCCATTATTGAGCCAAGCGACTGGCTTAAAAAAACTCGCAGCACTCCGCTCTTTTTTACCCAATCAGAGGTAAAACAAAAACCAATCGTGGTTCGCTCGAACAAATTTTTCCGCGTTTTGCGTCGGCAACATGTATTTTGGAAATTTCATTGGTTCAATGGATCGCCCGCGTCCTTTTTGATTAGCCAGAGTGATCACCTTGGTTTTAATAGGCTTTTGCAACAACTGGTAACGTAACAGATAATTTCTAAACTTTTACCTACAGTTAAATAAAATTCAGAACTGGGAAAAGTGTATTTTAAATAGCCAGAACATGAAGTCTAAGACCAACGCCGCGCAAGGTTGAGATTCAATGAAGATCTGAATATTGCAAAAATTAGAAGGTTTTGTATGGAAGCGAGGAAGCAGATTCGAAACAAAACAGGCTACTCTACATTATGTCCTATAGGAAGCAATGATTCCCAATTCGCTTGCAGGGCTCTCCAGATCCAACCAGCTCTGACATCACTTGAAATGTATTCCTGAATTCGTCGATGTTCACATAGGCACCCTAGAAATAGAAGGAATTTTTTTTTTCCAAAACGGACAACCAATGCTCGAAACTGTTACACAGATAATTCAAAGTCTGACCCTCTTGTATACATATATGAAAGGCCTGGTTCACACTAGCACAAACGACATAATGACATAGCGACATAACAGCTTATGTCACAATGTGAACATCGACTTAAAAGCATAAGGAAAAGATCAGTTTTTTCCTTGTCTTATTGTTCATACTGTTATGTTACTATTATGTTATGTCAGAATGTTCACACTGCATAAATAATGACGTAACGTCCTTCCCATGTCATTATGTTTATGTCGTTATGTCGTCATGTCGCTAGTGCATGAACTAGGCCTAAGCAATAACTGCCATTTGGGGAAAGAATACCCATGAACATTTGTCAGCAGACATTGTCTGCTCCACGTGGTCAACAGCTCAGTCCGAGAACGAGGCTCGAATAAAACCGTGATCTTCGAGGAACAAAAATGTCTGAGGAAAGATACCCGTGATTAGTTTTCGAGCCAAATGAGGACTGCTGCGTTTATTACCCTTCAAACATTGGAAACATTTCACGTTATAATTGTCTCTCACTCGAAGGAGAAACTGTATGTCAATCGCGAGATACAGTGATGTTCGTTTTACCACTGAAACGGGGTAATAACTGATCTTTTAGCACATCAGATGCGACTGCTATCAGTATATTCGTATTCTCGCGCGGTATTGGACTGGATCTAACTTGCAACTGAGGCTAACGCGGGAAGTATTTTCAAATGCAAATGACATTCATCTCTTTTTAATGATTTTCCCCGCCTCCATTTCAAGCTAGTTCCAATCCGATACCGAGAATACGAATACGGTCTATTATTTCCCAGGGAATCAATCTCGGTCGTTTTCCTCGAGTATTCAATGACAACAAAACACAGACTACATGTGGTAAAAAAAGGCGATTACTTCTGCAGACGAGCCCAAGTGAACCCGGACCGCTCAATCCGGAATCGAGCGCTCTTACCATGAGGACACCGCACCTCCACCAGACGAAATATACATACCTTAAAAAACCTCATTCCTCCATTTAAAGTAAATGCTTTCCTTCCATGAAGCACACGTCGGTTATTAAAACATACTAGGTCTCCGGGCTGCATTTTCACCGATTTCTAATAAAATAAAAACCACGCGAAAACGATCACTTTAGTGCTTCCAAAAAGTTTGTTTCAAGTCAATTAACGCCATTCACAGAGCGGTTTTCAATTGAGTGTCGTAAAACCTAAACTAAAGTAATCACTGCAGCCAATCACAAAGGACTCAGACAATACAGTGAACCAATCAAAATTCGAAGAAATTACATGTAGCTGACGTAAAGCGCGGCAAAACGAGCGCGAACGAGTCACGATTGGTTTTGGTTTTACTTCTGATTGGACGAAAAAGTGCGCGAGTTTTCTGAGCCAATCGTGTAGCGTAGTAAGTGCAAAACCAATTACTTTTCGACACTCAAATGAAAACCGCGCTAGCGGCTTGAAATGACCTCCTGAAAAGTGAACACAACCTGAAGGCGAGAGTGCCTAGAAAACAGACGGTCTGGATAGATACCTGCATTGGCGATTCATCAAGGAGCTTCGTAAATGTCCTGTATGCTTCAAAGTATGGCTCAACATCTTGCTGTGAAAGAATTATTAGGTCAAGATACTGTAAAAAAGTTACAACCCCTAGAATCAAGTGCAGGGATCTAAAGTTTGAGACGCATTACGATTGGGGAAAAAAGTGTGCGTTCACTTTAAATAAAATCATAAAATAATTATTACGTATTTTAATAGCATATCTCAAAGAAATGCATGTATCTACATATACATGTACATAGAGCGCTAGCTACGGATTAGATAACCTTTATTAGTAGCAGTCATCGTAGCTTGTACAAAACCCGACATTCAAGGCAACAAACTTCTACCCAGCAGCCTGTTCGGAACACCCACGGAAACGAGATCACACCAGCAAAATTAGGACGTAAGGGTAGAAAACTGGGTTGTAACCCATTTGGTGCTGCAAGGCCGTAGTGCGAACGGAGTCGGTAGCTAGATAAAACCCTAGCATGTGACCATGCGTAATTTTAGAGCTGTCGAGCAGCACGCGAGAGTGGTGCCGTTTGTTTTGCAATATGCTAGAAAAAAATCTTGTTTCTGTCAATTTTCAACTCTTGTGTGTGGTGCAGATATACATGGCCATTCGTACCTCTGGTACTGAAAGGGTCCCTTCAAAAGCAGGCGACCAATTAACAGCCACAATCTGTAAGAAGAGAAAGTTTGAGGAAAAGTAAATTAAATCAATTCAAAGCAAAGATATGTTGGCACATACCTTATCTCAGGGAAGGACTCTCTTCAGATAATATCATCGACATCAGCACTTCGACATTCTGATCTTCCCTATAATTTGCCTTAAAGGGGAGTAGCTCAATTACGTTATTTTGAGTTATTTCGGCCACCTAATAAATTACCGATAAAATGAACGGGAAACCTGAAAATAATAGTTTACTACAAAAGAAAAGCACTTTTAAACAGATACCAATAAACTATAAAGGAACAAGGATGATCAAGGATGGAGAAGATTGACACGGATTACAAACGACGAACTTAAAAAATTTAGGCTAAACTTTACGAGATGTGCAAACCGTGACGTATCTCCTTTAATTGGACGAAACAATAACATTAAGTGAGTTACGCCAATATTAAAGATGAAATGTTCGTTATGTCACGTCCCCGAAGGGGACTCGATTTAATGAACTTCCAGATACCCAGTGGTTGGGCGCTCTCAGTAACCAATGATCTACTACAGCGACTCTTGGTGAGCTAGACCATTTACTAGGTTCACACAATGTACGTGACACACGTCCTTCATTCTGCCAGGATCAACGTCGACAACATTCAGTGTAGAGAAAAAGAAAGAAAGAGGGCAAGAGGTTTTAAATTTTAAGCTCAGTGAAGACATGGTTAAGATGAAAATGCTCGCTAGGCTGCAGCTAAAGAAATATATTCTACCGCACCTCTTTGTCAGGGTTAAGAACAATGTGTGGCCTCTTGTACACTAGTTTGACTGGATAATCCCTAGAGAAAAAAATGAAACAAATAAAACATACGAGAAATCGGCCATGGCAAGTATTTCCTCCCAAAAACTGTGGCTCGACAATGGAACCAACGTGCAACAAAACAGGTTCGGGCCACTGAACATTAAATTACATTATACAGCCAACCCCAGAAAATGGGATCTTAAATCAGAGAGAAGCAAACAAACGTGTACCTTTCAAAGTGTATTTTTTGAAATGTTCCTGGTATTCGCACAAGATTTTCAAACTGTTCAGGAAACTGCTTTCTGAATTCCTCAGCAACATGGAAAGAATCTAAAAACAAGCTTTCTCCTCCTTCGACCTCAGGATCGTACCTGCACAAAAAAAAAAAGAAAATGGTAATAATATAAACTCAAAACGATTTTAACCGGGGTATGCCAGGATTTTTAAACATGCGCCTAAATTCGAAGATGTTCGAAGCTTTCTGATGTCATTCCCAGGATGAATTCGCCAAGTAAAACGTCGTCACCATTAACTTTTCCCACGAAAATCAGAAAATTGAGGGCAGTTTACCGTTTATTTAACTGACCACTTCTCCGTTTCTTTTTGCAGCCATTAAATATCATTTGAAGGTGTGTCATTCAAGCTTGTAACCCCTCAAATGTTTCAACTGCAGGTACAAGCAGGGGGAAGAGTGTTTCTATTTAACAATTTGATTATGAGTTCGAGATTTCCATGAGGTGATAGTTGATAAGGCCAAAGGCCGAATCAGCTATCACCTCATAGAAATCGAGAGCGAATAATCTAATTGTTTGAGTAGAATTCTTACTGAAATTTTCTTCAGCTAACCATTTTCAATTGTTCTAGTACATTGTAGTTAACTTGATGCTTTTGAAAAATTGCGCAGACTGATTTGTATCTAAACGTTTTTCCTTACTTCGCGGAAACGTCACTATTTCGCCTATGACCTCCAGCTACTGCGCACTAATGGCTGAGAGTATACGAGTAGTTCAGCCAATCAGATTGTTGCATATGCATTAGACAAGTGTACTAGTAGAATTCTACTAAAACTTAATAGAAACACCAAGAACATGTTGTCTGTTTCTTTTAGAAAAATTCGCTTTATAGATGAGCCTTTCAATTGGTTACATTGCACCTTACCTTATGCAATGAAGTAGCTGCAGCCCAGGGGGAGACTCGTAGTACATAAGGTCCATGTGAAGGCCAAGAGCCACATTAGAGTATGCAATATTGATAGGGTTAGGGACACTCTTGACCTCAAAAGACTGCAAGAAGACAAAAAACCTTATATATATGTATATACATGTAATTGACACAAAGGAAAATAACAAAATAAACCACTTGAGGGCAATATGAAAGAACTAATGAAAAGAACCGTTCTCCAGAGTCCTTTGCAATACCAAAGAGAAAATACATACTCTGCCATAAATGGTTTCCAGTAGAGGTCCAAATAGCCTCGCAACCTAAAAACAAAGGGATAAAGATTGTTGGCATGACTGCAAACTTGCCTGACCTTTCCTAAGTTACTTTGTCGCTGAGTAGTCTAAACTATTAGTTAGTATACAATGTACAATGTTGTTTGTCTGGACATCTGGAACTAACCTACCACCTTTGGCAAGCAATAAATTTTATTAATAAATTCTTAACATATTGTGCTGTTCCAGAAAACATCCAGACCTCCCCCACAGAAGGGATTAGAATTTCCTGTGGGAGGGGGATGGGAGGTTCTATAAGACCAAAGAATTTAAAGAAATGAATGAAGCTCAATTGAAATTTTCATAGGGTGGTGCAGTTTAAGAACATTAGTGACACACACACCTAATGGCTTGTGTGCCACTTTTATGTTTTTCACACATTTTGACATCATCTGTGATCTATTACAGACTGTACAAGCACACCACTATATGGAATGTATTTGTTAACCTGACAAACCTTGGCACAGTGATCCTCATCAGTTGGAACATCCTTGACTAATGAAATGCCATGGTCACTTAACTGGGACAGCATTCTGTCGCAGGTGTACAAGAGGGAAAGATGTGCTTTGGTTAATGGTACCAGTGATTATTGGTAAACGTAACACAATTTGTATGCTATCTTGATCCACTTTTAATGCCTTATGTATTGGTTTTATTGACCATTAAAAAAGAAATCTGGGTTGTGTGGCAGGGAGGTAGTGAGGGGAAGGGAGCAAATTCAACAGCCACCGCGACACTGGATAACAGAGAACTATGTTAATCTGGCTGAAATTTCACACTATAGCAAAGACTTATGAGTTGGATAAACTTTGCAAATTCAACAGCCACTGCGACAGACTTCAGATTTCAGGGAGTAGATAAGGGCTGGCTGCCATAAAATTTCACTGGATGACAGAGAACTATGTTAATCTGGCTGAAATTTCACACTATAGCAAAGACTTATGAGATGGATAAACTTTGGAACTGCCAAGGTCAGAAAAGCTTAATAAGTCAGCCTAGTGATTTGGTAGCTACATCCATGAAATATGTTGATGAGCTTGCTGATGATCAGTGGGAATACTTATGAACCAATTACATACTTGTCAAATCCAGCAAAAATGAGTGGGCAAAAAGAAAACCACAAGCAGAATCAATGTACAAAACAACTGCAACAGGACTGTGATGGGACGAAAACCATAACACCTGTTAAGGCTGAGTATGCCTGATTTTCCCTTTATGCTATAGGTGAAATTGCACGTTGTTGATAGAATTCTATCTCAAAGTCCCAAGTTTGTTACGGCTGTGGAGGACAAGACTGCACAGGTGAGTCAAAACTTTAAATGACAGCCCAGTGCGCTAGTCCTCCACAGCTAAAACACAAAACACATAATCTCGGATACATACCCCAATATCAAACTCAAGGAGCCCGATTAATTCCCAACTGATGCTGCCGATCACCAGCATTAGTTCGATTGTAATTTTAGCCACATTGGATATTTAAGCTTACTTACTTCCATAGACCTTCCTTTGACTCCATAATGTCACTGCAATTAACCTCTGGCAGGCTGTGCTACAGTAAGAACATTAATTATTTAAAATGACATATAACATAGCAAAACACTGAATGTAACAAATGACCAAATAACTAATAAAAATGTAACACTACTTTATACAGTGGAAACTCTTCAACTGTACTTTGATACAGTAACTGCAAAGAACTATGGTAAAGTCTGCATATTAGCCAACTGGCCCATCAGACCGGCACTTATCTCTGATTTCAGTAGCATGATCATGAAGCGACTATAGGAGCATTTCTACTCCCCCTGGATGTGATGCTGGTCCTGGGGGGGGGGGTACTCTGGGAATTTCTGGGTGGGGATGTGCCACTGGGTCCCTGGAGCCCTTGGCCTATACCAGAGCTAGTTCAGCTGAATTTTGCTACCCTATACTAGAGTAAACTCTCCAAATCCCCCTATCTATCCACACTATTGCGGCTGATTTGCGTAAATTTAAACTTGCCGATTTGATTTTTTTATATTTTTGGGTGGCAATTCCTGGTTTCCTTAGTCTAGAGAAAATCTTCAACCAACTAGTCAGTTTTGGGAAAAATGATACCCTATTCTAGACCCAAACCCTCTGATTTATATACCCTATCCTAGAGTAAACTGCTTGAAAACCATACCCTTCACAGCGGCACATACCTATATAGCCCATATGTGTTAGTGCCCCCCCCCCCCCCCCCCCGGGATGCTGCTCCATTGCAGGGTTACCCACCAGCCTTACATTCGCTGATGATACCGATTTATACACCTGGGTGGAGCGAGGTACTGTGAGAGTTAAGTGTGTTGCCCAAGAACACAACACAATGTCCACGGCCAGGGCTCAAGCCCGGACCACTCGATCTGGAGGTGAGCTCTCTAACCATGAGGCATGAACTACATGTACAGTTACACCCATACTAAGAAGAACCCTCTAATTAGGTGTCAACACTTCTGTTAGGCAGACACTTTAAAATGGTCACAAGGGATTAAGGGTGGCTTGACCATACATTAGTTAAAAAAATCTTAAGTAACTTGATATAGCTGAATACATACCTCTCCTAAATGAGGTTGTGTGATTCTCTTTTGGCCGTCAATTCTTCTTGCTACATCAGAATAGCAATTCTCTCTCAGCCATTGTAAGTTGATCACTCCCTGATGATCACCTTCATTTTCAAAGGTCAAATGAAGATTTTCATGATTTTCTGTCATAAGAAAAGTTTAAAATCTTTTTAAAAGGAGCTCACTTGACTAAAAGTTAAGTAAATATAATTTCATTTTGTTACTAACAAAAACAATTATTTTGAATCACAGAAATATAAAAGATGACATTACTCTGTTCTTGTCCTTTTAATTTGTAGCAATTTCATTTTATTTGTAATAAAACCTTTGTTTCTGTCTGGATACAACAGCCTGTATAGAGTACTGTGTAAAAGTAATGGGAACCATTATAGGCAAATATTGTGATAGTCATGACACATATTGGCAAAACATCCCCATCAGAGTACAAACAGATGTACCTTAGAACTAAAGTCGACTCCCGATAACTTGATCCTTCAGGGGAAATACATGTAGTAAAAGATTCGAGTTATCGGAAGTTGGAGTTATCGAGGGTAAAATTATATAGAAAAAGGCCTGAAGAGAAATGAAAATTACTTTGAGTTAGCCAGGGGTTTGAGTTTGCGAGGGTTCGAGTTATCGCAAGTCAACTGTATAATGAAACCTCTGGGCATGAATTGCTCATTTGAACAAAATTATTCTGACTTTTGAAACACTTTTGATCACTTACTAGAAACTGAGAAATCTGAGAGTTCTAATGGGTCTGGAATGGACAGCACATCAAAGACCTTCTGGCCACTGTGTGCCTGCCTGCATTGTTCACACTGGCAGCAAAACCGTAACCAACTATTATGGAATCTAAAATGGAAACAAGTTGAAATTGTACAGGCTTCACTGAATCAGACACTTGATCACAAACGACCACATGAAACATAGCTGAAGTTAATATTATTAGGTCCAGTTAGTCTGCAGTATTGTTTTTCATCATGCACTCAACCAGCACAATGAAAATCTCTAAATATTTCCATAGGCAGGAGGTTGGTTAAGTTGTTTGGTTGGCTGAGTGGTTAATGGGATGTCAGAGTTACAGTTTGGAGGTTGTGGGTTCAAGTCCAGCTCTCACCACTAAGTTGGAGACTTGTTTCTCAGTCAGTAGACCCTACAGTGTGTAGTTCAGCTCCTCGGTCATACTTGTAAATAACCAACTGGTCTGTCTGCTACCTGAGTTGGGACTTTAAGCCTATTATGTTTAGTTAATAAATTTGTTTCTTTCAGTGGCATGCCTGTAAACTAACTAACATAGGTGCAGCTAAGTGCATTGACCACTACAGTGTCTATAAACAACATTTGAACATTTTGAATGTTTGGAACATTTGAAATTGATATATTAAAGCTGCTGCAGTGTTCTTCTTACTTGGATGTGTGGCCATCTTTCCATTCTATTTCAATAGCATTTCCAGACACCAGAGCCTTGATAGAATTCACGCTTTGTGTGTCCTATAATGAGACACATGGAAACAATCTAATTTGGCTTCTGAAGTAATAAGGTCTGGGATTAACATAAATATTGAATATTTAATGTATGTCTGAATACTGTCTGATAAAAGAGTTATAGTGACTCAGAATACAATGTAGGATGATGGTCCCAAAACATTACATTAAAAAACATTTTTATTTGTTGGGACATGGTTCCAAAAAATATCCATAACCATAACATGGGTGGCATCTTGAATTCTGAAGAGGAGGGCGGGATCGTCACTCACCTCTTATAAGGTTACCACATACCTTTAGAGCACCTTTAGGGGTGTCTCTCCTGCAAGCAATGTAGCGTGTCCAGTCCAAACGGTAGATAACTATAAACTCCTATACCAAATTAAAGCTATCACACTATACCATTAGAATTATGAAATAAAATGAATTGCCAAATTTTTCACGACCTCTAAATGCAAGTGTCCCAATCATCTCTTGGGTCACTTTTGAAAGCTACAAGTCAAAGGGAATTTGTTCGTTTGCTCTCAAATGTGGACAGTTGCTAGTTTGACATACAAAAAAACAAAAATGTGTCTTCAAAGTATTTATTTCCAAATACTTTTTCCAGAGAGCAATTTTTCTATGGTCACTCTATATTTTTTAAAATCCTATTTCAAAAATGTTCTGTAATGTTTTCTCTGAAATTGAATATGGAAATTATTGCAGACACTTTTTTTTCTTTTTTTTAGCGCTTTGGGTCTGGAAACTGAGGAACAAATAAAATGAGCAAAAAACAAAATTCGCTTCAATTTGTAGCTTTCAGGTGATTCGGACACTTGCATTTAGAGGTCTAAACAAATTTGTGGTATAGCTTGATAGCAAGCTCTATAAGTTTTAATGCGATATAAGGGGTTTAAGCATCTATGATTTAAACCAGACTCACCACATCACTCCATTAATCAAGAAAGGAAAACAAAGTACTTGAGTCCCTAATAATACACATAACTAACCTTAGTTCTCTCCTTGGCAGAATTACTCAGAGCCCTACAAAAGCTTACTCTTTGCTGCAGTAAAGCTTTACACCTGTGCAGCATGGTTGCACCTGTTTGAAAGGAAACATATATGTTTGTATTCTAATGAGAACTGGCTGCCTTGAGTGAAGAGGATGGTTCAATTATTCACACAAATGGTTGAGACTTCACTTGGAAACTCCAATAAACACACCACTTCTAAAGATGCAATTCCATAAGTAGGAACATGTATTCTGCGACATTAATTAATCAATGTATTCATCAGTTGGAATCCAGAGGAGGCAGTGTGGCCTAGTGATCGAGGGTGATGGATTTGTGATCCGGAGGTCCCAGGTTCAAATCCTCCTCTATGCCACTAGATGGATTTGTGTTTGGTGGTCCCAGATTCAACTCCTCCACGCTTAGTAAATAGCCAGCTGGCCAGCCTCCCACCAATTGGGACTTTTACCAGGTTTCTGTTCAATTTACAAAATTTCGTTTGCTTGTTTCAGTGTCTCCAATTAATACAGTAGTGCTAAACACTCCGACACTCAAATAAAGTTATTTAATTTTTTTAAAATATAACCCAGCCCTTGACCCAGGACAATTACAGTACCAGGGATAATAACAATCACTGCGTGCTAAAGAAAAATACATGTTAACATATTAATTTAATTTCTGAGTTTTAGAAAAGTAAGGTTTAAGATCAGGGAACTAAACAATGGGTACGCTCGTGGCTCAATAAAGTACAATAAATTTGACTTGATAAACCATGAAAGTATTGAATGCAATAAATCGAAGACTTGATCAAGCACGGCGGACAACGCACGCAACCCGAAAGACTCATCAGATTCTTCCACCGAAGACAACTTGAATTTCTTCTTATTCTTATTCCTATCTACTTACCACAGCAGGCAACAGTCAAAACAATATTATTCTGTCCTAGGCAGAGCAGTCAGAGCACAGAGTGTTCCTCTGGAGTTCGTTTCCCAACCAGCAGCTAGCAATCGAGTCGACCCTCGACCCCAGTCTCTCTCTTGCCTCCCTACTCCCCCTCCGCCCCTCCCACACCCCTTCCAAGCCGCTGTAAATAAGGAGACTCTTAATTAACACATCCTAGTCATTTAGCAGCGCAATTCTAAGGCGTTTCCTTTTCCTTCCCCCCTTCCCCTTTCTTTTCAGCCTTGGTACTCCTCTTGCTCAAAATTTCGTGACCTATGACGCAACCACCGTAAAAGGGTTTCCAATTATTTACACGGATGTAAGCCTCAGTCTTTTTGTAGCCCAAGGGCGAATTTTCGTTTGCTCGTCGGCCCAGAAGTCTCAAAATACGCCAAAAGCAAGTCAAATAACATCTTAGGTTCTTGTTTTTGAAATTATTCTAACGCTTAAAAAATGACAAAAATTAGCATTTTGCATTTCGCTCCCGATTCCCCGCCCTCTTAAAACTACCGCTTCCCGCCCATTCCTCTCCCGCCTCTTGCCCCCTTTTCTCTCGGGCTTTGGTACGTATCACAATTAAACTATATAGATATTTTCCGATGTAAGCTTAAATCTCAGTTTTTTGTTTGAATACATCAGATTTTTATATTAAATCTTTCCGTTATTTCATTATTATTATTTTTTTTTAGTGTACGGTCGGTTGCTCGGCCATTTAGTCTCCGTCCTCTGATCGCGTGATCAACCACAAAGGTTCATTGATTTGGCTCCCCAGAGTAGCTGCTTAATTTTCACCTGACATGCCACTGACCCCCCTCAGGAACACTTCCTCAAAATTGCCCCTACACTCTATGCTATAGCCTGGTGTTCTAAAATCACTCCTCTTCAGTTTACCTTCGTCAAGGATCGGTACGAAAATATTTTCAATTGAAGAATTGATCAAGCATATCGGACGCCGCATGCAGGCCGAAAGACACCATCTTGCAGATTCTTCTTATTCTTATCCTTATAAACCAAATCTTACCTCAGAGAGTTATTGGCAAGATGCTTGTCCCCTGCTAAGCGAACAGCTCGCAAATCAACATAATTAGGCTGCCTTCCTCAGGAAGCAGTCAGACCACAGAGTTCTCATGCTCTGATTGGCTGCTAAAAGGGAGTTGAAAAGGCAACCTCGGGGCAACCTGTAGACTAAATCTGTACTCGATCGTGTTCTCTTGCGTCAGGTCTTTGTTCCTTTGATCTGGAGAGGAGTGCGGACTCACCTTGTTTTCGAAAGGTTTTTACTTAGCCGTGACAAACGCAGTCTTGTGTGATCATTAGGGCTATAAATTTATTACTGTTTTTTTGTCCAAAAAAGGGAGCCTATGTAAATTGGTATTCAGAGAGCACTGAGTTGAAGTCCCGTAGAAACTAATAGAGAACTAGAGTAAAGGAGAGTCAGAAGCTTTTTGACTAATTCCCTGTATAATGTTTTCCTCTTTGGGTTATATAAAGTGAATATTTTCTAAACAAATTATTAATTCTATGGACAAGGGAAAAGGACTAGAGTGTAGATAGTGTAGCTTGTTCATGTACACTAATTTAATTTGATCAACAGGTAATAAAACATTGCTAGGTTGCGATTTTAGAGAGAGGCATACAATGAATGTTTTAAATGAAATTTTTACAACTCGACAAAGTGCTTTAGGGGAGGGGGGGGGGGTAAAAGGATTGCGGTAAACTGACACAGACTAATTACATCCTAATTCAGTAAGACGGAAGGGATTATGGTGAGAGAGAGACTTGTAATCATCCAACACCGAACCCTGGTGAAGTAGTAGTACATTGTTAGACACTTCAAAAAGTTATGTGGCAATTTCTATCCCTAATACGAATGTACAAAAGCAGGAGCCATAATCGGGGACGGAGACCGTAAGCCTTGGGATCCACGCGCACCTATGATATGGGACAATTTTTCTATTTTTAGAACAAATTGCGCCATCCTGACGTCATATATCCGCGCGGATCCACGCATATGTCGCGGGCTCTCACGCGGATGTTGTCACGTTGCCTGATGAAATGGTGAGAGTTAAGAGACCTTGAGAGATTATCTTGCGTATTTTTCACGGCGATGGCAGGGAATAACGAAGGGAATACGAACCAGGGCACTTATATGTAGTTTTATGCTCTGAGCTAACGGAAAAGGTGGGTTTTTCAGGGTCGAAAACAAGACTTCAATTTCGCGCTGTGAATGAATAATATCTGCTCGCGCTAGTTGTACGAGTAAGATTTTGCGTTTGTTCTGTAAAGAAAAGTTATGCAATAAAACTCTCTACTCTGGTATCGAGTTAATTTGTGAGTTTCTCAGACAATGGTTAATCATAACCAAAACCTGTTTCGATGGTTTCTTATTGTTTCTGCTTGTTTGGTGAGTTTGCAAAAGTTTTTGAAAGGAAAGTCTGACGCGTACAATTAGCTCATTTGCATAGTGCAGCTGGTGCACTTTCAAGTCCGAGTCGGTGTTTTCAATTGTCAACAAATCTTGACAAAGATTTCTTTCGTTATCTTTTGTTCTAAGGTGCTGCAACAAACGGAACGCAAGAAAGGCTGCTAACATGATGTGTGTTTCTTCAACATAAGCATAGTGAAGTTTTACACTGCGAAAATGAAAATAGACAAGGAGTTTTGATAACTCGATCAACAAAATCGAAATCGTTATTCGAAGTTGATTAAAGAAAGCGTCATCGTAACTTTGCTGATTATTTCTGCTTTATTCACATATTTTCAGCTTAGCTTTTAATATGTTCTCAAACATTTATCAATCTTAAACATATTTAAAAACTATAGAGTTATTGTTTGAGTTCGATGTACGCTTTCACACGAAAGTGCGGTGGAAGTACAATTTGTCATGTTTACTGACTGTACAAAACACGCATCGGCGGGCGCTCTAATTCATCGACAACAGAGAATTTACTGGATTTTTACACGGATAAAACTGAGCAGTATCTACGGACGTAAAGTTACTAGGCCTTGATGAAACATCAAGCGTTGCTTACAATTCAGGCGAAACTCATACTGACCAAACTAGCCATTATTTTGTTTTACTTTTCAGTCGCGATAGACTGGCAAATTCCTCGCAAGCGTGTGGCAAGAGGAGCCAGGAAACTATGAAGTCCTGAAGCTCTGCTATGTCTAAATATATCCAGCTAGTTTTTTGCTGTGCAATGGAAAAGCTGTTAATCTTCAACATATGTGAAATTTAAAGTGGAGTAATGTACAGCTCATGTAAAAGAAGCATCCGTCGGAACACAACTTGGTCAGCGATATATATCTAAGCTTAAAGCGGAACATACCTATATTCGACACTGTCTTACTTCACTCAAACTGGAGCAGCTTACGACGAAAATACTTGAGAAAAATTCCAACAGACGCAAATGCGTTGAGTTGTGAGCCAAAAACATGAAAATTTTCGGGAATTTCGGACGCCATTTCCCCCGCGCGACATCCGCAAAAATCCTCGCAGCATTTACGCGCGTGTGCCGCAGGCGACGGCGCAATTTGTTCTAAAAATAGAATTATTGTCCTATATCATGGGGACAACCCCAATACTAGAAATGGCGCGCGCTTACGGTCTCCGTCCCCGATTATGGCTCCTGACAAAAGTTATCATGATATTATAGTCAGCTTAGCTTTTTGCTGCGGAGCGAGCGTAGCGAGCGAGCAGCAACATAATCAGGATTTAAGAAGAATATATAGAAGGGGGTACGAATTCTCGAATTCATCACTTTTTACCAGAATGCATTGCAGTTAACCAGACTGCACTGCGCCACTTTTACTGGAGTGCATTGCGCCACGAACAACACGAGGATGTCATACTCGTCGAGCCGTCGTCCTTTTTCGCGTGGATTCCACTGAGAAAGTTTGCTCTGATTTACCTGTAAAGCGATGTGAAGGAGATCGTGCTTGACTTTCACAACTCTTGCTATGCAGTATGTGAAAGTTTGTAAATCTGGACGATTAATTGTGACATCTTAATCTTAGTATGTCATTTCTTAGCAGTCTCGCCTCCTTCGCCGAATTCTTAAATGAAGAGAAATCGTCGTTACTAAAGCCTGTAGAATAATTAAAACAAACGAAAACCGTGGAACACGCTGATTTCATAAATGCTGCAATCTATTCCTTTTCATCGAAACATGAATTTAAGCTAAAGCTTGAGCATTTTCACACATCGCGGTGGACACGTTCTCGACACAGTCTATGTGTTCTTCTGTCGAGTTCTAGAGATATTTAATGCGTGCCAGTACAGAATTTATAAGTTAGATTTCTGCTCCTACAATTTCCACATCTTTCGATTTTCGCGATCTGGTAAAGGAGAGGCTGATATGTATCGTTTTATGTCCAAACATACTTCAGATCACAATGTGCTTTTTTGTCTCGATCCTTTGTCACACCTCGCCATCGATGCGTCATCATGCATGAAGTTGATGCATACAACGACAGATTTTAAGTGACACCACGATTTGACACTACTTTGAGAAATAACAGTTAATAATAATAATAATAATAATAATAACTTTATTTAAGTGTCGAATGTATTTAGCACTATTGTGCTAATTGGGGACACTGTAAATAAGTAACCAAATATTGCAAATAGAAAATAAACTATTAAGAATCCCAACTGGTGGGAGGCTGACCAGTTGGCTATTTACACAACGCAGTCGAGGAGTTGAACTTGGGACTACCGAGAACAAATCCAGATAGCAGTAGGGTGAAGGATTTGAACCAGGGACCTCCAGATTTCAAATCCAGCGCCCTAAACCACTCGACCACGCTGCCTCCCTAAATGTAAGTCTTGGAACGCGCAGGTAAATGAATCACAGCGTTAAATATGTCACTATCAACAGAATGTGCCGCAGCATTACTATCTTTTAGATACCCTAGTTTTATTCATACTTGCATCAACTGAGGGCATTTCTGTGCCAGGTTTTCTCTATTTCTTGAACGAAAGAATGATAAGCCATCGCTTTAGCTAAATATAACACGGCTCTCTTACAAAAAAAGTAACAATGAGTAAATGTGATAAGATTTTGACGAACTGAGGGCAAAACATAACATTCCTATTGAGGGTAAAGAAGTCATGTACCAGAACAATTCTTCTTAATTCTTCTAGACTACGAGCAGTCTCTCTTTTGCTAGGAAGTGCGTGGGGCAGAACGTAAAAACAGGCTAGCACACTCACGACCGCTCACCTATGGGTCCTACGTTGCGTTCTTCTTTGGGTTTTTCTCCACGGGATTTCGAGCAGTCTACAATTCTTCAAAAGGGTCGTGCCTTTCTCTTTAAATTTCGAATTCAACGAATTCTTTGGGGCGCTGCACTTGAAATCCGGAAGTCGCGGGTTCAAGTCCCGCTCTGACTACTTAGCTGGAGTTGTTTCTCGTTAGACCCTAGTTCATCTCCCCGGTCATGCTTGTAAATAGCCAACTGGTCTGTCTCCCGCCATTTGGTATTTTAAGAATATTATTTTTAGTTGATATATTTGTTTCTTTCAGTTTAAGCGGTATCCCTGGGAACTAGCTAGGTGTAGCTAAGCGCATTGACCACTATAAACAACATACGGAACTTTTGTTTAGGAACGATGATGTCCTTCGCTTGCTCAGGTACAAAATAACAGAGGTTGTTGTGCATCAATTATTTATTGAGCGACTGGAGGCATGGAATAACACGCGAAACATGAGATAAGAGACGAAATAACAGATCGCAGCTTTTAACAAAACTTGAACATTCAGCTGACAGTTACAATGTTCTCAGCAACGGCAATTTCGTAACATTCCTGCCCAGCAAACCGTGCATAGGGAGCCACGGGGAAAAAATCAAGCAAGTGCTGTCTGCTATCCAGGTCCTGTTTTTGATGTTAGAAAAAAATTCTTACACGAACTATTGCCCACCGAAAAAAGTATTGCGCAACCTTAAACATGAGAAATAAAAATCATGCCCACACCCGTTATAAAAAAAAATAATAATGGTCCACCCCTGAGTACCAATACTTGAATTACCAGAAAGCAAGAGTTTAACTTTAAATTCTCGATAACTAATTCCAAGAAAGTATGGAGCGTAAGCGAGTTTAACTCCCGTGTATGCGTTACCCCCAAGATACTTACGTTCGGCTTAGCTCAATCCCGGTTTTGCAAATCCCGACAGGTTCTAAAAAAAGCCAACCCTATGCAGCGATTATCTCTCGCGTGGACAACCCAAGCGGTTCATTCTCGAGGAAATTATATACACGCAAAGCGCGGATACCACGAAACTTGAGAGGGATTACCTTAGAAATAAGGCCTATAGGGGGGATTCACTTTCTCATCCTTCATCTTCCATTGCTGACTCAAGTATCCTTTTCTTTTATATGTTTTCCATAGAACAAGACATAACGGCAATAATAGAGCATTGTACAGGTGTCTGTACAGTGACCTGGCCTTTGACAGAAGCGAGGCTGTAGATGACCTTGTTTTGATAAAGACCTCACTGCGTTTGTCGTGCAAATCAAGTTGTTCTTATGTTAACTACAATAGTTTGCATGGTCTGTATCAAAGCAAGGCCACATCCAGCGTCGCTTGCAATCATAGGACGGATAACTAAGCACATAATTGTAAAATGGCCGATTACAAACACGAGAGAGCCATGCAGTGCTCCTACAAACGTTAGCTGCATAGCAGGAGCAGGAGTAATGTAGGGGGCGAGTTGAAAAGAGGAGCGAGGAAGAGACACGGCTCCTGGGTTTTGCTCCAGGGGCACGTTCCGGGAGCAAAGCTCCTCCCTGTGTACCAACCATTTCATGGGCGTAATTCATTCTCGGGAAGAAAATTTCCACCCTGCAAAATGCTCCACAACATTAAACCGGTTAAATATTTGGGAGCAAGATCCCGGGGGATAATTGAACAAACTTGAAAACGCTCCCTCGTGTGTACCATAATATGGAGCAAGCTCCCGCACTATGCTCCCCAGTGTGGACTAGTCGTGCAAATTGACCCCGGAGCACGCTCCTAGAATAAAACCCTTCGTATGTATCGGCCTTAAATCGTTGCAGAATTTTGACCAGCCCAATCTTAAGCTCTAAGAGGGCCATTCTTATGCCGATAAACTGCTTTGGACCCAGTGCAAAGGGCACGTAGGAAAACGATGGGCGCTTCTCGATCTCTTCTGGAAGAAAACTATCTGGGTCGAACTTCTCCGGCTATGGTAAAGAAAAATGTTAGAAATATCGTCAGCGGACCGTCAGCAATTTAAATAAACGTAACATCCGTAAATAACTGGAAGCATCGGATCTTATCGCTGTAGATGATTTGATAATTGAGCTATGAGTGATAACCAGACAATGAATTAAAGCAAGGCGATTTAACGATACGGAAACTATATTTTTAAACCAGCCAGGACAAACAAGAAGACAGTCAACTAAAGGTGTACAGGCTATGCTTTACAAAGTCTGATTTCGATTTTTAAACATCATTTGGACCGTTGATATAACTCTAAGATAACGGCTCTACGCGGCCATCATGGCAAGCGAACTAGCTGAGAAACGTAGCGAAACGGACCAGATATTAACCAGGACAAAGAAACAGACATATATATATTAAAGCCAAAAAAAAAAATTATTTTTAACTATTACATAAATATTTTGGCTCAGTTGTTTATAAAGCCATTCCACAAACAGTACGTCTGGGCTGCCTGTGAGAAGGGGTGGCCGCTTAACTGAGAGGTTTGCCTATATATGCAATATCGCACTATTTAAGGTTTTCCTTTTTTCGTTGCGGGTGTTGAGCAAGGTCAAGAGAAAGAGCAAAACTGAACAAGAGCGAGATCGAGAGTTTTAAGAGCAAGAGTTAGAGCGAGAACAAACTGTGAACAAGAGCAAGCTAGAGTAAGATTTTCTTAGAGCAATAGATCATAGAGCGAGAGCAAGAACAAGAGCAAGACGATTTGCTGACTCATTACCTCGGGTCAATATTCAGGATCCCGATGAATAGCATGCGCTGGTATGTTGACACTGACACCTTCAGGGAATTCCACTGTGTTGATAACATACGTCTTCATGCAGTACCAGAACATCTCCAAAGTCAACTGAGCTGTGACGCAGGCCCTCCGACACATCATGGTCCAGGTACTGAAGACTCTGGACGAATTCGCCATTTGGAGCATCGCCACGTGACCTGGTGGCGTGGTCAATCTTACGAAGAAGTTTCTCTTGTACGTCTGAGTGATGTGCGACTGTAGAACGCAAAGAATGCCATAGTCGTTCCGTTTGTTTACCAGCAGGCGATCAAAAATAAAACCGACTGGGTGACGATCCGGCTTCGTCAGTCAATTTCTGCGTGCCTTCATGAGCTGAAAAAGATCTCTGCGACCGCTCGACGAGATTTTCCTCTTCTCCAAAATGCTTTGCGCCAGGGCCATAAAATACAGAGAATGTTGAGAAAGACCCAGGTCGAAAAATTCTTTCACTTGTTTATAGAATGGGAACATTGACATTGCGCGGACGTACACCGGCGTTTCTAAAACTGTGAGCGCCTTCTCCACCATTTCTGGGTTCGGGTCGGTTTGGACTTGAGCGTCCAAGCCAAATCCTGCGCCAGAATGATGTCTAACTAGAAGAGACCAAATGGTCACAGGACGTCTATGCGTCTCTCTAGCAAAGAATAATGCATTTAGGAGTCTATCATTCTTGAGCTCTCTTGCAGAATCTCACAACCAAAACACAACGCAGCCTGAGGGTGAAAAAGACAAAGACTCGAACTTCTAAGTTCGCGTGTTGTGTAATTCATAGTGAAACACAACGGTATTTTGGGTCATTTTGGCAACGTACAAAAATAACTTTAAATTGAAGGAAACCTTAAAATGATAGTTTAGTAAGATGGAAAAAATTAATATCAAAGAGATAATTTTGAGCCATAAAGGAATCGAATAAGGATCAAAAAACTCTTCAAGATGTGCAAACCGTGACGTAGCTCCTTTAAGAACACGATGACATTGCAATCTTGACTGAGAGATTGCGTAACGAGCCCTGAGAGCGTCTGCGTAGGAGACTACTCCATATATCCCCCTTCCATTGTGCGATACTTCTGACGTCACATGACAATAACTTTCTTTATCCAGTAGTTATCAGTCATTTTAGATTTGCCATCCGACTTGAGTTGGGTTTAATTTTTGACCAAACCAAATATATCTAAGTTGATTGTTAAACAATCGAAAACAATGCACAAATGTTAACATTTTCAAGGTAGTCAGGAAAGAGTTTTCTTTGTTTGAAAAAAAAAAAAGAAGAAAAAAAGGAAGTCCTTAAAAGCCCCTAGACTTCTGTCAGGTACAGATGTGTCGTTTATCAGGTACAAACATGACATGACCAAAAAATTAAAATATTTTTTCGATGATAAAGGATTTTCGTTTTAGTTATTGATGTTACAAATACTTTTACAAGTTTTCCCAGCGGATGGATGAACCTCGTGCTATAGTATATAACTTTTGCGTTCTGTTTACAAGGGCAAGTTTAAATTTCTTACAAGCAGTATTAAATGATATTTGCATAAATGTGAGTGGAACATAGATTATAGCTTCAAACTAGTAAACAGAAACTAAATACAGTTCCAAACAACGTTGCTCACACAGTGGTATTTTCTAAGGAATTATTCCATAGTGGTACCATAAAATATGAGCTTTCTATGCGATATATAATCATGCAGCTTCCGTGATACGAAGTAATTTCTTTACTGTTGTTTTCACGTTATGTCGAAGCTCGCGATATCGCCAGCAGTAAATAAGCGGGTTTAACGAGGAATTGAGCAGAATCAAGAAGACTGACACGTGATTAGCCAGCAAAAAGGACAATCTAGATCCGTCGGTTAGCAGCAAAATCGTGCAGCATGAATTTGGAACATAACAAGCAATGAAAACGATATAAACAAACATTGCATTAACGGCAGACTTTTTTTCTCGGAGTACCACCATTGCTTGATCATTGTACAGCTGACACTGGGTTAGTATTTGATTCTGATGATATCTGACAACTCTGTAAATGTGAATATATACTGCCGTTGTCACGAGAAGTCCATAAAATTCGATAATCGCAATCACCATGAGATTATTTTCCGGCATTGAAATAAATACAGAGGCAGCGATGGCACTTGTTAGCCATAAAAACATCAGAGCTATGATAACACGCTTTGACGTGACGAGTTCTTGATACCGCAAATGAAGAGAGACGGCGAGAAATCTATCAATGGCAATTGCAGTCACGGTCAAGAAGGACGCGAAAGCTAGAAATAGCACGAAGAAACGGTAGATGATCAAAATCTCTGGACAGAAGGCGTCAATGTTATGTTTTTCACTCGCTTCCATATGCAACATCACCGCTAGGTTGACTCCAAGCATCAGCTAGGGAATCAATGCCACCGCTAGATCAGAAACAGCTAGACTCAGGAACAAGTTCTTTAAAGTTGTGGATATGGATGAGGCCTTCCGCAACGCAAGAATAACGGGGAGGTTTCCAATGGTTGCCACGATGGAAAATATCAAGTTTAATACGGAAAGAACCAGCATAGATGTTCTGTGAAAATGAACGACTGATTTATATCCCTCCAACGTTTGAGTACAAAGCTTGGAAACCATGACTCAGACGATCGTGAATTCAAGTCTTGGCGACAAATGCGCGTTTTACCCAATTGCCAAAATCTTCCAGTGGTGGGGAGATTGAACAGAATATGCTAATGTATTCTTTTTTCGTCAGATGCATTAAGCAGCTGTTTGCGACTGTTTCTATAGTGAAAAGCTATTGCCATACATCAGCTGTTCGATTAATAGAGACCCACTTAATCTCGTATGTAAATTAAATGTTCGTCCTGATTATCGGCAAAATTATTCAGTTTATTTCCCTGTTGATATCAAATGGTCTGAAATGGCTCAACAAGCAAATTAGGGTAGATGGTTTATCTAACAATTATTCTTCGAACGCGCGTTAGATATGTTAGATCTGAGTTGACAGGTAGATACGTCTTAAAGGAGCTACGTCAAAGTTTTCGCAACTTGAAAAATTAAAGCCTTTCCGGTCACGCGATGACCGAAAATATCGAAAAAAACCCGTTGAGAAATGATCAAAACACAACAGAATCGCAGAGAATTGTGAAATCAAGATGGCGAAAGGCAAATACAACCGTTGGAAGCCTGGTTACTAAAAAGAGCAGCTCCGCTGAGCCAGAATTTATTGATGCGTCTGTCCTACAATATATCGTACGCTGGGCGGGAAAAGGCCGTTTCACAGTTCTAATTTTCCGTATTGGGTCCTCGTTATATCACAATGCAGTGGGTACTCTTGGCAGTGAGGGTGCACAACACAAAAAATGCTAAACCTCAAACTTGTCTTGGTTGTTTTCTTTTAGATATTCAAACAAATGCATGCTTTGGATATAGTTTCGTTTTATCTTGTTAGGCTATTTGATTTGCCCCTTAAGTCGTAAAATCATACTAATAATACCTCTCATCAATGCTAGCTTCTGATTGGTGGAATGGGATCAACTGACGCTTGCCGTATTATTTTGAAAACGAAATTGGTCTTTTTTCTTGAAACAATTAGGGATTAATTGTACCTGATCTGTTCACGCGTACAATTAATGCCTAATTGTTTGTCAAACAGGCCGATTTCCTATACAATCTCACGCAAAACAGAACCATAAAAAATCCGTTGAGTTATTAAAGGGGCTCAGTCACGGTTAACGCATATAGAAAAGTTTCGCGTCAATTTTTCAAATTCGTCGTTTGTAATGCGTATCAATCTTCTCCATCCTTAGCCATCCTTGTTCCTTTATGGTTTATCACTATCTCTTTGGTGTTTTTCTATGTTATTAAACTGTTATTTTCAGGTTTCCTACCATTTAAAGGTAATTTTATATGCGGCCAAAATAACTCAAAATACCGTTACTGAGCCCCCTTCAGAACGTCAATAGAAAGACTTAACGACCAAGTTGTATCGGCGTCCTGCAGTTAATCCAAGATGGCGAACCTTTTAAAATGTGTCATTTAGGTGTAATATGACGTCACCGTTGACACGCGATTAACACTAAAGTAAGTAAGTGTGGATGTTTTACGTGCAATGTAAGTCTGGTTACTATTGAATTAATACCTCTTGAGATACATATAGGAGGAGCACATGGAGCCCTCTCCGAGACTAGCCATGATCCTTAGAACTAGTATCGCAGACTGATATGCCTCTTTCAAATTGCCTCATGGGCTCATACAAAAGATAAAAACATACAAGAGTGAAATATACTAGGATACAGGCCTCTTTATTTGATAAGAGTGATTGAAACAAAGAATTATCACAGCAGGCGCATTAACGTAGCGCTATATTACATAATACAATAATACAAGCAGAAGCTAAGGCCAAGCTCCAAGTTGACAGACGGCTTTGGTATTCGTCTTCGTCTTTCGTATTCGTATTCACTGTGGCAGCGACTCCAACTCACGGATCAGCCTTCACAGCCACAACAGACGCTGTCCCCTAATGTGACACCCAAAGACACCACTCCATGGTCCTTCGGATTCACTAATGCACTCTCTGTGGAAGCTGAATAAATGCTATGTCAAATTATGGTCTTCAATAATTGACAACATTTTGTCAATTCATTGGTTAACAGCCACATTTGTCAGTGATACGCTAAATCAACCAGAATCGGTGATACAAAGTATTTTCTTTACAGTTCTTTTCACGTTTTGTCGAATTTCGCGATATCGCCAGCAGTAAAGAAGAGGATTTAACGACGAATTGAGCAGAATGAAAAAGACTGACACGTGATTAGCCACCATAAAGGACAATTTAGATTTGTCAGTTATCAGCAAGATTGTAGTACACGAGTTTGGAACATAACAAGCAATGAAAAGAACATAAACAAACATTGAGTTCATCGCTGATTTCTTGGCTCTGAACACCTCCATTGCTTGATCATTGTACAGCTGACACTGGGTTAGTATTTGATTCTGATGATGTCTGACAACTCTGTAGATGTGAACATATACCACGGTTGTCACGAAAAGTCCATAAAATTCGATGACCGCAACCACCGTGAGATTATGCGGTTCAGGAATTGAAAGGAATATAGAGGCAGCGATGGCACTTGTTAGCCACAAACACGTTAGGGTAATGTTAACACGCTTTGAAGTGACGAGTTCTTGATACCGCAAATGGAGAGAGATGGCGAGGAATCTATCAACAGCAATTGTAGTCACGGTTAAGTACGATGCTGTAACTAGAAATAATATAAAGAAAAGATAAATAGTCAAAAATGTGGGACAGAAGATGTCAAAGTTGTAGTTTCCACTCGCTACCATCCGTAAAATCACCGCGATGTTCGCACCAAGGACCAACTGCGGAATCAGTGCTACAGCAAGATCAGAAACAGCTAGGCTCAGAAACAAGTTCTTCAAAGTAGCGGATATGGATGACGCTTTCCACAGTGCTCGAATAACAAGGAGATTTCCAAGAGTTGCCACGACAGAAAATGTTAAATTTAAAACACTAGAGACTAACATTAATGTTCCGTTAAAATGTGCAAGTGTTATATATTCCTTCAATTTAAGATTGCAGAGCTGAACAACCATGATTCGGATGATTCCAAATTGTCGTCGTAAGCGAGTTTAGTTCAGGCTATTAGCTAAGATCTTCAATTGGCGGGGAAAGTAAATTTTACCAGTAATCTATTCCATTTTCGTCATACCCATTAACCACCTGCCAATGACCGAGTCATTAATAAGTTGTTGCATAGATAAGCTGTTTATCATATATTGATCACGTTGGTTTGACTATTTTTTTCAAATTTATTATTTAACACTTCTTTTCCTGGGAGATCATATTTTTTTTTGAAAATAGTGGTAGACAATTTATCAGTTGTTATCTTCACTTTTTTCGTCTCCTTCATTATCTGCTCCTGCTCAAGTGAATTAAGTCTTCCATTGCAGTTTCCTCCCCTGACATGCTCGATCTTCTCCTTGCGTTGTCTTGTTTTATACCCGTGTAATATTTAAGTGGCTAACGACCATAATTATCCCAAAATCTTCATCTCCGGAAATCTGACTGATTCATAGTCTCTACAATGTTAGTAAGAGAAAATTTAAGAAATTTTTATCTATGAATATTCGAAAGGTTAGTTTCTTGAAAATAATCCCATTCAAGCTTATAGAGCGGAGCTGGATAGTTAGTCGTCAGTAAAAAAATATTAAAAGTAATCATTTTTTGTAGACTTCCTATTACATAGCATTTGATGTCGCCGTTTTGACTCCAATTAGTAAACCTTTCAACCAATGCTGAAACAAAATTTTACCGTTTGTCTTTTCTTTTTCACAGAAACCCAATTTGCGGTATCACTGAGACACGTCATTTCCAAATTAAACTGATTTCGATGCATGTTTGAACAGCCTGTTTTGGAGAATTTAAATTGACGGCTTGAAGATGTGAATGTGTAAATATTGAATGTGTTCTTACGCCAACTAAACGTTTCACCATTAGATCATCGAAGAAAAAAGATGTGTTCAGTTTGAAAAGATTTTCGAATTTAAAATCGACGCATTTCTTGATCGTTATTTCACGTATTACGCCGCACAATGGAACTGAAACCTCGTAAGTTTTCATTTTTTTTCAATAGAGATAGAGAAATTTTTTTTTCATTCGTGACACATTAACTCGGCATTAAGTGGTGTCATTTTCACGTGTCTCTTATTTTGTCTTTGGTAGGAAAGTATATATGCAAATATCAGTGTCAAGATGGAACTTAAGTGAGAATATTCCTCCCACTTACGTGTGCGGAGTTTGGCAACCATGGTGAGCTTCATAACTCTACTTATGAGACCATTCTTAATTAGAGTGTTCACAGAGCATAGCCTGCGGCAAAGTGAACCAAAAGCACTATTAGAAGTTTGCACGCAGCGCTGAGCGAAACATTAACTTTACGGGCTTAAAACTAAAAAAAGACGAGTCATATATATTTTTCGTTTACTTAGTAGTGGGTTAAAATACAACTTTTTGAAGGAGAGGTTTCAGAGCCACCTCAAATTTTTGCAACTCTAAGGAAGCGCGAAATCTGCTCTAGCAATTAGCTTTTAAACATTGCAATCAGTTGAATCTTAGCATGCTGATTTCAATTTGGTATTGAAAATGGGAGTCACCGGAGTCGTTTGTGAGTTATAAACCCTTAAATCTTACGTCGTTGCTATGGTAACCTGACTGCAACTTGCACACCAATGATTGGGCATTTTGCGAATGCCATTCTTGTGGGTATCAACTGAAAAAGAGTGGCAGTGTTATGTTATCAAAGTGGAAGTGCTGCATGAAACATTCTACGTTCAAGGCGACGCCAGTTAAAAACTAAGTGAATACAGATTCCTAAGATAATTATGATAAGGTGGTCAAGATGCACTGAGTACCTCAACTGGCCAAGACTAGGTGATCACTGCGTGGAAGCACCGTATCCAAGGCTGATGGGCGGTCACTAAACTTGCCCAAAACAACTGCAAAATAAACATTTTTATATATTTTATTTTGCCTAATTCAATTTTCCGCGTGAACTTTTCAAGTTTCGACCGAATTGCCCATACATACTAATTCATAACATTGCCTCTTTAACAAAAAAGCCCTGTTTTTGTCGAAATAGAATACAGGAAAGCCATGTTTGCAGATTTTATACCCTTTACTTTGGAGAAATGCATATATACTTCAGTTATGGTAGATTACATGTCTGATGACGTTCTAGCGGTGATACAGAGCTAATCTATATATATATTTTTAAACTACGATGACAATAGTAGCAGTAACAACAAGAAGAACAAGAGCAGCCATACTACTGGGGCTGATCTAAATAAGATTAACAAGCCGGGCCAGCAGAGGGCTTGAAGACGAATCGGAATTTTTTCAATAATTTTGTCGCATTTCACTTTTGAAGATCAAAAGACTTTTTCGTATAACTGTTAGTTTGTAAGTAAGTGAGTTGTAAGCTGGCCAAAAGTTGCGGAAATATAGGCCACGAAGTAGTTTCTCTTGTACGCCTGGGTAATGTGCGAGGTAGAACGCAAAGAGTACCATGGTCGTTTCGTCTGTTTCCGAGCAGGCGATAAAAAATAAAACCGACAGGGTGACGATCCGGCTTCGTCGGTCAATTTCTGCGTGCCTTCATGAGCTGAAAAAGATCTCTGCGACCGGTCGACGAGATTTTCCTCTTCTCCAAAATGCTTTGCGCCAGGGCCATAAAATACAGAGAATGTTGAGAAAGACCCAGGTCGAAAAATTCTTTCGCTTGTTTATAGAATGGGAACACTGACATTGCACGGACATACACTGGCGTTTCTAAAACTGTGAGCGCCTTCACCACCATTTTTGGGTCCGGGTCGGTTTGGACTTGAGCGTCCAGACCAAATCCTGCGCGCAGAATGATGTCTAACGAGAAGAGACGAAATGGACACAGGACGCCTATGCGTCTCTCTAGCAAAAAATAATGTATTGATCAGTATAATTCTGGCACAAACTCACAGCCAAAACACAACACAGCCTGAGGGTAAAAAAAAAGATTCGAACTTCTAAGTTCGCGTGTTGTGTAATTCATAGTGAAACGCAGCGGCATTTTGGGTCATTTTGGCAACGTACAAAAAAAAACTTCAAATTGAAGAAAACCTGAAAATGATAGTTTAGTAAGATAGAAAAAATTAATATCAAAGAAATAATTTTGAGCCATAAAGGAACAAGGATTAAACAACTTTTCAAGATGTGCAAACCGTGACGTAGCTCGTTTAAGAACACGATGACATTGCAATCTTGACTGGAAGATTGCGTAACGAGTCCTGAGAGCGTGTGCGTAGGAGATTACTCCATATATCCCCCTCCCATTGTGCGACACTTCTGACGTCACATGACAATAACTTTCTTTATCCAGCAGTTATCAGTCATTTTAGATTTGCCATCCGGCTTGAGTTGGGTTTAATTTTTGTCCAAACCAAATATATCTAAGTCGATTGTTAAACAATCGAAAACAATGCACACATGTTAACATTTTCAAGGTAGTCAGGAAAGAGTTTTCTTTGTTTGAAAAAAAAAAAAAAAAAAGAAGTCCTTAAAAGCCCCTAGACTTCTGTCAGGTACAGATGTGTCGTTTATCAGGTACAAACATGGCGTGACCAAAAAACTTAAAATATTTTTTCGAAAGGATTTTCGTTTTAGTTATCGATGTTACAAATACTTTTACAAGTTTTCGCAGCGGATGGATGAACCTCGTCCTATAGTATATAACTTTTGCATTCTGTTTACAAGGGCAAGTTTAAATTTCTTACAAGCAGTGTTAAATGATATTTGCATAAATGTGAGTGGAAACTAGTTTATAGCTTCAACCTAGTAAACAGAAACTAAATACAGTTCCAAACAACGTTGCTCACACAGTATTATTTTCCAAGGAATTATTCTATAGTGGTACCATAAATTATAAACTTTCTATGCGATATATAATCAAGCAGCTTCCGTGATACGAAGTAATTTCTTTACTGTTGTTTTCACGTTATGTCGAAGCTCGCGATATCGCCAGCAGTAAATAAGCGGGTTTAACGAGGAATTGAGCAGAATCAAGAAGACTGACACGTGATTAGCCAGCAAAAAGGACAATCTAGATCCGTCGGTTAGCAGCAAAATCGTGCAGCATGAATTTGGAACATAACAAGCAATGAAAACGATATAAACAAACATTGCATTAACGGCAGACTTTTTTTCTCGGAGTACCAACATTGCTTGATCATTGTACAGCTGACACTGGGTTAGTATTTGATTCTGATGATATCTGACAACTCTGTAAATGTGAATATATACTGCCGTTGTCACGAGAAGTCCATAAAATTCGATAATCGCAATCACCATGAGATTATATTCCGGCATTGAAATAAATACAGAGGCAGCGATGGCACTTGTTAGCCATAAAAACATCAGAGCTATGGTAACACGCTTTGACGTGACGAGTTCTTGATACCGCAAATGAAGAGAGACGGCAAGAAATCTATCAATGGCAATTGCAGTCACGGTCAAGAAGGACGCAGAAGCTAGAAATAGCACGAAGAAACGATAGATGATCAAAATCTCTGGACAGAAGGCGTCAATGTTATGTTTTTCACTCCCTTCCATATGCAACATCACCGCTAGGTTGACTCCAAGCATCAGCTGGGGTATCAATGCCACCGCTAGATCAGAAACAGCTAGACTCAGGAACAAGTTCTTTAAAGTTGTGGATATGGATGAGGCCTTCCACAACGCAAGAATAACAAGGAGGTTTCCAAGGGTTGCCACGATGGAAAATATCAAGTTTAATACGGAAAGAACCAGCATAGATGTTCTGTGAAAATGAACGACTGATTTATATCCCTCCAACGTTTGAGTACAAAGCTTGGAAACCATGACTCAGACAATCGTGAATTCAAGTCTTGGCGACAAATGCGCGTTTTAGGCCAATTGCCAAAATCTTCCAGTGGTGGGGAGATTGAACAGGATTTACTAATGTATTCTTTTTTCGTCAGATTCATTAAGCAGCTGTTTGCGACTGTTTCTATAGTGAAAAGCTATTGCCATACATCAGCTGTTCGATTAATAGGGACCCACTTAATCTTGTATGTAAATTAAATTTTCGTCCTGATTATCGGCAAAATTATTCAGTTTATTTCCCTGTTGATATCAAATGGTCTGAAATGGCTCAACAAGCAAATTAGGGTAGATGGTTTATCTAACAATTATTCTTCGAACGCGCGTTAGATATGTTAGATCTGAGTTGACAGGTAGATACGTCTTAAAGGAGCTACGTCACAGTTTTCGCAACTTGAAAAATTAAAGCCTTTCCGGTCACGCGATAACCGAAAATGTCGGAAAAAACCCGTTGAGAAATGATCAAAACACAACAGAATCGCAGAGAATTGTGAAATCAAGATGGCGAAAGGCAAATACAACCGTTGGAAGCCTGGTTACTAAAAAGAGCAGCTCCGCTGAGCCAGAATTTATTGATGCGTCTGCCCTACCATATATCGTACGCTGGGCGGGAAAAGGCCGTTTCACAGTTCTAATTTCCCGTATTGGGTTCTCGTTATCTGACAATGCAGTGGGTACCCTTGGCATTGTAATCCCTCTTCGACACTGTTTGATCGTTGGCCAAGTCAGTGAGGCTGCACAACACAAAAAATGCTAAATCTCAAACTTGTCTTGGTTGTTTTCTTTTAGATATTCAAACAAATGCATGCTTCGGATATAGTTTCGTTTAATCTTGTTAGGCTATTTGATTTGCGCCTTAAGTCGTAAAATCATACTAATAATACCTCGTCCGTAAATGCTAGCTTCTGATTGGTAGACTCGGATCAACTGACGCCTGCCGTATTATTTTGAAAACGAAATTGGTCTTTTTTCTTGAAACAATTAGGGATTAATTGTACCTGTGAACAAATCGGACTTTTCCGTGTAACATTCACTCGTGGCTGCGCCACTCATGGAAATTACTCGGAAAAGCCCGATCTGTTCACGCGTACAATTAATCCCTAATTGTTTCTCAAACAGGCCGATTTCCTATACAAACTCACGCAAACTGAACCGAAAAAAAAATCCGTTGAGTAATTAAAGGAGCTCAGTCACGGTTTGCGCATATTGAAAAGTTTAGCCTCAATTTTTCAAATTCGTCGTTTTGTAATCCGTGTTAATCTTCTCCATCCTTAGCCATCCTTGTTCCTTTATGGTTTATGATTATCTCTTTGTCGTTTTTTTATCTTATTAAACTGTTATTTTCAGGTTTCCCACCATTTAAAGGTAATTTTGTATGTGGCCAAAATAACTCAAAATACCGTGACTGAGCTCCTTTAAGAACGTCAATAGAAAGACTTAACGACCAAGTTGTATCGGCGTCCTGCAGTTAATCAAAGATGGCGAACCTTTTAAAATGTGTCATTTAGGTGTGATATGACGTCACCGTTGACACGCGATTAACACTAAAGTAAGTAAGTTTTGATGTTTTACGTGCAATGTAAGTCTGGTTACTATTGAATTAATACCTCTTAAGATACATATAGAAGGAGCACATAGAGCCCTCTCCGAGACTAGCCATGATCCTTAGAACTAGTATCGCAGACTGATATGCCTCTTTCAAATTGCCTCATGGGCTCATACAAAAGATAAAAACATACAAGAGTGAAATATACTAGGATACAGGCCTCTTTATATGATAAGAGTGATTGAAACAAAGAATTATCGCAGCAGGCGCATTAACGTAGCGCTATATTACATAATACAATAATACAAGCAGAAGCTAAGGCCAAGCTCCAAGTTGACAGACGGCTTTGGTATTCGTCTTCGTCTTTCGTATTCGTATTCACTGTGGTAGCGACTCCAACTCACGGATCAGCCTTCACGGCCACAACAGACGCTGTCCCCTAATGTGACACCCAAAGACACCACTCCATGGTCCTTCGGATTCACTAATGCACTCTCTGTGGAAGCTGAATAAATGCTATGTCAAATTATGGTCTTCAATAATTGACAACATTTTGTCAATTCATTGGTTAACAGCCACATTTGTCAGTGATACGCTAAATCAACCAGAATCGGTGATACAAGGTATTTTCTTTACAGTTCTTTTCACGTTTTGTCGAATTTCGCGATATCGCCAGCAGTAAAGAAGAGGATTTAACGACGAATTGAGCAGAATGAAAAAGACTGACACGTGATTAGCCACCATAAAGGACAATTTAGATTTGTCAGTTATCAGCAAGATTGTAGTACACGAGTTTGGAACATAACAAGCAATGACAAGAACATAAACAAACATTGAGTTCATCGCTGATTTCTTGGCTCTGAACACCTCCATTGCTTGATCATTGTACAGCTGACATTGGGTTAGTATTTGGTTCTGATGATGTCTGACAACTCTGTAGATGTGAACATATACCACGGTTGTCACGAAAAGTCCATAAAATTCGATGACCGCAACCACCGTGAGATTATGCGGTTCAGGAATTGAAAGGAATATAGAGGCAGCGATGGCACTTGTTAGCCACAAACACGTTAGGGTAATGTTAACACGCTTTGAAGTGACGAGTTCTTGATACCGCAAATGGAGAGAGATGGCGAGGAATCTATCAACAGCAATTGCAGTCACGGTTAAGTACGATGCTGTAACTAGAAATAATATAAAGAAAAGATAAATAGTCAAAAATGTGGGACAGAAGATGTCAAAGTTGTAGTTTCCACTCGCTACCATCCGTAAAATCACCGCGATGTTCGCACCAAGGACCAACTGCGGAATCAGTGCTACAGCAAGATCAGAAACAGCTAGGCTCAGAAACAAGCTCTTCAAAGTAGCGGATATGGATGACGCTTTCCACAGTGCTCGAATAACAAGGAGATTTCCAAGAGTTGCCCCGACAGAAAATGTTAAATTTAAAATACTAGAGACTAACATTAATGTTCCGTTAAAATGTGCAAGTGTTATATATTCCTTCAATTTAAGATTGCAGAGCTGAACAACCATGATTCGGATGATTTCAAATTGTCGTCGTAAGCGAGTTTAGTTCAGGCTATTAGCTAAGATCTTCAATTGGCGGGGAAAGTAAATTTTACCAGTAATCTATTCCATTTTCGTCATACCCATTAACCACCTGCCAATGACCGAGTCATTAATAAGTTGTTGCATAGATAAGCTGTTTATCATATATTGATCACGTTGGTTTGACTATTTTTTTCAAATTTATTATTTAACACTTCTTTTCCTGGGAGATCATATTTTTTTTGAAAATAGTGGTAGACAATTTATCAGTTGTTATCTTCACTTTTTTCGTCTCCTTCATTATCTGCTCCTGCTCAAGTGAATTAAGTTTTCCATTGCAGTTTCCTCCCCTGACATGCTCGATCTTCTCCTTGCGTTGTCTTGTTTTATACCCGTCCAATATTTAAGTGGCTAACAACCATAATTATCCCAAAATCTTCATCTCCGGAAATCTGACTGATTCATAGTCTCTACAATGTTAGTAAGAGAAAATTTAAGAAATTTTTATCTATGAATATTCGAAAGGTTAGTTTCTTGAAAATAATCCCATTCAAGCTTATAGAGCGGAGCTGGATAGTTAGTCGTCAGTAAAAAAATATTAAAAGTAATCATTTTTTGTAGACTTCCTATTACATAGCATTTGATGTCGCCGTTTTGACTCCAATTAGTAAACCTTTCAACCAATGCTGAAACAAAATTTTACCGTTTGTCTTTTCTTTTTCACAGAAACCCAATTTGCGGTATCACTGAGACACGTCATTTCCAAATTAAACTGATTTCGATGCATGTTTGAACAGCCTGTTTTGGAGTATTTAAATTGACGGCTTGAAGATGTGAATGTGTTAATACTGAATGTGTTCTTACGCCAGCTAAACGTTTCACCATTAGATCATCGAAGAAAAAAGATGTGTTCAGTTTGAAAAGATTTTCGAATTTAAAATCGACGCATTTCTTGATCGTTATTTCACGTATTACGCCGCACAATGGAACCGAAACCTCGTAAGTTTTCATTTTTTTTTTCAACAGAGATAGAGAAATTTTTTTTCATTCGTGACACATTAACTCGGCATTAGTGGGGTCATTTTCACCTATCTCTTATTTTGTCTTTGGTAGGAAAATATATATGCAAATATCAGTGTCAAGATGGAACTTAAGTGAGAATATTCCTCCCACTTACGTGTGCGGAGTTTGGCAACCATGGTGAGCTTCATAACTCTACTTATGAGACCATTCTTAATTAGAGTGTTCACAGAGCATAGCCTGCGGCAAAGTGAACCAAAAGCACTATTAGAAGTTTGCACGCAGCGCTGAGCGAAACATTAACTTTACGGGCTTAAAACTAAAAAATAGACGAGTCATATATATTTTTCGTTTACTTAGTAGTGGGTTAAAATACAACTTTTTGAAGGAGAGGTTTCAGAGCCACCTCAAATTTTTGCAACTCTAAGGAAGCGCGAAATCTGCTCTAGCAATTAGCTTTTAAACATTGCAATCAGTTGAATCTTAACATGCTGATTTCAATTTGGTATTGAAAATGGGGGTTACCGGAGTCGTTTTTGAGTTATAAACCCTTAACTCTTACATCGTTGCTATGGTAACCTGACTGCAACTTGCACACTAATGATTGGGCATTTTGTCGAATGCCATTCTTGTGGGTATCAACTGAAAAAGAGTGGCAGTGTTATGTTATCAAAGTGGAAGTGCTGCATGAAACATTCTACGTTCAAGGCGACGCCAGTCAAAAACTAGGTGAATACAGATTCCTAAGATAATTATGATAAGGTGGTCAAGATGCACTGAGTACCTCAACTGGCCAAGACTAGGTGATCACTGCGTGGAAGCACGATATCCAAGGCTGACAGCCGGTCACTAAACTTGCCCAAAACAACTGCAAAATAAACATTTTTATATATTTTGTTTTGCCTAATTCAATTTTCCGCGTGAACTTTTCAAGTTTCGACCGAATTGCCCGTACATACTAATTCATAACATTGCCTCTTTAACAAAAAAGCCCTGTTTTTGTCGAAATAGAATACAGGAAAACCATGTTTGCAGATTTTATACCCTTTACTTTGGAGAAATGCATATATACTTCATTTACGGTATATTACAAGTCTAATGACGTTCTAGCGGTGATACAGAGCTAATCTATATATATATTTTAAACTACGATGACAATAGTACGTAGCAGGAACAACAAGAAGAATAAGAGCAGCCATACTACTGGGGCTGATCTAAATAAGATTAACAAGCCGGGCCAGCAGAGGGCTTGAAGACGAATCGGAATTTTTTCAATAATTTTGTCGCATTTCACTTTTGAAGATCAAAAGACTTTTTCGTATAACTGTTAGTTTGTAAGTAGGTGAGTTGTAAGCTGGCCAAAGCTTGCGGAAATATAGGCCACATGGATATCTCTATCGAACCTGGCTCTGACCGGGTATTATTATACGGAATTTTATATTTGTCTATATTTTGTATGGCCGCCTGTTCTGTTTTCATTTATTTATTTATTCATAATGGTAATTAAACTGAGTTGAGTGCAATTTGGTCTGAAATCATACGCGTGATTCTAAAATCGAACGAGCGCGCAGCGCGAGTTCGATTTCAAATCAAGTTAACAAATGGTAAACGCCATAGCGTGCACTATTGAGTTTTGGATGCACGCGGGAGGTTGTTAAGCACGAAAGAAGCCTAAGAGTCGCACGAGGCGATAGCCGAGTGCGACTCTAGCTTCTTGAGTGCTTAGCAAACCTCCCAAGTGCATCCATAACTCAATAGTGCACGCTATGGCGTTTACCATAAACAAGCGCGCGAAAATTCATTTATTACAACCGACTGCACACCAGTAACTGGATAAAGTTTCATCTTCAGACAACTGTGAAGACAGTTTCGCATTTCTGGCAGAAGGACGTCGGTCATTACTTTGAAAACAATGTCTGTCAAAAGATTTGCTTTGTAAACATTAGCACACACGTCTGCAGCGTACACCCATGGGCAAATAGTAGACGCTAAATTAACCAATCAGAGCGCGCGCTTTGCTTTAGTTATGTTATAATATGATTTCAGACCAAAATTGCACGACACGAAGTTTAATTGCCACTTTATTAGATTCATTTTGAAATGGCACAATTTTATCGCCTTAAATTTTAGATTTTTGGTGTATTGTTAGTCATAGTTCTAGTAGCCGGTTTCTCAAAAAAAAAAAAAAAAGAAAAAGCGGAACCGGAAACGCCTTTACGTCTCATTTAGTATGCAAAACGATGTCACGTGACGAAAACTCATCCGAGCATGACAAAGAAACAAGCAGTTTTGAAGTCCGAACGAAAATAGTCAAAATAGTCTACTTCAGATATAAAAGTTCAATTCTCGTCGCCTGAATCAATGATGGAAGGCCATTCTTTCTTCTGTGGTTGAGGCTGAGACTTTTCATTGTCTTTGGAGAAGGAATTTGAAGGTTCATCCTGCGTAATTCTGGGATGGATTTCTTTTGAGTTGTGAAACTCCCTCGAGTGCACGTCACGATGCCCAGTGGATGGTACGTTTTTTTTCTTTCATACCGTTTAATGGCATGATTTTAAGGGAGTTCAGCTCGTTATCATCTCCGTTTCTTTTTGTGACCTCAGCGAAGGATTCAATACTCAGGACTTTGTCAAGTTCTTGCGGTGCCATTTGTTTCAAGATATTTCCAAGATGGCGGGACTAGCACCAGCTTTGTAAGACGTTCATTCATTCACTGTTTTGTGGAGCGGGGCGTAATTTGACCATGTTTATTCACAGCGACAGAGTTGAGCTCTTTTGTTGCTTCGTTTGAAACTACCGGAAACCTGGAAAAATCTACCCTCTTGAGATGGCTCTGAATTTGTTGTTGTGTGGTTTTCGTTTGTTTATGTTTTACTGGACTCGGTATCATTTGGATCGTGAGCAGATGTTAAAGAAAAATCGCCAAAATATTCGTCAAAATGGACACTGAAAGTTGGAAACTTCCATTAAAGTAGGTCTTCATCCTTAAGAAGCTCATAATCGTCATTCAGAAACTGTAATTAATTAAATTCGGCGATTTTTTTTTGGAAAAAAAACCAACAATAACAAAGTTTTGGCAATAGTAGTTGCAAAATTCTCCACATTCCTGAAATTTTATTAATTACTTTAAACTAATCTTGAAATCTGATTGGTTGTTTTGTTTTACTGTTCCATTCTCATTAGCTGAGAAAAAGATGCGATTTAGAACAAAAAATAGTGCGATTCGTGAATAAATTGCATCAATGAGAGCCAATCAGATTGTAAGGATAACCAGTGATTTCAAAATGGATTTAATAAATTTATTTATTTATTTATTTATTTATTTATATACTTATTTTTTATCTAAGGCTGTATTGAAACGTTTTGTGGTTGATGTGTTCAAAAATGGGACACTATTCCAACCATTTGAAGAGCTTCGGCCTGAGAGACCGGGGCAGACTTGGAACTGAGGGTCGGCCGATTTTCCTAAAAATCCACCTACAAAGTTTTTATGCAGACTTATTTAAAATGCCGAAGTTTTAGCTCCATAGATCGTTTTCTGCCCGAGTTCTGAATATCAGCCACATGGAGGTCCTGTAATGTTAATGTTCGACAAATTTTGGACACTTTTCAACAACTCCCTCACAGAGTAAGAAAACATTTCAAACAAAACCGAAGTCGTTCACCCAAAGCCCAATGCTTAAGCGTTTATAGGCAGAGATATTGGCCCGCAAGAATATTTCTCTTGTCTGTACTGTAGGCCTCTTATAAGCAAATCAAGAGGAATCGGAAATGACCTATTTTTCAGGCCTATTATTTAGAATACCTAAATAATTCATCAAACATGTTTAGCATCCCTGTAAAGGTTATCCCCTAATGTAGTAATTTTAAGAAAAAAATACCAAGGTTGAGGCTTTTTGGCTTTGCAGAAACTTTCAGCCCACTTCCGGTAAAAGTCCTTGGAGGACGTCTACATAAAAATAATTCCCATCAAATTTCTATGACAAACTTTAGATCAACGGTCAGACATACCTACCATGGTAATGAACTGTCAGCTTTACTAGTAACAGTAATAATCTTATGAAAAGAGGCTCGGCATCTATCTTTTTTGCCATGGGGAGCTTCTCCAACGAAGTACGAGTTTTAGGATTAATGTAAGTGGCGTTGTTATAGATGTATGGCTGTTTTTATAAGCCATCAAACATTTTCGCTCGCGCGTGATTGGATTAAACGCGTTACGTGACTGAATATTACCCAGCTAAAACTGGGAAATATCCCAGTAATATTCCCCAATTTTCAAAACCGTGCGTGTTGCGAAAAATATTTGAAGGATAATAGACACAATAGCCTCCATTTTGCGAAAAAATATGCTCGGATATTTGTCCTTGGACATTATCTGTTCCTCAAAGCTCACAGTTTTCCTCGAGCTACATTCTCGGAAAACTGTTCGCTTCTCGGAACAGATGATGTCTAAGGATAATTAGTATCACCCAACTAGTGGACTAATGCAAATCCTGCATTTTGATTGGCTACGCTACTAGGGGACTACTAGTAATAGTCATCGAGTAGCGAAATTGGCGCCATCGAGCGTGACGCTTTCTTTCGTTTTATTCCCAAATAAATATTTCTTCAACTTACTTTTGCTAACTTTATTATTACCTTTTCTGTCCGACTAGTTGGATGATACTAAAACAATCAGACCCTTCGCCCTCAAGGGCCACGGGTCTAATTGTTAAATATCCGAGAATACTTTTGCGCCAAATAGAGGCAATGGTTTATATATAATCATGCCTTTATGACGATCGTCGCCTAATAAATTGCGCAATTTCTTGAGGCAGCCTAGCAAATATGAGATTATCCATCAACGGAGTTTTAGGCGAAGTTCAGACGCCGCACTTCACATGAGCCGAATCGAATGCAAATGAGAAAAATCCTTTGTTCTCCCTCAATAGCATTCGATTCGGTTCATGTCAATTACGGCGTCTGAACCGGACATAATCCATCCATCAGTAGCAATATCCTAAAGTAGCTAGACAAATGCTGCAGAAAATGAAGCTGATCCACGGGATGTTAATATATTACATTGAATCAACCATCTCTTACGTTGACGGGTTCAAACACTTTACGATGTATTTTTTGGTGCGTTTCGTTGAACTAGCCATCACGAGGGAAAACCGCAAGGAAAAGGAACACGTTGAGGATAAGAACGGTCGCCTTTGACATGGTGCGATTAGAGAAATCCTAACAATTCAACAAGCACATTCATGAATACCATTACATCGAATGAAACATTCCATATTTGCTCGGTGTCGTTCGGTGTCGTATCAAAGAATGAAGTACACCTTCCCTCGCGTTTGGGAGAAGTGGTGGCCTACTCTGGATCAAGCAGTCCAAGCTCGAGCCCTTCCCGAGGTCACTGTGTTGTGCTCTTGGGCAAGACACTTTACTCTCACAATGTTCTATCCATCCAGGTGTATAAATGGGTACCAACGACTTGTTTGGGCAACCTGACACAATACTGGAGAGCAGTAGCTGTCTTAGCATTATGTATAGGTAACCATACGGTTTCGAGTTCAATTTGGATTTAATTTGCATGATTCAGCTTTTTGAAAACCTCACAAGTGCAAATTAATTCCAAATTGAGCGAGAAAAACCGTATGATTACTTATTAGTAATATAAACATGAAAAACTTCGCGTGGAGGAAATGCCGGACGATCTTTCTTGAAGCCATTTTTTCTCGTGAGAGAAAACTTTTTTTAAAGTTTCCGCAAAAAATTTTCGTCATCATTTCACGTGATATCATTAGCTTAGAAAATTTCCTATTGTCTTTTAGCCAGTCATAATCCGGAATTATGATTGCAATTTGCTCTGGTATTACACTTTTTGCACTGTGTCACACTTGAACTGCACTGTTCTCAGCCAATCAGAATCGAGTAATTTTTTCATGTATATTATTAGACAAGTTAAACGATATAGCATGCGTGCCGTTAGCTAAGTGATGATTAAAAGTTCGTTGTAGTCTGTGTACCTTTTATAGATCCTTTCGAAGACCACAAATCTTACTTCATAGTTCTAAGTTAGAAACATATTCAGATATTTTTCGTTCCTACTTAGACACAATCCCGTTCCCAGAGTCTTTCTTCCCCTTGACCAGCGGTCGGAAAACGAGAACTCTGGGAGCAACCATTTTGAAATAACCGAATTCTGCCCATCCGGTTTCACTGCGCAGTCTGAATCTATTGCGCACGCCTGAAATGGTTGCTCCAAGAGCTCTTGTTTTCCGACCGCTGGTCAAGGGGAACGAAGACTCTGGAAACGAGATTGACTTGGACGGCTGCGTCTGTGGTTCGTTTTATCGTAAACATATTTTGCTTGTTTGATTTTTCAGAAACAGAAACTAATACCTTTTTGAATAGAACCTTAAAAAGCCTTTCAGAAAAAAAATACTAGTATAGCTACTTTGAAATTAAACATGCTCTATGTTTCGAGACTCATCTGAAAGCGCTGCATTTTTGTTACAATAAACGGAAATGAATGAATGAATAAATAAATAAATAAATAAATAAATACATAAATGAATAAACCAACAGACTGACAGACATGTTGTATGTTGAGATCGACTGCTTAAACGGTACTTGTTAAAATTACAAACTCAGGCGCATGTTTTATATCGTTTTGAGATTGACTTCTGAAAATCTATGTATCAAAAGACTATGTTTAAAGGGCAAAAATATCAATTTCGAAGGCAAGGAACTCAGTTAGTTTGTCCATTAACAATGCTGACACTTCATCGTTAACTGAATTGTTGTTGTCATGATTATCATAAGATTACACCTCATGATATATTTAACAAATAAAGAAGCCTGAGCCATGTATTACACGACGGGCATTTGAGAACGCAAGGGAAATGTAGAAAACACGAGCCGCAGGCGAGCGTTTGCTACATTTCTCGAGTGTTCTCAAATGTCCGGAGTGTTTTATCACAGTGTAATACACGACTTAGGTTTCTTCCTTTACTTTATGATGTAGATTTTACACGCGCAAAACAATAAAACAGGCTTTTTCTATGTTTTGTTCTCTGATAAAACATGGGTTTTTGGCCAGTCAGAGCGCGCGCAGGGTCCTATCTATATTATAAAAAACAATAAAAAGTACACGCTTGTGTGGGACTATTGTGACGGCATTTAGGGCAAGCAATTTTCTAAGTACTAGCCAAAATTGGTCCGGGAGTTTAGCAGTTTTGTAGTTGGACGCAATAACTGAAGAGCATTCTAGGAAAATTTGTTTTTGTTCTCAATATCACGTTCGCAGGTGCGCGGGTTTTATTGCGTATTTTTGTTATTTAAATTTGACATAAATAAGTAACTAATAATAGCAAAGACCTTGCGTAACCATGTATAGTGGGAAATAGATCAGGGCTATAACGGCTTACTGCAAATAATTGTGCTAAACCTGTTGTCGTTTTGGAAGGCATACACGTTTTAGGAGGCATATAACACCGGGGGAAGAGGTTGGTGGGTAGCTTAAATTAACAGAGAGGTATTTTCATGTCGGCCGAGTATTTTATAATCTTCCGGTATAAGTTTTCAGTTATAAAATATATGAGCAAAATTTAACGGCCCCTAGCCTTTTCTGTATTGACCTCGTAGCCCTCGAACAAACAAATTGTCAATACCAGGGACCGCGGGTATTCTAAAAGTATGACCTTCTCTCAGAGTGAAAAAATGAATACATTTTCTGAAAACGACCATTTTTCTTCGGAAACAAAATTTCGAGATCATATATATATATTGCTTGACATAAAAAGATTGCTTTAAAAACCAAATTTAAATTCGTTTAAAACAGTATCTCAGTTGCTTCAATAAAAAGAGATGTTCTTGGTTCAAGGGCGGCTGCATCCATCTGCATATTAATTTTAAAATTAAAAATGGTTTCTTTGTAGAAGTGCCAACATCACCTCACGTACTCCGGATAGAACGTAAAACTAGGCATTGACAGGGGAAACGAAATGTCAGCTTATACTGTAGACTGAAAGCAACACAGAGAGTAGAAGATTAAATACTGGTCCCAAGGGAAACAGCTTTGTTTTCCAAGAAACTCGAACCTTGTTTGTCGGTTCAGTTCTTTTCTAATTCTTACCTTAAAACACTTCAAGCTTGCCGGATACACTTCTGAAAAGGGTTATCGTGTATTGCTCTTTTGTGGCATTTCAAAGTACTCGCGACACTTGAGTAGCTTGGAGTGTCGCAAGGTAAATAATTTGAAACGTTTTCCCAAACCTTACTCAAATGGGTGCCCTTTCTGGTTGGCTGAGGTCACGTATTAGAGGCGAGAAGTATCAATCTTTTGTTAAATAAAGGTCTAAAATCACGTTTTGTTTTTGGCCAGGGGCCCTTTTCTCGAAGTTTTCGCCGGAAAGCCGTAGCAAAATCTCAAACCTTGCGATTGCAGAGCTGTTTTATTCACATATTCTTTATATAAACAGAGGTTCCATTCCCTACAAGAAGTTTCGGGCGTATACACCTCTCTGTCTTTAAATACCGATGCACTAAAAATGGCTTTTCGGGCCCAAAAAGTTTCCGGGGCTTTGGAGAAACAGGCCCCAGGTCTGAACTGGACGCTTTTCCCAAACGTTTACTCAAATGTATCGAGAACATACACGTAATAGACCATGCTCGTATTCTCGGTATTGAGCTAGCTTGCAATGGAGGCTCATGCCGAGGAATATCATTAAAAAGAGATGGAGTTCATTTGTATTTGAAAAGACCCCGCAATTTCCTCAGTTGCAAGCTAGTTCCAGTCCAATACTGAGAATACCAAATATGGTATATTTGTAGAGACAAGTCTTTTTAACAGATCTGAAAAAGAGAAAATTTTTTTTGGACGAGGTTTGAGTTTTTCTGATCGGAAATCATATATTTGTTCTGAAAAGGGGAGAGGGTTTCTGTTAAGAAATTCGCAGGATTGCAATTCGGCTCTTACGTACGTTCCACTTGCACCCTATATTTTTCATTTGCTTTATTAAGGGCCCATTAACCGATCTTTTCGAGCCGTTGCTAAGGAAAATTTATTCTCATATAACCTCATCATTTTTAGTTAGTTCAGAGTTATTTCATGGGTTTTAACTTTTTCACGATCAGTGACACTAGTCATGACGTCATCAGGCCACGCCCATGGTCATGTGACTAATACAGAAAATGCAAAGGCTCCCAGACAAATTACTTTATCGGGATTTTTTTCATTGATTTAATATTTTAATTTAAATCCTCATTACGCTATGCATCGATTTTGTTTCATTTCTAAAAGGTCAGATTTTGAAAGCATTTCAAAATATTGAAAAATTCGTAATTCTCTGAAAAAAGCATGATTTCGAAAAAGGAATGCATAGCTATGTTTCCAACATTGGCTTTAATCAAAATTCGTCGAAAAAGGCTGGATTTCATGAAAAACTGCGTTTCCTTTAGCATTTAAAGAAACCGGAAGTGCGCCCGATAGATATTGGAAGTTACCCTATCAGCGCGTGCGCAATTTACACTACCAGCGCACTTCGGTAAGATCATACAAAGCCACACGGAGTTAGTTTTTCTCTTTCTGTTGCTCTTGTTTATCTGTCTTTCCCTTATTTTGTCTTTGCTTGTACTTTTGTTTTGCTTTGTATTTTGTGAAACACAAAGAAAAACTTCTAAAATGTAAGCGAATGTGCAAGTTTTTGAGTTGTTATTAGTTTCCGCGCTCAGGCTGACGTAAGTAACCGGAAGTGAAATTTCACCTCCTTAGCAACGCGCGCGAGCGCGCGCATGAATCGGTTAATGGGCCCTTAATGTAATCGACAGAAGGAGTCGTGTATCTTTAATTATGTACCACAGTTCTTTCCATTAATTTACAAATGGAACTATATTTGATGACAGTTTTTTTGTAGGCGCCGTCCACACAACGAAAGAGAAATTTGAAAGCGCAACATCACCGACAATTTTGAATTGTGTTTGATGAAGAATCATTTGATTATCGTGACGTCACCGTTTTCTAAAAAGCTCAAAATGTTGAAAATATTTTTCCGTGGCTGATGTACACTAAAACACACAGCTGGCGTTTTCTAATTGCTCCGGTTGAAGAGTGTTCTCGAAAAGTTCCATTTTCGTTGAAATTTCTCCTGATTAATGTGGACGGTAGGCCTTACGGTAGAAATAAAGCTGCGTTTTCAAATTTTTCCGGCGTAATGTGGAAAAGGCCTTAGATACTAAATAAATAAATAAATAAATAAATAACCAACTTTATTTATCGAGGGTAACACAGAACAGTAATCACTGAAAGACCAGTGGCCCTCATATGAATATTTTCAGAATAAAAAGATGACATGTTAAAAATTAATGATGTAGAAAGATTCTCAAATATGCAACGATAATATAAAAAGCTAAGATACGAGACACACTAAAATATTAAAAAGCAAAGCATTGGATCAAGACTAACAATTAAAACAAGAAGTTGATAAACGAGCTACTGTTCAAAGTTCTGACAGATGCAAATTTAAATAATGGTCAGCAAAATTAAAAATTTATCATTAACCAACACACTCAAGGGAATGTATCGGAGCCAAAAGCCAAAAAGCCTCCTCTCATTTTTTTTCAACAGAACCAAGTTTTCTTAAACAAAGCAATAAATACAGCCATTGCGCTAGAGGCAAGCAGCAACTTATTGAGCCCAACAGCACTCGCGCCATTCGGATTCGTCTCGTACATTTCCACCATTGTTCCTTCAATTCGCATCTCGAGTTGCGAACAGTTCGTTCCGACCACAATCGAAGTATTATATCGAGCGCGACTTATCACCTCGAAATCCTGATCCTTAACATCTTCCAGAGAAACTGCATTGTTCATTCCAGAAAGATTCACAGTTTTTCCACTTTCCTTGTAATGAATCGTTGTGTTCAGTTCAGTGAGGTCGTCGTCAATTCCATCTCGCAGCGTTTGGTTTGTCGCTGAATTCCCCAGACACCGCTCTCCTTCCAAGTCCATTAGTTTCTCCTCCTTTTTGGAAAGCCTCACAGCTCTGTTCTTTGGAATGGAGACGTAATTACGATACATCGGGTATCCCTGTCGGTACACCGGTGCACTGCCAAGCACATACCTGTACACCAAGTAACCGGCGACAACTTTCTTCAACGTACTTGAACGCGAACCTATTTTAGTTTGGCGGACAATGACAGGTGAGCGGACTGTGTTGGGTTCGATGGGTGTGTATTTGGTGATCTTGGGCTTAGAGCTTGAGCCTTTCGAGCTGGACCTTGATCGACTGGATGAACCAGATGTCCTGGAAGTTGAGCGTCTTCTTGATCCTGATGAACTGGACCTCGAACGGCGTTTCGTGGCAGCTTCGGATAACTCTACCATCAAAAGAGCAATGGAAAATAAAAGTAGCGCTGTGGTGATTCGCATCGTATCTATGCCTGCTCCCTTTGATTCGGTGCTGTGTTGATAAATAACCGAAGTGAAAATTGTGTCAGATGCAACACATTTAGCTCACTTATATAGCCATCAATGAATAATAAATTTGACTCACTAGTCTGCACCTGTAAGCGACAAGACAGGATGCATTTTAAATGCGCTAAAATTGTTAAAACAATTTTTTTCCTCTGCCCAAAGTCCCAATTAAGTACCTTAAAACGCAGCGAGAATAGATATGATACGATAAAATAAGAACTTTATTAACGTGTCAAAGTTGCTAGCATACAATGTATACTAACTGGGGACACCTGACTACGATTAAAGAAATGTAAGTGTTTTAAAATATATATATAAAACAAACAGTGAGTCATGCAGTAAGATCAAGTGTTAGTTGTTACATAAAGAACAGTCTCTACAAGTACTGTCCAGCAGGCTAGTGAAATCAACCAATTTGATGCGCTTTTTCAAAGTGCGCGATGATTCAGAAGATCGAATAGATTTGTCGAGTTTGGACCAAATGACAGGGCCTAAATAAATCAGGCTATGTTTGCCATGAGCAACAGTCCGAAATCTGGGTATGGTGAAATCAGAATTTTTAAGGTAATATTGAGAATTGGTAACAACAAATAATCCCGCAATGTAAGGAGGCGCCAAACCATTTTTGACTTTATACATTATGGTTGCAATGGCTTGCAATCGCCGCGTATGAAGTGTTGGTAGTTTCGCTCTTTGCAAGAGTCCCTCATAAGTCGAGTTATTGTCACAATAAACAGCTCGTAGTGCTCGTTCCTGAATTCGTTCTAGTTTTCTGGCATCAGAAGAGCGACAAAAATGCCAGACAGTCTGACAGTACGTGAGATGACGTGGTATAGCAAATGTGTAAACTGTGTAAACTTCCCTTATTGGAATGGCAGAAAGATGGAAACAGGCTGTTGATAACAGGAACGTTGTCGGAGTCTTGTCCACTGATATGTCAAAGGCATTTGATTCGCTGAACGCTACCCTACTGATCAACAAACTGAGTGTATACGGTTTCTCTAACAACTCAATAGCCCTAATGCGATCATATTTCACAAATAGGAAAAACAGGTTAGGATCAGTCAAGAAACAACAAGTGATTGGTACGCTACCGCAAGAGGATGTCCCCAGGGATCGGCCTTCGGGCCTCTTCTTTGGAATGCTTTCCAAAGCGATCTACACATCTCCACTGATGAAAACAGGTTATTTATGTATGCAGATGACCACCAACTGTTTTCAGTGGCGAAGACAACTAACAGGACAGCAGATAAACCTCTGACTATCAAACTCAGTGCTTTTTTTAAAGGATGGAATGGCTGCAGTTCACAAAAAGTTCAAATTAATCGCTCATTTCGAATTCGAATTCATAAAAAGTTTGACATTAACTCCCACGATCTTGTAATTTTTGAATAAAGGCTGGTGACATTCAAAAGTACTTGATGAATTATAGTCAGCATGGTTTATTCCAATGGTAACTAGCTAAGTACTAGTTTCATTCCAAGTTTCATTCGACCGGTCACGGAAGCGTGCCTACAAAAAATCATTTTAGCAAAGAAAGCTACATCTTCAGATACGATACTGACTAGATATTTTTTGTCTTGACATACATGTAATCTAAGAATTTTGGGTAATAACCAACGACATTTCGATTGCGCTTCGGTGTTTATGAAGTTCAATATTCGAAATATAATCCGGTAGATCACAAATTTACCTTCTTGACACTAAAATTAATTGTTGAAATATCCACCCAATTTTCCCCACAAATAATATCACCAGAATCGGCTTAACCATTCGCTTCAAATTGTACTTTAAGTGCTTTCCTTCGTATCCGAGAGTTTTGGTGACCGGATAAATCCGGGCGAGTTAATTTGGCATAAATTTTACCTGTAATTTTTGATTTTAATAATTTTGACAGAAGACATATAATAGTATTAGACCTGATTGTAATTCGGGTTAGGTCATCACGATTAGCATTTTTGGAAAGCCAGACGCATAATAAAAAATTATTTAAAGTAAATAAAATTTCGGCATAAAAACCTGTAAGAATTTTTTTTCTGTTTAAATTCTTTTATGTTCCCATAGGAGAGAATTGCCATTGACCTGCTATAATGCTGGCCAAATAGATCAATCTAGTCGTATGGTTATCTGCTGCGGATCAACAACCCACAACGAGCGTTCCGTCAATTTATCTTGCACTATAATGGTCACGAAGTAACCAAAAATCAAGCTAAAGGCATATCTTAAGTCTGCATACGAGCCAAATCAATAGATCATATTCGTATTCTCGGTATTGGACTGGAATTAGCTTGCAACCGAGGCTAATGCGGGGAGTCTCTTCAAATGCAAATAGAAATTATCGCTTTTTAATGATATTCCCCCACAGGAGTCTGCACTGCAAGCTAGTTCCAGTCCAATACCGAGAATACAAACATCTCTAGTAAAATCCGCTTTCAGTAGTATGCAGCAACCCAGGATGATTTCTACTCCCCTGTGGATGGGTTGCTAGGCCTGGGTTACTCCTCAGCATTACATTTATCGGTACCCATTTATACGCTTGGATGGAGGGAGGCACTGTTAGAGTAAAGTGTTTTGCCCAAGAACACAACATAATGTCCCCTGCCAGGGTTCGAACCCCGACCGTTTGATCCAGAGGTGAGGACACCAACGACCAGGTTAGTGCGCTCTGTGTCAGAACTGTTATATCCAAGCACATTGCCCGGTTCCTTGGAAAATACGTTGACTGAGTTTTTTCACTTTCAAGGAATTTACGGCGTATAAGTCGAAATATTGAAGTGTTTGAAGAATTTCAATTTTTGCCAAGTACAGTCTTCGTTTGGAACCATCTCGGCCACGAAGTTAACATTTTAAGACAACTGTTTTAGTTGCGGGCAACTACAAAGCTTTTCTTATTTTTTCGAGCATCCAAATTTTCCAACTAGACAATCCGAATTAGCACACGCCGTCTGCACACACGCAAGAGATTGAGTTGAGTGATTACAACTGGAGTGAAAGTGCAGATGTAATTTTAATCTGTTTACCCTGTTAAGATTTGTATCTTGATAAAAATGTGCGCTAAAGGAGTTTTCCGCTTGAAAACAGAGTAGTGGTAATGGTAAAAGAGGTAAATTAAGGTAATTTTCCCTGTTATCAAAAAAATTGGAGAAGGGTTTAAGTGCTGTGTAATCGTGTGTTGCCATAAGAAAAATCAAGTAATTCAAAGCATTTTTAAACTGTTCTTAGTTAAAGAAAAAAAGCTCAATGAACGCCACTTCAATGGCTTGAAAACGTGTTTTATTAGTTTATAATAAAGATTCAACAATAATTCCATTCTTTTGTTGGTTTCTTTATTGCTATTAGCGGGCACTACGTGATCTGTCTCGTAAGGCCATGAGTGCAACACCGAAAACGCTTAGGGCTGTCATGGCGGCCATGGTGGCAACAAGTGGCATGTTCACTTCAACTGAAAGAGAAGAGAAAACCTTCCTTTTAACCCTTTATGTGTTGCTTTTTGCACTCTTCAGATATTTTGTTAGAATACCAGGTCTCTAATGAATCATTTCTAAATAGGCCCTTTGCACGATCTGGTCACATGGTACAAAATCACACATGCTGGTAAGCAAGTTGCGCAGTGGGACTTCCAAAACAAAGGCAGTTCCAGGCTGACTGGTACGAGTTGCATTGTTTTGGAAGTCCCACTGCGTAACTTGCTCACCAGCATGTGTGATTTTGTACCATGTGACCGGATCGTGCAAAGGGCCTATTGATTGCAGCCTTAAGATTGATAGAGTTTAAAATAAGAGTAACGAGTTCCCATAGGAGGCACTCGGAGTATACAGAAATAAAGATGGCGTAATAAATATTGTACAATAGCGTCGTTTACAAAATGTTAAAAAGAGAATAAGGTCATCTCTGAAAGAGTACTGGTTTTGGTCTACATCTAATTAATTTCAGATTTGGTCCCAATTTTAATTCAATTTAAAAAGCGCTAAGCCACGAGATTTGTCGTGATTGGGTACATTACCAAAAGCTTTCTTACCCGATGTTTCCGATTTTTTGGCAGTCAGATTTTTATCGTTCTCTTCATCTTCGTTGGTATAATCCCGGGCTATAGGTCCTTGTCCAAGCGAATACACCTTGTGGTCTCTAATGTCGCGTCTTCGTCGGTCATTCGACTGGCAGCCCCTGGCACACCTGGATTGAGTGTCAGATGCATTGCAGACAACCACGTGGCAGTGAATGAAGATGAATGGCTGCTTAGTGAACTCGAAGGCTTCCAAAGTGAAGCGGAAGGAACCTTTTGGGGATGGCAGTAGTTTTACTGTGTCATCAACAGCGCACCTTTAGAGAGTTGAAATAAATGGAAATTTGTTTAATTGGATGATTTACCCAGAGGTTCAATAAACAGCTAGTGCTTAAAATGGGTCAAAATCAATCGTGTGGAGTTTATTCTGATTGAGAGAACAATTCATCTAAGGAGTTATTTCTTTCATCCTCAACTTTTTGCCTGTTGCTCAAGTGTGGAAGATAAATATTCAAACAATATAGGTCCCAGTTTTGGAAGATTGCATTCTTGAATTGTGTGAAGTGAAATGGAATGGCGAGAGGCTAATTCGTTTGCAAAACGAATTACTTGTTTTTCGAGATCACGGGTGATCGTGAAACATGAATGGAAATTCTTTGAATTATTTGTTTTCTTTTTCAAGAAACTTTGACGTAATTCTTATATATTTTTCTCAAGCTCATTACGAATTCATCAATTTTAACCAAAGGAAATTTGGATATCTGATCTTAATTAGTATAAATCTTATTACATTTCTCCGTTTACTCTTTAGTTTCAGTTTGGATTGAGAAGATATGCCAAACACTCAAGACAGTGTTTGACCAAATTTCCAAACACCTGAATGTTCATATAAAATATAACGCTACGTTTCGCATTTTCCATTTTCCTCAGTGTTTGGGAATGTGGTCAAAGACGGTCTTTCGTATTTGATATCAAGTAATGGGAAATAGGAAAGACGGGCGCCATCATCATTGTCTCACCCGTCTCCAATAATTTGATGCCTCTTGGGGTTATTGTCATCAGCCGTTGGGGTAGCGAAGCAGTCTTCAGCCATGATTGACAGTCTGTTGTCATTACTGTCAACTTTGCCTTGTAAGAACATCTGTTGGCGGAGTTTCAAGGACACAGGGAAATCCTTTGCCTGGTATGATTTGACAAATCTGAAAAGAAACGTCCCAAAAAAATAAGGAATTAATTGGAAGTAATGAGTTACCTTTAAATGTATATAAAAGATTAGTTGTATGAATGGAAAAAATGGGACGTAAATGGCAGATAAAGTTGTCGAACTTTGATGACTATGGTTGAAAAAAATACATTTAATTTTAATTTATTTTGTTGTTTAGTAGTGCTAATTTTCTCTGATCGCATTGTAAATAATTAAAAAACAGCAAAAGTAACGTATATTTTTGCGATTTATTTCCAACTCTCTATTAGAAGCATTAACACGAAAGTGAATATAGGTAAGAATGAAAGATGCGAATGCAGCCATAACACTAGTGGAAAAATGACCTTAAAAAGTTTCAAGCTCTGAACGGGATTCGAACCTACGACCTCTGAGTTACCGATGCAATGCTGTACCAACTGAATCATCAAAGGCACATGAGAGCGGTCGTGTGTGAGCTCGGCCCTATATGTTCAGTGGACGTAATACTCGGCTCAAGCATATGAATTCCATGGTAATAGATGTCCAACAGTAGCAATTAAATGAAAGAATGAAAGATGCGAATGCAGCCATAACACTACTGGAAAAATGACCTGAAAAAATTTCTGTTGGACATCTATTACCATGGAATTCATATGCTTGAGCCGAGTATTACGTCCACTGAACATATAGGGCCGAACTCACACACGACCGCTCTCATGTAGCTTTAATAGTTCAGTTGGTAGAGCATTGCACCGGTAACGCAAAGGTCGTGGGTTCGAATCCCGTTCAGAGCCTGAAATTTTTCAAGTCATTTTTCCAGCAGTGTTATGGCTGCATTCGCATCTTTCATTCTTTCATTTAATCAGTTGCTACTGTTGGACATCTATTACCATGAATATAGGTAACTTGAACGAACCAAATAAAGCCGGATAAATTAATCTTATTGACCTGTGAATAGTCAGATTGTTTTTGTACTTTTCAAATCATGCGTTCAAAGCACTGAAATAAAGCGTTAAAGCAGTAAATTATAAAAAAAGTAGAAATAATTAAGAGTTATAATAGATAAATGCTCAATTGTAGCTGGTGCCCAATTTGCTATACCTGTTACTGTGGTATAATTCCAAGAGGACAGTGAAGTTTCCAGTTCCCTTTTCTGAGAATACCAGTTTTCTATTTTTTGGTTTTAATCCCACTGCTGTGGCCTCTCCGTACTTGGAATAATAACAACTGAAAGGAATCTCGATCTCTCGGACGCGTGTTACGATATCCGTGTTTTTCAATGGAATCTCCAGAACTTTATTGCTGTACACCATAGCAGACTTTGTGTATCTGCGTGTACTGTTGCATCCGGTCAGCGGTGTTTGGAGACTGAAATGGGTGAGAGTTTCTGTCGCTCTGCAGCTCGGATCCAGGAGACGAATGTGCTCGGGGTCCAATCCTTTGAGAATGGGTTTGGGAATTGTTATGGACATCTCGTTTTGAAAACAGTTGACAGTGACTCCTTGAGCTATAAAATAAGAAATAAAGAAATTCGCAGTGTCAAATGAGGCCGGATAATCTGACAAGAAAAACAAAAACATAACAAGGTAGAACGCTTTGAAATAAGGTAATTATAGGAGTTCCCGTTAATGAGGACAATGCTTTTACGAGAAAGCTGTGTTCTTCTGTGTACCTTCACAAGTATGTTGATCCCCGGCGAGTGATAGTTCGGCGTTAGGGCATGAACATTCATAGCTTCCAACTGTGTTTGTACAGTCATGCGAACATCCGCCATTCTTGACTGTGCATTCGTCAATGTCTGCCGAGAAAATTATTAATTAGATAGTTGAAGTTCCTTGAAGAAAAAAAAAATCATCCTGGCTAAAAAAGTGAAAACGTTTATTCAACATACTATATTTCTCCACGTACAAGACCGAACATATGTCTGTTCCGCCTCAATGTGAGCAAGTTGTTTTAAATCCGGCAATGTTTTGAAAGTACAAAAAAATAACCACTCCTTTTTTCTAGCAGTTGTGTATAGGAGTTATGAATCAACATTTCTATATTGTCGATGTTGAATGCGGCAAATTGATAATTGATAGTTGATTGAAAATATAGAAAAGTTATGGAGAAAAATGAGTAGTGCTGAAAACAAAATGAGGCAAAAAATTTCCGAAGAATAGAATCTAATATTAAACAAAATACGAACAAACTGTCACCTTTGCTACAGTCTGGTCCATTGAATCCGCGTTGGCATATACACCGATAACTTCCTGGATTGTTAACGCATTTAGCTCCATTTAAGCAAGGTTTAGAAGTGGAACATTCATCGATGTCTGAATAAATTAATTTGCAAAGAGTAAATGTTTACATATACATCTATTTTCAAAGCAAAATGATTTTTTTTAAAGTTTGTTTGTTTTGATAGATACCTTTCTGGCAATTTTTTCCTGTATAACCTGTTTTGCAGGAACATCTATAACTTCCTGGAAGGTTTTCACAAATTGCTCCATTCTGACAAGGTTTCTTGGTTTTGCATTCATTGATATCTGTAGAAAGACAGATTTTTTAAAAATAAGTTTCTAGCAATATTCTATAAATTTAAATGTAATTCCTGCAGTAAGTCGTTTGTTGTCTTAGCTGATTATAGTGAAAGGTTTTTTCTATCGTTAGCAGCATTATGTTACTGGCTGAGTGATCTGGTAACGGATGGAAAGAAGAATTGAATTTTTTCGTTGTAATATGTCATTTGAATAAAATGATGGCAAAAAATTATTCACCATAGTATCTTACATGCATTAAGTAAGTATTGCATAAGAGAACTTACTCAAAACAATGGTATCTCATCTAGTTATATAGCAGTTGATGATATGTCTCATTAAGATCTAAATTTTCTCACCAGTGTTGCACGTTTTTCCTGAAAATCCGGATGGGCAGTTACAGCGATAAGTTCCAGGTTTGTTCAAACAAGTCGCTCCGTTTTGGCAAGGGTTGGAAGTCGAACATTCATCAACGTCTGTAACAGATGATAAGTAATCTCTCAATAATACTCTTGTACTTGTACTTGTCAGAGTTTCTAATAATACGACTGAGCATTTTACGCACCCTTCTGACAGTCCTTTCCAGTATAACCTGTTGTACAGGTACATTCATAACTTCCAGGAACGTTTTCACAAGTTCCTTCATTTTGGCAAGGTTTGGAAGTTTGGCATTCGTTGATATCTGTAAACAGGTACGACATATAAATATGGATATTGTTTTTATTTATTTTCTTTGCCGTTACAATATTGTATAGTTCCACATGCAAAACCACGGATACTTTTAAACGTCAGACTAAGAGGCTTATTGTGAAAAAAAAAAAAAAAAAACAAGAATAGCAACAACAACAAGAAACAGAGGTTTCTCCTTTCTCAGAGTCAGGGTACTGTTCAATATTGTTTTACAGGGAGGTACGACACGTGCACTTTGAGTACGAGATATTTAACTTAAACATTGAAAACCAGCATTCCAACATTTTCATATGATATCATAACAAAATAGAAAATATAAAAATGTTGAAATGGTAGTTCTCAGTGTTTAAGGTAAGTGTTCATACCATTGGCACAGTTTTCCCCTGTGAATCTGGGTTGGCATGCACAGCGGTAACTTCCTGGAGAGTTAACGCATTTAGCTTCGTTTTGGCAATGCAAGGATTGGATGTTAAATATTCATCAACGTCTACAACAAAAAAAGTGATCATAATATTTCACTGTATTGGTATACCTTATCATGATATAAATGCATACGTATATACGCACCCTTTTGGCAGTTTCTTCCGGTATAACCTGTTTGACAGGAACATTTGTAACTTCCTGGAAGGTTTTTACAAGTTCCTCCATTCTGACAAGGTTTCTTTGTTTCGCATTCGTTAATATCTATAAAACAGCATATTTTGTTGTTATGATTTGCAAAATAATTGGACTATAGCTTGTTTTTACTAACAAATGCTCTGCACAACGAGTAGCCATTCTTGTAATATTGACGGACTTCTGAAGGGAGATGATTGTAATTCACCACTTGTTACAAAATAACAAATAAATAAAATGTCCTTGCTTTCAAGAAACGTTTTCCTCCAAGAAAACCGTTCGGTAAGAAAAGAAATTAAGGGTATATTTAGATGTATCGCCGTATGTATTTTTATTGTCTCATCATGAAGAGTCAAAATCAAGAATAATAATAATAAACAAGAAAATCAAGATGTGCATAGGGGGAAAATATAAAGAAATAAAAACTCCATGTGGGTTTATGCCTGATTTTACCATGTTATTCTAGTAAGGACTTTATTTGCCTAACATGGTTTGGTTTCACCTCAGGCTAGTACACTAGAAAAAGTTTTAAACTGGAATTCATGTTCTTAAAAGAATTAATCAGGGGATTTGGGATTTGGTTACCATTTCCACAATGTACTCCGTTATATCCTGATGGGCATTCACAGCGATAACTTCCATGGGAGTTGTGACACGTGGCTCCATTTAAGCAAGGATTGACAGTCAAGCACTCATCAACATCTAAAAGCATGTATGAAAAACAAGAATTTAATTAAAAAGTAATATTTTAACCACTCAGAGTGGGTTTCTTGAATAGTTAGTTTAAACTGGTCAGTCACTGTAATTGCTCTCAAAAAATTAAAAAAAAATTAAAACATGCCCGTTAAAATTTCAAGATATTAGACCAGTGATAGGTAATGCCAAATTGTTACAAGGTGAAGTTTACGAAAACTCGCCAATTTTTGAGTTTAATAGTTTAACTGATAAAAAAATCAACTTTCTTGCAGTAACTTCCATTCCTTTTTGCAGTTAGGTTTTCCCAGCTATCTGTTTGAGTAATTTAAAACCATTTTTGGCTGCAATAACTTTAAAAAACTTATAAAATCCAAGATATTGAATCCAAGATAGCAGTTCGTGAATGATGGCTTCATTTGTGGCGTCACATGAAAACAGATGCATAAAAATTCTGGTCTGCATAAGGTTAAACGGGGCATCTTCAAACACAGAAAAGTAAAAAAAAAATAGTAAAAAATGTAAGTAGTTTTCAAACTGAAAGACGTAGTAATAGCAGAAGGCTAAATTTTTATGGTGAAAATTCATATTTTCGTACGCATTCATCATCAAATCTGCATGACGTTGGATATCCCCAAAAGTTTAGAAGTACTCCAGGCTTCCAATTCTGGCTGTGCGTTCTCTAAGAAATATTGATTATCAGCTGCGCTTTAAAAATAAAAATAAGCTTACCTGCCTTTTTCGCAGTTTTTCCCTGTATGCCCTTGTGGACATGTACAGCTGTAACTTCCAGGTTTGTTGACACATGTAGCTCCGTTTAAGCAAGGTTTAGAAGTCAAGCATTCATCAACATCTATAAAAGACAATGATTAAATACATGTAATGTAGGTTGGGTGTTTGAAATTAATCTAGACACCGATTAATGTAATGGTTTTCCTCTCCGTGCCTTTGTCCAATTTTCTTTTTTCCTTAGCTACCCAAGGTAGATCGTCTACTGAATTGAGAGATAAAGAAATCACTGGCAAGTAACTAGTAGCTGAATGAGATAGAATGTTTGAAAACTTCGTATGTTTGAAGTGCGAAATACTTCGACAAGACAAATTGATGGTGATGCATGTTTGTTTCTCATTTGGGCTAAAAATCAGCCTGAGAGGACATCGTTACAAAGAGCTGTTGTATTTCAGTAAAATTTTCAAAGTATATTTTTGGCAATCCTTTGACAGTTGACTGCATGTTTTAGTTCACTGTTGATAGAGGAAAGTGCTTTACCTTTGCCGCAGTTTTTTCCTTGGTATCCAGGCTTACATAGGCAGCGGTAATCCCCAGGAATGTTTTCACACTTTGCACCATTTTGGCAAGGCTTGGATATCAGACATTCATCGATGTCTATAAAGAGAGCAGAATATTATACTAATATTCAGAATATTGTACTAACATCATACTGGTATCGCAGGGTGTTTTGAGAGTGTTCAAAACGAACTGATACGAACCTGTTTGACAGTTTTCTCCAGTGTAACCGGAAGCACAGGAGCATTTGTAGCTACCAGCAAGGTTTTGACAAGTTCCTCCATTTTGACAAGGTTTCGAAGTTTGGCATTCGTTGATATCTGCAAACAAAATACCACATATTTAGTGGGACTTTATATCCTTAATTAAAGATTTTTGCAAGCAATATTTTATAGTTTCAAAAGCAAAAGCTCTGATTCCAAGATTCCTTAATCGTCACCTCGAGATGCTTTTGGTGGAAAAAAGTTTTTTTTTTCTCTTCTAGTTACTTATCTTAATGTTTCCGTTATGATTTGCACAATAACTAAACAAAGGGCATTTTTTTTTAGTAATAAATGTTCCATTCAACGCCTAGCTATTCTTAAAATGTTGGCCGATTTCTCAAGGGTGGCGGAATGCAATAGGTCATTTGTTCTATGTAGCAGATATTTATCTTTTTTTCAATTATCCCCTCGTCTAGTTAAGTTCTATTTATATACCCTTACGTTAGAAAATATATTATGGGTATATTAACAGGCATTGCTAGTCAAGGCGGCGGAGAAACTAAATTGAGATAAAAAAAAAAAAAAAGGGGAGTAACATGAATGGGAGAACCACTGATGGAAAATGGAACTAGATTTACGTGAAGAGTGCAGAAAGTATGAGAAACAAAAATACAAGGTGTGTTCACCCTTGAGCCTATTTTATCATCCTACTGTAGCAGCGATCGTGGTGTGGAGAGACGTTCTCTTCACAGTTAGTAAGTATATTTGGTAAAACAAGCCATTTATTATCAATTCAGGAATTTGGTTACCATTTCCACAGTGTTTTCCTTTATATCCGGACGGGCATTCACAGCGATACGTTCCATGGGAGTTGTGACACGTGGCTCCATTTAAGCAAGGATCGACAGTCACACACTCATCAATGTCTAAAAACAGGATAATAAGCAAGAATTTAATTAAAATCTAACATTTTAATCATTCAGTTGGTTTTTTGAATGGAGATTGTTAGGCCCAGTCCAAACGCCACTCCACTCATGTGCCGAACCAAACTTGATTAAGTTCGACTTTAGAGCGACTTTGGAGCGACGGCTGGTTCAGACGGCGTACTTGCGTCGAATTTAATTCGGGAAGCCGTTGGTAACAATTTTCGACGAGAAATTATGCGTTCTGAATTCCAGCACTCTGTCCAAATAGAAAAGCTGTGACTAACATTTCGCTGTTATCATGCAAATTCAAACTCAAGGTTCAGTGTTTGTATTTAGACAGGTTTTCTCCCGGTCAAATCGACTTGTTAAAGGGAAATCTAATAAGCTGGGCTATTATCACGAAGAAAAAGCAAAAAATGAATTTGCGCTAAAGAAACTCGCTTATACAGTCCCGTTTCTCATAAATCGGAAATATACTGGTATTTTGTTGTCTTCATTTTTAGCGACGGCTTTGAGCTTCATGCATGACTGGACACGCCACTTAATTTTGAACCAATTACGAGTCCCGTTATATGAAAAATAAATTACAGTAATTTATGCATCAGGTTCGACACATGAGGAAGAACGCCGTATGAATCAGCTGCCGCTCCAACGTCGCATAGTGTGACAGACCCTGCCGAATTTAATGTTGTTTGCCGCACCAAACCTAACCTGCCGAACCAAACTGATTCAAACGCCGCTCTTCTGCCGTACTTAACTCTCATGAGTTAGGTTCGGCGCATGAATGGAGCGGCGTTTGGAACGGGCCTTAGTTTCTATTTTTTTTAGACATTTTAATTCAATAACAACGCTCTCCAAGTCAGTTCAATTTTCGTAAAAACTGCATGTTAAAATGCCATTCAAGATCCTTGACCGTACCAATGCATTGTTATGCCAAATTGTTACCAAAAGATATTTATAAAATTTGCCAATTTCGTGAGTTCATTGGTTTAACTCAGAAAAAAAAAACAAAGAAAAACACTGTTGCTTGCATAATTTTTAGCTTTTCCTATCGGTTTTGGCTATTTTCGTTCCATTTTTGGCGTTTTACAACTTGTGAAATGAAAAAAAATTAGGGTGGTGATTTGTAAATGATGGCGTCATTTCTAAGTCATGTGACAGCAGATCCAAAAAAAGTGGTCTGAATATGCCATAAACGCGCCATTTTCAGACACAATTAAAGTAAATAATTTAAAGTGAAAAGGTGCACTTGCGCTTAAAACCAGCTAGAGAGGACATTTTTATAAGACAGACACTCTATTTTCCTTAAAATTAGATGTTGGTTTTTCAAGCGCATCTGAAAATCCTTTGATAGTCGATTACATGTTTAACTTCACTGTTAACGAAGGAAAGTGTTGGTTCCTTCTTGGTGTTTAAGACACAGGACACGTCACAACAGAACACCGCCTCTCAAATCTACTGTTTTCATTATTTTTCTCGTTCTTTTATCCTATTGGTCTCTATTGATTTACGTTAACTCTGTCTTCTACACCGAATAAGAGAGAGTTAAAGTGCCGGTAGCTTTGTCGCAGTTTTTTCCTTTGTATCCAGCCTGACATAGACAGCGGTAATCCCCAGGGATGTTTTCACACTTTGCACCATTTTGGCAAGGCTTGGATATCAGACATTGATCGATGTCTTTAAAGAGAACAGAATATGAACGTTATACTTGCAACCCATTATATCTGGAATTTTTCAAAACGAACTGACACGAACCTGTTTGACAGTTTTCTCCAGTATAACCGGAAGCACAGGAGCATTTGTAACCACCAGGAAGGTTTTGACAGGTTCCTCCATTTTGACAAGGTTTTGAAGTTTGGCATTCGTTGATATCTGGAAATGAAATAAGACGTACATTGATGAGTACTTCTCGAAACAATATTTCAAAGTTTCACATGTAAAACCTCTGTTTCCACAATTCCTAAAACGTCGCCTTACGAAAGTTCTTGTGAAAGAGAGGTTTCTTTCTTTTCACTATGGTGTTGATCGAATTCGTCCAACGAAGGGATTAGACATCTTGAGGCCGATATATAATAATAATAATAATAATAATAATAATAACAATAATAATAATAATAACTTTATTTAAGTGTCAGGGTAGGTATTTAGCTTACAGAAGCTAATTGGGGACACTACTACGTTACAATGTATTGAGATTTAAAATGTATAGGTAAGAAAACGAATTAAAATTAATTGGGTACACTAGGAATAAATAAAAATAAATAATTATAAATAATATAAAAACTGTTTCTGAAATTACAAATACAGTATAATACAAGAGAGAAATATATATATATGTATAACCGTATCATTTTGTTATGAGGTGATGTGAAAAGTTTAGATGTTTACCGTAATCTTCCCGTTATTGTGTGCTCACCTCCGAGCTTATTTTATCATCCTAATGCAGCAGCGATCGCGATGTAAAGATGCGTTCTCTCTTTCACGGTTGGAAGAATAGGTCTTTAAACACAAGCATTATTATTATTAATTCGCATTTGAACACATACGTATGGAGTTTGCGCACAACAAATTCATAATTATTATTATAATTCATAATTATTATTATTACTATTATAATTATTCGATGAGATTAAATTTCGATAAACATGTCAAAATAAAAATGAGCGATAGAAATTTTACACAAGGTTTCGATGTCGTCATGACATCATTATCAAGTGACAAGAAAATAACGGTTCAACAGTGTTATATATGCGGTGAGAGGTGTGATTGTTCATTACCATATTTGGTTAAACAAATAGTTTCGCGCGGATGGAATCCGATTGCGTGTTCAGGCTAGGTTTCTTCTTTCTAATAAACAGTATTTCGTAAATCAAACAATCCAGTTTTCCGTTGCATTTCTTTAGGACGGAAAAATTATTGGCAAGGGCGTCGATGTTATAAAGGCTGTGATCGTTCTTTAAATGCTTTCCGATTGCGGAGAACCTGTGTTCATCAATACGTTGGTGCAAATGCCGGCTGGTATACCCGACATACTCTGCATCGCACAGATCACGTTGGTAATTGTACACTACGCATTGTTGATTAATTAGAGGTGGTTTTGGTTCACGCATCTTGAGATCTTCACAGATTTTGCGACTCTTGAATACTGGTTGAAGAGTGTGATCGGTTTTCTTGCTCAGGTCAAATAGTTGTTTTTTCACTGCATCGGCGACGTTTGACCTTTAAATGGCAATACCACTCGGTGAACAGTATCTTCGTTCACGGGTAGTCGAGGTGGCACGAGAGGATCTTTGGTCATCATTGAGGTGACAATTACCAATCTGATCATCGAAACGTTGTGTAAAATTTCTATCGCTCATTTTTATTTTGAAATTATCATAATTATTATTATTAATTCGGAAATTTGGTTACCATTTCCACAATGTTTTCCTTTATATCCTGACGGGCATTCATAGCGATAAGTTCCATGGGAATTGTGACACGTGGCTCCATTTAAGCAAGGATTGGTGGTCAAACACTCATTTATGTCTAAAAAAAGGCATGAAAAGCAAGATTTTAATAAAAGTCTTGCATTTTGTCCATTTAGTGGCTTTCTTGAATGAGGATCAGCTAGTTTTAATTTGCCAGAAATTTATTTTTTACAAACTTTCTAGACTTTCTCAAGCCATTCTTGGCTGTTTTACAACATTTTTTGCAGCCACTCAACTTGTGTTCTACTGTAAGTCGCGAATCTGATTGGTTCTGTAATCGTCATTCGCTGATCGACAATGATCTCGGACCTGCAGCGCTTGAAACTGATAATTATTATTCAGTTTAGGCTTAAAAATTCATCCTCCGTAACATCATAGAACAGGTCAATGATAGCTGAAAAGCTAACTTCCAAACGTTTGCGAACTTATCAAAGCCTTCCTACGTACGTTGAGAAGTCATGGTCTCCTTCAAATTGGAATTTCACCTTCTGAAAGTCAAGATAATCATATGATTTCCCTGCAAGAGTTTTTCCTCAAACACAAATCAAAAATGACCGGTGATTGTTGCGTTTTCAAATTTCTCCGGCTATAGTATGAACGGAAAACAGTCGATGTATTTTCAGATTAAAAACGCAGTTTTCAAATTCCTCCAGCGTAGTGTGGTCGGGGCCTTAATTAATGCAAACAACTTTTCTTTCACACGATGTAGATGCCCTGTGGACGAAACGACCAGTGGTATTTCATCGAATCAAGTTGGCATCTCCCGTAACAAGTCTAGAATGTGTTTCACTACTATAAATTTGACTTTACATAAGTAGGTTTTGAAACATTGATTTCGGTGCATCAACGTTGTGGATTAGTGATAAGGAAGAGATGATTATAACCGAAAGGTGCCGCATTTGATTCTGGGTGATGGGGTGCACTTTTTTGTTTGAGATGGAAGATGAGGTGTTAAAGGGAGAGGGTCAAAAAGAAAAAAAAAAAAACACGAGGTATTTGTAATCTGTGGTTTACAAAAGAGAAACAGGTGTCAGGGAAAAATTATGTTGACTCAACGATTCTTTATAGATAAACTCGCCAGTATATCCTACTTAAACAGACGAAGTTACACCTGCTACACCTCCAGGTTATCTGGTGGATGGCTAACTAAGGAAATTCGATGCGACCAGGTAAATCACCACCCCAAAAGATTTGTTTGAGTCAAGACCATTGTGGAGTTCTTGTCTTGCACTATCTTTCCCTTGTTTTTGTCAAAAGCATTTTACCATATTTTGCGACAAGACAAGATCTAAGAGCTTCCTAGAAAACGTTTTACACGGGATTGGCAAAAATAAAGTAAATTAAAAAGAAAGCAAATGTACAAAACTACTGTACTTGTACTCGATACTTCAAACCACATCGGAACATGAAAGGTATTTTGTTTGGTTATTTTTAATTTTTTTTTCTTGCTGTTTACTTTTTGTTTGCTTGTTTCTGGTCTTATGATATGTATTGCCTCTGGTCTGGTATGGTTGATCATTACTTTTTTTAATCTCAAATTCCCTTTGTCAGCCAATGAAAGTTAAGGCAAGGGAGTATTATAGACCAAGTTTGAATCTAGGCTGGCGAGGTTAACAATTAGCCATTAGATTACAGGTAATGAGTTTTTAATGGTTCGAACTAGCTTTAGTCACAAGTTGGTCACTAAAATGAAAGCAGTCACAGAAAGGCCAATTACATTTCACTGCCTAATCATCCGAAAAGAAATCAAACTTATGACATAATTAATTCATTATTTTCACACCTCAAGAACCATGACCTCATTTCCATTTGAAATGTTGTCTCGGGAACGGCACTTCCAAGAATATTTCTACCGGTTAATGACTACAAATTAACATCGGAAATAACGAGCTGGACTCTAGTTGTGCTGGAAATCTAGAAATTAATAAAGGAAGTCTAGATATATAGCAAGGGCAACAAGTAGTTTTCTTTCCAGGTAGTTTTCTGTTTTAAACACAAATAAGTAGTGAAAAGTACAGTGATCAAAGTAAAAAAAAATCATTTTATACTTAAATTAAATTTTACAATCCCTAAGAAAATCGAACACCAAAGAATTGAAAAGGTAATCGCCGAACAATACCTGTTACGGCGATAGATTTTCAGACTGAATCGGAGCCATCAATGAACCACGACAGGTAGACAAATGTGGCAACTTTAATGATGATCCAATACGTAAAAACTGAAATAAAGGGTAGTGTGACCAGGCGACCTTAACTAACTTACAATTGCAATGAATAGAAGTCATTGAGCGATTATGAACAACAGATGTCAATCATCTATGAAATTACAAACTATTTCGAGGTAACAGGCAATCGACAAAACGCGTAATCATGACGAAAACGATAACAATAATTTCTTACGTACCTCTATCCCGACGTTGGGGCGAAACTGGCTAAAGGGCAGTAGAAATCTTACATACAACTTGATGCTAACATTAAACTCGAACACCGCCCGCACTGACACTACGAAAACCACGAGGCCAGCTTCCTTTTACATTTGACTGCGCATGCAGAGCGAACACAACGGCAACGCAACACTGTGACACAACGGTAACGCTTACATGGCTCCCATAAATTGTCAACGTCAATTTACTTATTTCAAAAGAAAAAAAAAAGCCTGACAAAAGATAATTATAAAAACAGTGTTTATCAGCTGGATGTTTGTCCTTGAACTTGCTACTCCTTTCTTCTCGGTGGGGACTCCCTGGTCTGCCATTAATCTTCACCGCACCGCACAAGACAAACTAGCTTCTGGACAGGTCTGTCAAGAAACACAGGAGGTTTGGTTCTACTTCCACGTCTATCCAAGGATGGGTCTGCTACTACGAGTTTCACCTTCCTCAGGAGGCCATCGTTGCTTGGGTAAGTCTGGACTCACGAGCGAGTCGCAATTGGTTCCTGGGTAGATTATCATCTTTAATGATGACAACATCACCCACTTCTATGCGTCTGACTGTACGCACCCATTTCCGCCTAGGCTGCAGCAACTGGCGGTAATTGTCTTTGCACTTGATCCAAAATTCATTTGCTAAGTACTGTACACGGCGCCATCTCTTCTTAGAGAAGAGGTCCGCTAGCTGAAAGGATCCAGGAGGAGGTAGGACGACAGAAGATTTCATGGTCAGCAGCTGATTGGGTGTCAGTGGATCTAGACATTCTGGGGAGCTCACATCATTAACTTCAAGTGGTCGAAAATCCACAATCGATTCAGCCTCAACCATGAAAGTATTCAGGGATTCATCATGGAGCTGTGATCCATGGCGGCTCAGCAGGACTGCGAGAGCGTTCCGTACCGATCGAATTTGACGTTCCCAGGCACCTCCCATATAGCTAGCATGGGGTACATTCATTTTGCAATCCACCCAGTCGCAGTTTCTTTTTAGAGGCTCTTGTCGTATTTTGTCATGATCTAATTCTGAGAGGGCCTCCTGAAGCTAGTTCCTCGCACCGAAGAAGTTTGTTCCCTAGTCTGAACGGATCTGGCGAACTGGGCCGCGACGGCCGACAAAGCGGCGGTAGGCATTAATAAAGGAATCCGCTCTCAGAGAATTTGCAACTTCCAAGTGGACTGCTCTGGAGGCCATGCACGTGAAGAGAACTCCATATCTTTTTAGTTGATGATGTCCCTCCTTCACGTACCAAGGTCCAAGGTAGTCCGCTGCACCGTAAGAGAAGGGTGGAGCAGATTGAACCCGGTCTTCTGGAAGAGCTGCCATTTTCTGTTCCTGCACTGCTCCCCTCAACTTTCGGCGGCATACGCATTTCGCAATGTGATCAGGCACGGCAGAGCTGGCACCAATGATCCAGAATCCAGAGGATCTGATTTTGTTGTGTGTCATTCCACGCCCCTGATGTTCTACAGAATCATGACAGTAGGAAATGATCAGGTCTGTCATATGTCCTTTCTTGGGTAGGATAGCAGGGTACTTGGCTGCAGTTGAAAGATCTGCATGCTTCAGACGACCACCAACTCGGAGCACGCTATTCTCTTCAAGGAAGGGATCAAGCGTATAGAGATTGATAGTTTTTTTCATGACTCTGGCAGAGGTGCAGTCGTGTGAACCATGCTGTAAATTGTTAGATCAAAGCAGCCTGATTTCATCTTGGAATTCCTCCCTTTGAATACTTTTGACAATCTCTGTTTCTGCCTCTTGGAGCTCTTCTTTATTAACTGGAATATACTGGCCCGTTTTCCTCTGCTTAGACTCTTTAGTTTTCATCATGTCTCGCCCTTCTGAACCGGTTCTGTATTTTCTCTGGAGACTAAGGCAAACAGCAACTGCTCGCTTAGGTTTATGCCAGCTGGAGAAGTACTTCAAGCGATCGGGAAGAGAGAAGCATTCTCGGGTTTGGGTAGTCAAGGCTGAAATATTTAATCTTCTTTACTTCGGGGTCATCCGGAGAAATGCACATGGGTTCGCCACCATCAAGTGAGCTCTGATCTTCCAGTGGTTTCCAGAGAAACTCAGGGCCATTCCACCAGCGCGAGTTTTCAATTAGATTCGGTACATTCTGACCACGAGAGGCATCGTCTACTGGATTCTGATCTGTCTCTACATACTTCCACTGATTGGGTAAGGTATGGTCCCGGATCTACTGGACTCTATTTGCGTCAAATACATGGGATCGCCTCGCATCGTTGCGATTTTGGATTAACATGCTCTTTGCATGGCGTTTTAGTACGTGTTCCACCTAAAAAGTAGTACTTGAATTTCTGGTACCAAAACAACAGATTGCATTTGAAGTGCAAGAGTATCATAGCTAGCTAAGTCTAAATGGGCATTTTAGGCAGGTAATAAACTAATAGTTACATAAAGAGAAAAAAGTGTGCTAATCCCTTTTTTGTTTGTTCATGCCAGGTTCACAACAGCCTACGCTCAAAGTGACTTCCTTCTCAGGTCTAACTTAGGCAGGATTTGCTCTTCCAAGCAACCGTCACGTCCCAGGACAAACTCGTTTCAGTCTTAGACGAGAGGTTTTACGCCACCCCTTCACAAGATCGTCAACATACCGTAAAATATGTTCTGCTCAAGGACGGGTTAGTTGTGAATTGACTAAACGTCGACAGTTTTATTTCTTGTATTGAAAAATTGTTTTAACACCAAATTATCACAAACGATTAAGATTCAATCACTGTGCATTTTTCTATTTTCACAATTGTCTCTTAGGTTTGGAAGATCGTCAAAATGCAAAACGAACTTTTCTGCACGTCTTAACCATAAAGGGTTTCAAAAAGTGAGTTTGAAACTTCGTTATTAAATTTCAAATTAACACGAAAATTAATTAAAAAAACCCATCGACAAAAGTTAGACAGAGTTCTTGGATTGTCCTCCTATTTCAACTAGTAGATATGACTGGATTTTTGACAACCGTTTCAATACTTTGCACCAAATCATCTGATACGTTACTTTGATTTAATGTCTCCTAAAGGCCTTAAAAATCACTGCAAGCGATGAAAAAAACAAAAAAACAAAAACAAAAACAAAACAAAAATAGAGAGAGAAGAGCAAGAAAAGGAAGAAAAGGAAGCAGACGGAAAAAGAAGACTGACATACCTTTTAATTTCTATATCTTCCACTTTGGAGATTCTTTAACACTGTTCATATATATTTTCGAATCAAATCTTGTAGAAATTTATAAGCATAAAAGACACTGATGTAATATGGTTTGGTAATTTGTAGATGCCCTGTGGATGAAACGATTAGTGTTATTCCATTGAGTCAAGTTGGCATCTCCCGATTCACCACTGAAGGGTTCAAGTTCATTGCTGATCACCCATTCGTGTTTGTCCACTTCCATATAAGGATCTACGCCGCAAGGAAGCCAAACTCCAGATGTGCCCAAAGATGCATCAAAGAAGCCCGATGGAGACGTGACGTCAGCAGTGATGACAAATCGTGTCCACTGGTACAGGGACCCCTGACCATTGACACAGACTTAAATGAATTTAATGCTCATCATGGAACCATACAAAATTAATCCAACCTTAGATGCATACAGTATTCACTGTAATTTCTTATTATCACAAAATGGATTTTGTTTAAGTCCAGCAGCTCAGGCTTTTAATAAACAAGGTAGAAATGGAATTTGTTTTGGCCAGTTTTCCAAATACGATGGCTAAACGATTTTACAATGACAGCGTCATCACAACTCACGACTGAATAGGGTATTTCTCAAAGGATGAAAACAAAAAATAGTTAAGTTCTCTTCTTCTTTGATTGCACGAACTTTGTTCTTAACAACGACAACAACATCAGCTGGCATGATCGTAAATACAAACAGTGTTGCAAAAGATTTTTTTAAACTAAAACAGTAATGATTTTCCTGAACATATAATAAGGTTATGATAAAGCAATAAAGTTACATCGGTTTGATTTGAAAGAAGAATATTGCCCAGATCAAAGCAAGATGAAATGAATTTTGCTAATTAAATATTAACAAAATGATTTGTAGAAGTTGTAAGTTCGGACATAAGCTTGTTACGGAGATAACTGTTTGAGAGTTAAAAATATTGAAGATCCGATACCAGGACTCATTATAAAAGAGGTAAAAAACGTTCTCTGGTAAAATTGTTTAAAATTGTGAACTTTCAACAGCCAGTCAGCTGTCTTCAACGGACAAAAACGAAATGATAAAATAGACCTAAGAATTTTGAATATAACAAGCGAAAGGCGTATATTAAATAGAATACGTGTGAAAGAATGTGAGAATGCTAAAAGTATTTCACACGTATTCTATTTAATATATGCCTTTCGCTTGTTATATTCAAAATTCTTAGGTCTATTTTATCATTTCATTTTTGTCCGTCGAAGACAGCAGACTGGCTGTTGAAAGCTCACAATTTTAAACAATTTTACCAGAGAACGTTTTTTACCTCTTTGTTTGAGAGTTCTTACATCAAATTAACCCCTCCCCTTTTAGGCCTACTCTGGGACCTTAAGTCGCCTAAAGTCGCCTTAAGTCGCCTTAAGTCGCCCTAAGTCGCCTTAAGTCGCCCTAAGTCGCCTTAAGTCGCCTAAAGTCGCCTTAAGTCGCCCTAAGTCGCCTAAAGTCGCCTTAAGTTGCTATCGGTTATGCAATGTTAAAAAGGTTTCAACACACTCAAATTGCCCCTGTAGAAGGTTATTAGACTCGTAACTGTCATGTTAGGGTAAACTCCACTCTAACCCTATGGAGGAGGAAGCACAATGACCCAATGGTTGGTGCAATGGACCCCTATTGTGGATCATTGTATTGTGTTCATACTCTCATAGTGCCTCTCCTCATCCAGATGTATAAATGGGTACTGGATATGGAACGGGGGGGGGGGGGTGGGCAGGGTGCAGCAGAGGTAACCTCGATAGTTGTGATTTTAATTTTTTTAACACTCGTTCCCAATGCATTGGAGCCATCTAAACCCCCGCTTAAAGGGCCCTAGTCAGCCACACCTTTGTTTTTGTTTACATACAAGAGGTTGGCTTTTATGCTTTATTCAGAGCATGTCAAAGCAAAGAAAATCACTGTGAAGCTACTAAAGATAAAGGGACATACTTTCAGGAACAAAACTTACAGTAAAGCAACAAGACTTTGCCTCACCATGCAATATCAATAATTTTGATGGCATCGAAAATAGCAGAGGCTGACTAGGGTCCTTTAAGAAGTTGAGGACCCGACAATTACAAGGCCGTGGCTCCCTTAGACATAAAAAACCCTAATATTATTATAGTCTTGCACCTCTCTAGCCCCCATGTTAGCAGCGATAATTTCTACATGTGGACAATACTTAAATAGGAATAACAATCTGATGTATACTCTCTCACAGATGGCTTTTTATTTCTATCAAGTTTTCTTTTTTTTTCTTGTATTTCATTGTAAAAGAGTTAATAATTAAGATGACACTCTGTGTTGTCATCAGGAAATATATTAAATGTGGAAGGATATAACAAATGACTATACTGCAATAACTTCATTTAAGCTTATCAATTTTTGTACGATATTTCTGAATCAAATCTTCCGAAGACCTACAGTGTATAATTAATAAACAACAACAGTGAGAGGTGTTCCAGATCCTTTAGATGAAAAGAAAAAAAACAGAAAGATTTCTGGGTTAAGGCTCAATTCTTTCTAGTCACTTTTACACTGAGCAGTAAAAATATGGTCATCCAAAGTCAATTGAACCGAATTGAGTTTACACTTTAAATACTTTACTTACCCAGTGTAAAAGAGTGACAAAAGTGGGCCATTTCTCCAGCAAAAATCATTGTTTGCATTTTACTTCCACATTCGACCAACTGTAAACGTTTGAATTTCGTAATTGGACGAACCAACTTGCAGCATAATGTTTATCTATCCTTTTCCTACACATGATGAAGCCAGGTATTCACATAATCTTATACACTTTACGTGGACTGCGCTACTGTTACTATCGAAAGCTAAGGTACAGAAAATTCTCTGTGATCAACTCTCAGTAAACATGGCCGCCATGGGAATGTTTGGAACACGTGACTTAGTTCGGCCCCGTGACTAAGTACGCGAGCTCACGCGACCTACTCGCGCTCACGCGAGTATGATTACTCCGACAGGCGTTTACATAAGACAAGAAAAAAAAACTAAACGCCAAACTAATACTCTCCGAAATATTTGAAGACAGTATTTATTATCGGGTGATTTGAAATCACCCGAACACTTAGCAAGAGAACTCGAGTTTTCGTGGCACAGATATCTTTTGTCTGTTTGAAGCATGGAAACCAGTTAGCGGCGCAAGGGTTACTGGGAGAATCAAAATGGCGGAGACCAGTGTGTCTGGTATCGATGTATCAATTTCTAGTATTTCGCTGTGAAAATGTCGTTCTGGGCATTTGTAATTTCTCAGGTGGAAACTAGTGAAAGTTTGGAAGATGTATTTCCTGGTGGTCTGATTAACAAAACCTTCTAAAAAGAATCGATTCACTGTATAAACTGCCAGGGTCATCAAGGTTTTCTGGAACCTGACAGGTAGTTGGTGAAATTTGACAGGACGTGTTCTTACGAAGGAACTTAGCATGCGCTACTCATTATGGTATTGGAATATTTTGTCTGACTTGTTATATCCTGTGCGACTTACGCGAAGTAATTGTTAGATGAAATATTTAGTGTGACTCACATGAAGTGTGTGAGAATTAAACCATGTGCTTTTAGAGTGTACACATCGAGCTCGAGTGAATTTGGAGTGTTACATTGGCGACGAGGATGGGATTCGAACCCACGCGTGCAAGACTAGAAACCTTCGAACACAGCCATTTATCATCCCCGACGAAGCGAACAGCGTCGGCAAAGCATGGGAAGAATGGCTGGAGGGAATTGAGCGAGAATTCCGATACTTCAGAATTACGAAGGCCGTCGATAAGAAGGATGCTATAATAATTTACGGCGGGAAAGAGATAGCTCGATTAGAAAAGAGCCTACCGGATCCAGAGGTGGAAGATGTGTACCTGAAGTTGCATACTAAGCTGAATGATCACTTCACTCCAAAGAAGAATAAGCATCATGCGAGGTATTTATTTTTGAAAATGAGGCCACACATGGGTGAAACCACAAGGGCATACGCGGCAAGGCTGCGAGAGAAAGCGAAGGAATGTGAGTTTGGAGCTACATTCGACGAGAGAATTTTGGAGCACATAATTCAAACCATTGATAACAAGAAGATGATTGAGAAAGCCATTAGCAAGACGTGGGATCTAACACGATTTCTGACCGAAGCAAGCCAGACGGAGGATATTGCGAGGCAAATGAAAGATATGGGAAGTGAGAATGTTTCCCGTGAGAATGTTTCTCGTGTGCATTCCGACTTGCAATACCCCAAACAACAAAGCAATGGATCCAATGAAACACAGCGGCTTGGGAAAAAGCACAAATGTCAATATTGTGGATTGTTTGGAGTCCATGAGAAAGGGAAAGATTGCCCTGCCTATGGTAAGAAATGCCATAAATGCCACAAATTGAACCATTTCTCCTCTGTATGCAAATCTGAGATTGCTCGTAGCCACAAGTTCAGAAGACAGAAGCAAAGTAAAAGGAAAAGCAGTGGGAGAATTAAGAAGACAACTGAAGATGCAGAATCCACGAGCTCGGATGATGATTTTTTCGGCCAGGCAGTGCAACACTTAAAGCAGGCCAAGAAGATAAGAGTGGCAAAAATGGTGATGATTATCGAACTGTTATGGTGAGATTAAATGACGTGGATGTCTTGATGGAAGCAGACAGTGGGGCGGATGTTAATATTATGGACGAACACCAGTTTAAGGCATTCAGCTACAGAACACATGACAAGCCAATCCTTGCAAACAGTAATGTCAAGTTGCGTACTCTCCAGCACAAACTCGAGGTCAAAGGAGAATTTCAAACTGTGATTCGTAATGAGACGTGTGGGAAACCGACCAAATTTGTTGTGAGTGCAAACCCCCTCAATCGAAGGCAGAGGTGAGAAGTTTCCTTGGTATGACTGGTTATCTATCCAAATTTATACCTCGGTATGCTTCGCTCACGAAACCACTGAGAGAGCTTACTCACAAGGAGGCTAAGTTTCACTGGGGAAGAGAGGAAGATGATGCATTTGAAGAATCGAAAGCCAACATCTCCAGCAAGGATACAATGGCATTCTTCAACCCCAAGCTACCAATCATGGTGAGAGTCGAAGCTAGTTACAATGAAGGTTTATCAGCTGGCCTTTTTCAGCAATCTGCCAGGGGCTGGCAACCAGTGCATTTCATAAGTCGTACTCTCACTGATCTGGAAAAGAGGTATAGCCAGACAGAGAAGGATGCTTTATGTGTTAAATGGGCCAAGGATCGATTCTCTATCTACCTTCTTGGTGCACCCAGGTTTACGATTATTACTGCACACAAACCACTCCTGCCATTGTTTAATAAGCCAACGGCGAAGCTTCCCCCCGAATCGAGAAATGGGTGATGGACATGCGGGATGTGGACTTTGAAATGAAATACGAGTCTGGTAAAGATGAGGCTGACCCTCTAGACTTCTTGTCAAGGCACCCATTACCAGTTGTTGGAAACAATGACACTGAGAAGATTTTGAAGGCAAGCATTGAAACGGAGCATGCAGTGGTGCTAGACAGAATTAGAGAAGAAACACATCGTGATAGAGCTTTGCAAAAACTGAGCCAAACTATCAGGACAGGTAATTGGGAGACCAACAAGAAGGATGCTGACCTGGCACCATTCTACCCGATTAAGGACGAAATTTACGAAGCACAAGGTCTGATATTCAGAATGGAAAGAATTGTTTTACCAATGGTGTTACAGCAGAAAGTCATCAGATCAGCCCACAAGCTGGGACATCTGGGAACCACCAAGACGAAACAGATGCTTAGGGCTAAGTATTGGTTCCCCGGCATGAATGCGATGATTGACCAAATGATAGGTCATTGTTTTGACTGTCAAGTTACTACCAAAGATCGCAGACAAGAACCTATCAAACCATCGGTGATCCCGAAGGAACCTTGGGGAGAGATTTCAATCGATTTCGGAGGACCTTACCCAGACGATCATTACAACTTGGTAGCAATTGATCAAAGAACCCGATACCCGGAAGTAGAGGTGGTGTCCTCAACAGCAGTGAAGCCGACTAAAGAGAAGTTGAAGAAAATGTTTGCTCATCACGGTGTACCCAAACGAGTGCAGTCTGACAATGGTCCGCCATTTAATTCGAAAGAGTTTGCAACCTTTGCAAAAGAAGAGGGCTTTGATCATCATCGTGTGACACCAGAACACCCCGAGCCAACGGCCAGGTGGAACGGTTTATGCAAGTGTTAAACAAGACGGAACAAATTGCCCATCTCCAAGGAAAAACTGGACTTGACAGGAATATGGTTGTCTGTGATATGTTGATGGCATATAGGGACACACCTCACCCTGCCACTGGGGTTACTCCATAGCAAGCTATGTCGAATAGGCCTATTAGGACCAAACTTGATCACACAGTACCAAGAGAAAAAAGTGAGCAGGATGAGCTGATCGATGAGAAGACCGAGTATATAAAGAGAAGATGAGACGCGATGGCGTGAATATCAAAGAACACAACTTCTGTGTGGGAGACTATGTCCTACTTAGACAAAAGAAGGTGAATAAATGGTCGACCGCCTATGAGCCTATCTTCTACACAGTTATCAGAATTAGTGGTTCGACGATCATGGCAAGGCGAGTTACAGATGGTCGTGAGATCCCGAGATTCAAGCCAGTTTAAATTGGCTAATGCTATCATGCATGAGGAAGGTGCCAAAGGGGAAGATAGTGAGGATTGGAGAGAGACACTACTTATGAATTCTGGCAATCCGAGCACAGTCCAGTCCAGCAGTCCAGTCCAAGCCATCCCTGAACAAAGTGATTCTGCTGAAGAGACTGTTGCAAACGGATCATTAGGGCATGCCAACCAACAGTTGGAAGAGCTTCCTACAGTTCAGACAGAAGAAGGTTCTACTTCCAGCTCTCCTACTCCCAGAGTACAGTCATCTAGGCCTAGACGAGAGCGACGTCGACCTGCTTATTTGACTGATTACGTCACGTGACATGTTTACATTAATTTTGATCGGACACCAGAAGCATTTAGAATATGCAATTGAGTTGAACTGCAGTATTAATTAGATAAACTTTGATATTTTTGTTATGAGCATACTAACCTACTAACCCACTAGTTTTAAACATTAATTAGTCACATTAAGTCTCAAGACTTTGGTTCTGATTGATTCAAAGACTCTGGAACATTGAATTGGATTTTGCCATCCTGTGTTATTATTTTATTGTATGTGGACTGTGTAGACAACTGCAAAAAAGGGGGAGATGTTATATCCTGTGCGACTTACACGAAGTAGTTGTTAGATGAAATATTTAGTGTGACTCACATGAAGTGTGTGAGAATTAAACCATGTGCTTTTAGAGTGTACACATCGAGCTCGAGTGAATTTGGAGTGTTACATGACTGAGGCAAGAGAGTATCAAGTCGATTGGGTCCCTGAAAAGGACTGAAATTGACAGTGGAGATGCCAAAAATGGCAGATAAGTCTACCAAGATAACCATTTTTATACTTCGGGAAGCATTGTAAAATAAATGCATGTAAAGGAGCTAAATTAATTTAAATTTCCCTGTTGTTTGAATAATTGATGGAAAAAATACAAGCACTTCAAATTAAATCAAGATATCTTAAATTTAATATGAATATATTTTTATTAGTTTTGTTTGATTTTTTCATTGTGATATCTTCACTAATATTCATGCTACCTTGCTGGCGTCTATTGTTATTATTATTCTTATAGTTGTAACTGTTCAGTGTTGTCGTAATCCTTTCTTTAATAGTATTTTTTTTAATGGTTTGAAATCTGGCCCGGGTTGTTCGAATGCTGGGTTAGTTTAATCAGGCTTTGAACAACCCAGCCCTGGATATTTGAGACTGTGGTGACTTAATTATGTACCAGTATTGGTACAATATTGGTTTATTGCAATAGATATATGGAGAGACTGTTGCTAAGTTTGAATTTATAGCACTCGAGTGAAATAAAGTACTCGCCAGGTCACCTGAAGTCGCCTTAAATCGCCTGAAGTCGCCTTAAGTCGCCTAAAATCGCCTTAAATCGCCTAAAGTCGCAATGTTTTTTCTGCCAATTTTGCTTAAGTCGCCTAAAGTCGCCTTAAATCGCCCAAAGTCGCCTTAAGTTACGGCGACTTAAGGTCCCAGAGTAGGCCTCCTTTTTTGGCCGAGAAATAGCAAAGAAGAACCCTTTAAATGAAGTAGAGTGCAAACACACTCTCTGATCCGAGACAAAATTGATTGGTTTCCTTTGCGGTCGGAAATTAACGCGACGCAGTGCAATTTACTATCCTTTTACCTACTTGATCCTAATTAACAGCATTAGTCAAAACTAGTATTTTGAGCAAGAAAAACAACTTTTGTATCTGTTTTAGGTGTCACCCTCATGGCAGGTCTATCTTTAGCAGTTTTTATCAGCAATTTGCATTATGGGAATGATTCGGTTATCTCGCAAGAAAACCAGCACAATAAAAGTCTACACTTCAAATATTGATGACGTTAGAGAACTAGACCTGTCCAAATAAAGATATAGGTGGCAACGAGAGTCCACGAGCTCATTAATAGAAAGAAGACGTTTGTAATCAGAAAAATGCAAGACAAAAAAACTGAAATGATGTGAATATTCACGCACCCTATTTCCTAGCCTTTTGTTTGAGATGGAGCGCTAGCTCTCATGTGTGTAGTCCGATATATTGCTTTGAAACTATTGTTCTAGAAGCAGTGAACCAGGAAGCGGGTAACCGATAAAAGGCCGTAAAAATAAAGTAAAACGAAGGAACATGTAGAAATGGATTACAGATCAACAATACCTCTACATAGAAGATTAAAAAAATGCCGAAGAAACACGATGCAAAAACCTTAAGTAGAACGGGAAAAAAAAGTCTTTTTCTCCGTTTAACATAGCCTGACATAAGACAAAAAATTATAAGTAAAGAAATTAACATTGCTTTTGTAACTATAGATTTACACGATTTCTTTTCACCAGTTTAAACCTCAAATTCTGGGAAAACTGTAATGATTAACAACTGGATCATTGGGGATATAATGCAATTCGAGAGTTTCATTGGCTGAGCCATCATGGGTTACACAGGGAATATTACATGCCCGCGCGTGAATACGAATTTTTTCTTCGAGTGTTCAACTCGATACTCACGAATGAGCGCAGCAAACGAGTGAGATATTGAGCTCAACACGAGTAGATAAAATTCGTATCCACAAGCGGGCCTGTAATATTCTGTTTATTATAAAACATACTAATAACGACGTTTCTGACGATTTTCCGAAGATTTCCGACCACTTTCCGAAGATTTTCGAAGATTTTCCAAAATTGTTCCGAAGACCAGACGAACGCTTTCGAACATTTTACGAAGATCACCAAAGCTTGCCGACGATTGCCGAAGACGACCGAAGAAGATCCGAAGATGTTTCGATCATACATCAACAAATTTAAGTGTAGTTAAAGGGACAAAAGAGAAATGGTATCAAAAGGGAATGATATCTTCACAGTGTCGAAGATAAACATAGTATCTTCACTGCGAGAGGGGTGGCGAATGGTAAATGCGAGACGACGAGATTAGCGTTTTTCTTTTCGAGCCCGAGACGTTTTGATTTCTTCAATTGCGAGACCGAGACTTTAAAGTGTTTTAAATGCGAACTTAAGACGTTCAGTTTCTAAGATGTTGTGAAGTTATTTAACTTCATCATTAAAAAAAAACAAAACAAACACATCGGTACTTCGTGACTTTCTTAGCCTTGAAAAAAATTGAGACTGCGAGACAGCTTTGGGAGAAAAATCGAGACTGCGAGACGCACATAACCGCTAAAAAACGAGACTGCGAGACCCGTGAAATTCGGCGACACTTTTGCGAGACCCATGGTTTTTGAAGGACCATTCGCCACCCCTTGCGAGGGATGAAGATATGATTTCTTAGTAAAAGGAAAAATCGTAGTATTTTACTGGTGTTTATATACCAAGAACCATTATACCATGCTCTACGATTATGCTAGGTGTACACGGTACGTGTATATTTTAATTTTAGTTTAGTTTCCTATATTTTGGGGGCGTTTTTAATAAAACAATTATTCTACTAGCGCTTGTTGGATATCAGATGATTATATCTGATATCCAACGAGCGCTCGTTTTGTAATCTCTAATTTCAGTCTCCCCGAGACAAGCCACATACTTCTCGGAAACTAATCATGATTGACTAAGAGAACAACAAAACAAAAAACAGAAACAATAACCCTAAAAGCGTGATACCGGGAGCCAATGATATTCGCTAGGTAGCCTGCAAGGAAGCTGTCTTTACAGCTCTTCTTAGCAGGGTGGGGAAAGGAGAACAGGGAGAACTAGACAGCACGTGTCACGGATTGACAAAGTTGCCAGTCATTTGGTGTTCAGATAGTGTGAAAATAAGGTTGGATTCGGCCTAATCAAAGATGACAAACTGACTAAAAATACATACAAGTGCAAAGAAAGTAATCAACCAAGTAACACATAGGCGCCTTTTCTCCCTTTCTCCTACATTATTGATCGCGTGTACAAGTCAGATTAATATTATGAGAACACGAGCCATACTAGTGCACTAATCTATTTTGTATGGTATGAGGGAAACCCCTATTTTATTGTAACTTTTGTAAATCATATTTCGATTTTACATTCAGTTGTTTTACAATGCACCTGAGGTTAGTTGTGCAGAAGTTTCGCATTTCAGAAGCTCAGACTTTTCCAATACTTCTCAACTAACCAGGCAGTAATTGCTGTAAACTTTTCTCCACAGGCTACCGAGTCATCTGAATCATAGTTTTCTGTCTGATCAGCTGAGGCGAAGGTCTCAGGTAGCTATTCAATACGACACATGTTTGATCTTGGTTGACAAATTTTGAATCCATATGTATTGTTTGTATTTTAGATCTGGTTTCTGGGTGGGGAATAAACTGTTCGTATTTAAATGCTTTAATTTTTTAATGAAAAGAAACTGCTTAGCTCTCATACTTAAAAACTCTGTCGAAATGTAAACTTAAGCATAATCAACGTGCTGCACGAAAGTCGAGAAATCATTTATAGTCCAGTTATGCATGAAATGAGGGAATCCCCCTCTCTTGATTTAATTTGTTATTCAACTTCCAGTTGTGTTTCAACACGCGGTAAGGTAAGGTACGCATGCAGAAGTTCTTCTATTCAGAAACTCCAACTGTTCAAATATTTTAAATTTAATTGTTGTAAACTTTTCTCCATAGGCTACCGGCCATCTGAATCACAGTTTTCCGTCTCATCAGCTGAGGTGAAGGTCTGAGGTAAGTATTCGATACGACATATGTTTAATCTTTGTTGACGAATTTTGAATCCATATGTACTGTCTGCATTTTAGATTTGGTCTCTCGTAAAAAATGAACCATTCGCATTTTGTTTAATAGTAAAAAATGCTACTGTCGTATACATTTTGTCCTACACTGTACTCGGTCATATTGATTTAATGTCCAAAACTGTCCAGAAGCAACCACTGAATATTACTGAAGTTCATTGAAGGTCATTCAACTTCCCATATCAACTCAACTTTATTTCCGAATATTCAACTGCTTATTACTTTAGTTAAGTTTCAAAAGGCGAATGTCTGTATTTTAAAGGGGAAGGAGGCAAGTTAGGTGATCTTAGTGGAGCTATGTCGTGTATTCGACTTTTAGCGGCGTTTATGTGTATTTTGTTGATGACGTTACTCGCTGGTGACTGAGAACTGCTAATTGTCACAATATATCCTGAAAAGTAATAAAGTGTGAAAAAGAAAGAGCCCGAACGAAAACAGAAAACTGTGATAGACTTTCGTTGTTGTAGGGGTTTCTGTGATATTTGCGAGGAAGCCTGCAAGGAAGCTGTCTTTACAGCTCTTCTGAGCAGGGTGGGGTAAGGGAGAGCAAGGAGAACTAGACAGAATCTGTCAAGGATTGATATAGCTGATAGTCATTTGTTGTTTAAATACTTGCGCCATAAAGTTGTATTCGTAATCAAAGATGAAAAACTAACAAGAAATACCAAGTAATCAAGTAATTAGCACACAGACGACTTTTCGAATCCTTTCTCTTACACTACTGATCACGTGTACAAGCCAGATTAATATTATGAGGTCATGAGCCAGAGCGCTGATCTTTCATGGAATGAGGGAAAAACCCCTTGCTGTTTATTTGTAATTCAACTTTTAGTTTCGCTTTCAATCATTTTCTATACGCGGTAAGGTCTAGTCGATTCAGAAACTCAGACTTTTCCAATGTTTCTCAACGACTCGTGTAGTAATTGCTGTAATCTGTTCTCCATAGGCTAGCAAGTTATCTGAGACCATCTGAATCATAGCTTTCTGTCTGATCAGCTAAAGTGAAGGTCTGAGCTGAGGTACGTATTCGATACATAATAGATGCATAATCTTTGTTGACGCATTTTGAATCCATACGCATTGTCTGTATTTTAGATCTGGTTTCTCGTGGAGAATGAAGTATTCAAATTTTGCTTAATACTTAAAAATGCTGCTGTTGTATGTGTTTTTTCTCAACGTTAGTCAATCATATGCATAAGACATCCAGAAATTGGCGACACTGATCACTTGATATCACTGAAGTTTATTGAAGGTCATTCAACTTTCCGTACCAAACGTGCTTTCCGACCTCAACTTTATACCCGAATATTCAATTGTTTCGTATTCATTTTTCAAAGGGCGACAGTGTGTTTTTCAAAGGGAAAGGAGGCAAGTCAGGTGATCTAGCTAATGATGGAGCTTTGTGGCGTATTCGACTTTGAGCGGTGTTAATGTGTATTTTGTTGATGACGTTACTCGCTGGTGACTGAGAATTGCTAATTGTCACGATATATCCTTAAAAGTAATCAAGTGCGAAAAAGAAAGAGCCTGAACGAAATGGTGGACTGTTTTTGTGATATTTGAGAAGTAGCCTGCGAGAAAACTCTCCTTACAGCTCCTCTGAGCAGGGTGGGGTAAGGGAGAGCAAGGAGAACTAGACAGGATGTGTGAAGGATTGATATAGCTGATAGTCATTTGGTGTTTAAATACTTGCGCCATAAAGTTGTATTCGTAATCAAAGATGAAAAACTAACCAAAAATACCAATTAATCAAGTAATTAACACACAGGCGACTTTTCGAATCCTTTCTCTTACACTGTTGATCGCGTGTACAAGCCAGATTAATATTATGAGGTCATGAGCCAGAGCGCTAATCTTTCATGGAATGAGGGAAAAACCCCTTTTTGATCATTTGTAATTCAACTTTTGGTTTCGTTTTCAGTCATTTTCCATACACTGGAAGGTTCTAGTCGATTCAGAAACTCAAACTTTTCCAATGTTTCTCAACGACTCGTGTAGTAATTGCTGTAATCTGTTCTCCATAGGCTAACAAGTCATCTGAGATCATCTGAATCATGGTTTTCTGTCTGATCAGCTGAAGTGAAGGTCTGGCTGAGGTACGTATTCGATACATAATATTCGATACATAATAATGCATAATCTTTGTTGACGCATTTCGAATCCATATACATTCGTCTGTGTTTTAGATCTGGTTTTTCGCGGGGAATGAAGTATTCAAATTTTGCTTGATATTTAAAAATGCTGCTGTTGTATGTGTTTTTTCTGAACGTTACTCAATCATATGTATAAAATATCCAGAAATTGCGACACACTGGTCACTTGATATCACTGAAGTTTATTGAAGGTCATTCAACTTCCCGTATAAAACGTGCTTTCTGGCGCGGCCTCAACTTTATACCCGAATATTCAATTGCTTCGTATTCATTTTTCAAAGGGCGACTGTGTGTTTTTCAAAGGGAAAGGAGGCAAGTTAGGTGATCTTAGTGGAGCTATGTCGTATCCGACTTTTAGCGGTGTTAATGTGTATTTTGTTGATTACGTTACTTGCTGCGCTGGTGACTGAGAATTGCTCGTTGTCCTGGAAAGTAGTCAAATGTGAAAAAGAAAATGTCTGAACGAGATCAGTAACTCTGATAGACTTTCGCTGTTGTACGGGTTTTTGTGATATTCGCGAGGAAGCTCTCTTTTTCTTCTTAGCAGGGTGGGTAAAGGAGAACAAGGGGAACTAGACAGGATGTGTCACGAATTGACGTAGCTGATAGTCATTTGATGTTAAAATACCGTATTTATTGGAATAAACGCCGCCCTCGAATAAAGGCATCATGATGCGGCGTTTATTGCAAAAATAGACTCAAAAAAAGCAAATGCGGTAATATTCCAGTTTGAGAAAAAAAATTTTTTCCTTGATTGTATGTTTAAGAGCAGTACATTCGAAGCTCAAAGGAATATAATCAAAACACGCGAATAATATACGGTAGTTGACAGAATAGCTTAATAAAGGTTTGGAGATAACAATGTTTTTTTTTAGTTCGAAGATAGTATACTTCAATGCTCTTTCACTAAGCTCCCTAATCTCCAGAATTCTTGCAATGCACAGTCTCGTTGTCAAAGCGGAGTGGTTAACTGGCTCATGAAGAGGAAAGTGACATTGAAATTGAGTGAGCTTTATTCACTTTATGTATTGCAATAGTATTAACATTCAAATTGTGAAATTGAGAACGATATAGAAAATGACTTTCCAGACAAGCACTTAAACGTGTTTCTGTTTTTTAAAATTCAAATTTTCAGTTACCATACTATTGTTTGCAATAAATGAATTGGATTTTAAATACACGCCGCCCTCTTATAAACGCCACCATCGAATAAACGCCGCACTCGAATCACGATAAATTTATCATACGCCTCGGCGTTTAATTGAATAAATACAGTACTTGCACTATAAGGGTGAAGTCGTGTTAAAAAATAGGTCCGCAATGCGTACGCGTGTTTAATGCGTTTTCAGCTAACTGGAGCCATAATCAGAGACGGACACTTTAAGGGGAGAGCCGTCCATGGAGTAGTGGAAGAAATGATAAGTTTTAAGCAGGAAATGTTATTGACAGAAGTTTACCGACAAATGTCAAATTAACTTGTTCATGAAATATCAAGATGGTTTCCTGGAATTGCTAAGCCTACTATATAAAAGTCTGTAACTGAGAACGTTAGCCCCAAGTCGATGACTTAATGGCCTTGAATTACACTGAAGTTCTGATATTAAGTTTTTACTATGGCTGTAAAGGGAATATAGACATGTTGAACAACAATCAATTTGCATGGAGAATTTACAAGGTTCTTTTATTAAAATGTAACTGTACGTGGAATAAAAAGGAAGCAACAACGCTAATCACTGTACATTTTGTATACTTCTTACGATAGCTTGTTGTAAGGTTGCATGCTGATCAATGGGTAGTTGTTTGTAGAGTGTCTTCTGGACAGAAGAGTGTTTCTAATAATTAACTGAATCAAAATCTTCAAGTGGTTGTCAGAATACAATAGTTGCACAAAGAATTCTGTGAATTAGCTCAACTCCTCACATAAAAAATATCGATGAGACGTTGATACAAAGTTAAATACTTGTATGAAAAAAGAAATAACAATGGAGAACAGAGTGCTCCATTTCCCATTGCCCAGCTAGTTTGCCTGACTTTGGTTTACTAGATTCTTGTGCTCACATCTGACATGGCATGGTGCAGATGTCTTGCGTCGTTGTTAGTGTCAAAATTGTTCAGTGCCAACTTTAAGTGTAAGAGCATGTTTCCAAAGCAACTGTCCTCAACTTTTCTGTGCATTAGTTACTTCTTTATAGGTGCAGATCAAAATGTTGGTATTTTGTCTGCTTTTGTATCTGAAGGTAAATGTCAGCACTGTTAAGTTTGAATTTGCATTTTACATTATGTGTGAAACTCAGTGCTGCTTTGTTTCACTGGATCTGTTTATAACTCACATAATTATTGAACTGCAGTAATAATAGTTCAAAAAACAAGTGAAAGGGTACAAATATACAGCAAAATTGTATAACAAGTTATTTTCCTACTTGTCAGGTCTGTGCAAGACATGCAAAACTGTCGCACTTTCTCTCTTTCGCTGATAACTAAATATTGACTACAACATTTGGGAAATAAATCACTTATTACACAATTTCATGTGCAGTATCGAAGTATAATTTTATTCGTTGTTTGTGTATTGTCTTGCTCATCAAAATACAGCACATTGACTCATAATAATATAGAGTAATGCTTTGTACATCAAAACATCTATTAAGATATATGTGCTGTATTGCATTGCATGGTATGCCATAATAGCCATTCCCTCCATGAGATGCACCTGTAGGGAGACATGATGGTAGTTGTTTTAATCATCTTGGATTGGATATTTGTTTTTATAAATACAACTACCATGATTCCCTGCAGGCACATCTCATAGAGGGAATAGAGCATTGCAAGGTATTGTATTGTATTGTATTGTACATGTATACATCTATCAAAAATTGATAACAAACATGGAATGCAGTGTATGACATTTACAAACTAAAAACTACATTCAGGCCTAAATAGTAGCCTGGTTAGCCTAAAAATCACTCTGCATAGCCTAAATAACACTCAGGCTAGCCTAAATAATGCTCAGGTTAGCCTGTTTACGGTTAGCTCTCGGTAGTGGAAATGAGGATGCCGATAATGAATAAAAAGTGTGCAGTCTGGAAATGTCATAGACCCCCTGGATGTAAGTCAGCTAGCTACGTGTATCAGTCTACAGCAAAGAGTCATTTGCTCGTACAGAATATCTTGAAGAGCTATATAGGTTATTTCCAATAATTAAATTCAGAGTGAAATAAATTTGCAAATTAATATATTCTATTTGATGAGACAATTCAACACATTGCTTTCCAGTATCTTCACCAAAGAGTGTTGCATTTCCTTGATTTGTAGTCTACAGACACAGTGATCGTTGGACCAATCATATCAAATATTGCAGGGCCTGGAATTTCCTCCACATCATTCAGTTTGTCATGTAGTAGGAGAACATCATTTGTGTAAACCAAAACATCATTTGATTCCAGTTTTTCATAGTGTACATAAGCTTAATTTGTTGCGATGTTGGCAAGCAAAACACAGTTAAATAAAAGTCGCAAGCACAAAATTCCAGCATCCCCGTTGAACATGTGATGAGGTAGACAATCAGTTATTCGCAGATTGATCTTTCCATTTAATACGATAACAAACAGCTCCAGTAAGTTCAGCAATTCGACTGAAATCACATCCCAATATGACTATTTATAGCCATGGCTTAAGAAAATTTCAGTGGCTTGCGGGACCAAAGCAACTCCTGTCGCCGAGGAAACTCGGTTAGCAACACCTGAATGAAATAACAAGGAGGCATAGCAAGGCATTTCTCGGTAGGTAAGCTTAAATTCTCGAGGGCTGTGTAGTTAACTTTCGAAGAAAGGAGGAAAACGACATAGTGACTGAGAAATGGATAATAACTTAAGCTTACCTTGAAAATTAGAAACCAACTCGCGACGGAAAGCTGTCCAAATTATTCGAAACAGAAAAAACGTTTTTCGAACTAAAAAATCACTAAAATATTGAAATCACGTTGGAGGGGACTGGAAAAGTGTGGGTTGCTATGGGAACTGAAATTATTATAGTCGTAGGTGTGTTGCATGTAGAACTAATAGCCTACCAAGTTTCAATGGTTTCTGCTGCAAATTGACCGAGATAGCTCTACTTTTATACTTGATGTAATATTTGGTTGAGTGTATGACGTCATCAGTCCTTTCATTTGCCTAGTTAACACATTTTCAAACTTAAACATCACCAGAACCAATGCAGATATCTGCATACGGTAAACGGTGTTTTTCATCTTTCGTGGAATTCTATGATTAACCTAAAAATTCAAGGGGTAAAAATTTGATCATAGTACCACTTAAACTGAATCATTAACCGCTTGGTTTACATGTAAAGCGTCTCCGAGATACAAACAACTGTTCACGTTGACCACATTTATCTTCCACTACGTAGTAGTGTAACAAGACTGGGGTGAACCAAAGGCTGGTTTACACTAGCGCAATGCCATAAGCATAAGCCGACATACGCAGGTGCAGCACGATGATGATAATTAGCGCCTTTTCTCAAACAAAAGTCGCTAATTATCAACATCGTGCTGCGTCTGCGTATGTCGGCTTATGCTTATACTTATGCGCAAGTGTAAACAAGCCTTAAAGAGTTTTTTGATAAAATACTTACAGAATGTTACTTAAAAATGTTAACTACTGCAATAAAGTGACAACTCACAGACCGTTTCACAGAAAAGAACTAAAAAGATTTAAATCCCATTTTATTCAGACGTGTTTTTAGGGTTAATTCAGGCTCGGATATAAAATGTAGTAATACATAATGTTAGCTGCGCGTAGCTGTGTTCACCTCACGTTCACGTAACTACTTGCGCTAGAGTGCCGCAGAAGGCCTATCTCACTCTGCAAGAAAATGAACGATGTAAGGTAAACAAATTAAACAAAATAAGTTACTAATCAAGTCTGCTTTGCTTTTTCAGCGGTAGCAGAAGTCTATCAGGAAGAAGGTGACAAAGAATTTACAAGAAAAGAAGTTTGTAACGCGATATACTTCTACACAGACGGAATTCATGTGAACTGTAAGGATTTCCAGCTGAATGCCAAGCTACACAGCAACAGGGCAACAGCTTATTACCATCTCGGTAAGATTTTGATCTTGTCATTTTCAAATTTATCCGCCAATCAAAAGAAGTTCAAGTGTTGCTTTCTTTGAGTTCAGCCTTTCAATGATTATAATAAAAACTATCATTTGAAGAGACTATCTTGGGAAACTAACTTTCCGGGGAAAACTATCAGTCCATAGAAATAAATACTTAATTGTCTTTCATGTTCACCGGTAAATTTTCTGGTATTTTTTGAATTTTCGCTTTGTTTTTCTTTTTTTTTTTTATGCTGAGTTTCTACTTCTTTGGGTAAAATTAAACTTGTATGTGTAAATTAAATACAATTCTGTAAGCCAAATATTGAACCGCAAAAACGTAAAAAAGTCGTTATATTAAAAGATTTGTCTTCCCTTTACAGCCTCAAACTTCTTTACGCTCGATTGTTGTTTTACTGTATCGTAATTCATCGCGGTTTTCAGCCTGAAAACTACTTATTCGTTCTATTTTAAAACAGAAATCCGCACAGAAGCTTATAAGCTCTTTAACTTCATCTAAAACAAAATGATATATATAAGAAGGTGTGTTTCATGAGCTACTTCACTAAAGGGGTACTATAGACTGATATTCGCCAATGGGTATACCACCGTCTGATAGTGTCCGCGCAAGATCTTATTGTGTCATCGGTCTAGGCCAACGCCACCAGACAGTGCCCCCACCCCTCCCTGGGACGAGAAATGATCAGGTTTAGCGAATCAGAATGAGAAAATTTAGCAGTGAGCCAAGAGAGATGCTAAGTGATGATGCTGCATAATGAATATGTTAATTGTATTTGGAATGTCCCTACTATCGACCTAAGACGACCGGTGACAAAGGTTGAATTCAGCTCGCTTCAAGCGATGCTAATCCAAAACCTTATTGGTCTGCTGTTTAGCTTGTCTTATTTTATTCCCTTCAGATCTATTTTACTCTGCTCTGTTGGCGAAGAATGGTTCAAGTTTTACTGTTTCTCAGTATTAAACCTGATTAAACACAACCGTTTTATTCCCTACTGCCTGGTCGTTTGTTCCCATCATCCGATGACTCTCCATAACGTGCTCTTGGAGCTTTGAGTTATCGGGAGTCATTCGTATTTCAAGGATCGGAACAGATCCGTTGCGTGCCACCAAATTGATAGGGGACTGAGCATTGAAAGAAGACACGCACATTGCATATCTCTACAACCTCGTGAGCTCTTATCGCTTTTACTTTTTCGCTACTTCTTCTTCTACTGTGCATGAAATGTTTTCTCGGTTCTATTACTCAGGGAATTTCCACGAGGCCCTGAATGATGCAACGGCTGCCGTCAATTTGGAACCAACTTTGATTAAGGCCATAGAAACAGGTAAAATCCTTGACTCAACTGATTTACAGCATGAACTTTACAATAACTAAAGAAATTATCGCGCGCTCGTTGGCTAATTTTCATTGTCAATAAGCGAACAGACGCCTGAATTTATGAATTATGCGACGTTGACGCGACAAGCAAAAGCGGCTGAGCGGACAATCTGACAATTTATTATTATAAAAAAAGTATTGACGCAAGTTTTTCATACGTCTGTTCTGTCATTGACAACAAACTGTGGATCCACTCGGCTCCTACCTCGTGGATCCACAGCTATTTTGATAATGTTATGACGGAATTCATGATCATAAACAGGACAGACGCATGAAAAACGGGCTTCAATTTGTTAAGTCGACAGCTATCGTATCGAGCTCTTCAAATGCAAATGACATTAATATCTTTTCAACGATATTCCCTCGCATGAGCCTCCATTGCAAGCTATTTCGAGTCCAATACCAAATTACGAATATGGCTTTTTACAAGAATAAATCAGGTTTTGGATGTTTTCACCTGTGCATTGTAGATATTATTTTTTGACCTCATATTAAATTATTTGTCGTAGGTGCAAGTGCTTGTGAGCACCTACAATGTTATGGTGACGCCATATCGTGGTGCGAGAAGGGATTGGCAGTATCCTTTATAACATCAATTATTCATGTTTTTTGCCAGCTGTAAAAAGGAACTATCATGTTACCTTTAGGGATTCTAGGGAAAGTTGTCAAGGGATAAATTACAAAAAGTTGTGTTCTCTCTGCCTTATATATATGCCGCTAGAATCGCGCTAAGCATAATAGGGCATCAAGAAGCCTTATAGCTGTGGTTATGGTAGCTTCAGGCTATTTACAAAAGTCACAATGCTTTCAAAGTAAATTGTAATTGCAAAACCCTAAGGAGGCTTCTATCAAACCCTTCTCCATTGTACAGTCTTGGGAGTATGAGTTGTTACTTTAAGGGGCAACTTGATTGAAATTCTCATTAGGAGAAACGAGTAGCCATTTCTGACTTAAAGGAAGAATCGTTGTAGGAAAGAATATAGAGTTTGAAATCCACTTTTTATACGCTCAGTTGCTTGGCAACCTACAAAACAACTTAGAGATTAAAGTGTGTAGTTTTATCTACTCACTATTTCTAGGCTGCCTTTTCTTCAGATCAAAAGAGCCACCATTTTTCTAAGTGTTTACCAAGATGTGATTTTTTTCTCACACTAACTTTCACGTGAGGTCAAATCCCTTTGTACTGCAAGATGCCAAATTCTCATTCAAATTCCCTACAAAAAATACCCTTTGTTTCTTACAGTCACGAAATAAGTCACTCAATGGATAACTAGGCCGTGTGCAGCATTCTTCGCCTGTTAGGTGTGCTAGTTTACATTAATTTCTGCCCGCCCGTGTTACTTACCAATTTTTAGTTTATTACACAGCACTAGATAAATTAATTTTTCGCAAAGGTACATATGTTGTTTACTGGCTGGGAGGTCCGTATAGTGAGCTGAAAGGCCCCATGCCTGGGCTGTCTCGTGTCACTTGTGCGAAGGAATCCACTGCCCAACCCAACAATTGTAATGCAAGCGTAACGCTAGATCAACTAGACAGGATACATATTCACCTCCGTTAATTTTACGAATAAAAGGGGCCGATTCGACCCTAGCCTGCGAACGCAGACGTATTTCCGGCTGTCGCTTGTCTTCGCCGAAAAATAACGTCTGCGAACCCGAGCGAGGAAACGAATTTGTGACGTAATGACTTTTGTTTTCTCTTTGGCCAATCAGTTTCCATGATAGAATGAAACTCGGTTCTCCTCGCGGGGAATACCTCGCGCAGTAGTTCTGGGGCTATTTGAGCTAAACTGTGATTGACTAACAATTTCTACGCCACACAAATCGTTTCCTGGCTCGGGTTCGCGGACGTTATTTTTCGGCGGAGACAAGTGCCAGCCGGAAATACGTCTGCGTTCCCAGGCTACCTCGACCCTTATTGCTAATTAATTTTTGTGATTTATACCTGTTTGCTTACTCTCGGAAAGTACGCATTATACGATAGTTTTAAATCGGCTCATTGCGATCCCTAGATTTTTCATGTCTTCCATCTCATTTCAGATTGATCAACACGACGATATCACCCGATATGAAAACGTTACCGAGACCGTAGTTAGAGATAGGAAAATCCCGACCGCGCTAAAAACTTAATCAGATAGCAGGATTCGTTACCGTGACCTCTTGGAAAAAATAATATAAAATAAATATAAGTAGTTAAAAATATTTCTAAGTACATATAACAACAGTCTCCATTGGGCGCGAAGATATGCTCGGATATTTGTCCACGGAACGAACATATAATGTCCGTTGACAAATATCCGAGCATATTGTCTTACCAAATGTAGGCTATTGTGTCTATTTTCCTTCAAATGTTTTTCGTAACACGCCCAGTTTTGAAAATTGGGAAACATCACTCGGATATTCCCCAAGCTGGGGAATAATCAGTCACTTGACCCGTTATATTTTAATTATGTCATGTGCCTTAACTTTAAGCAGATTGACAAGACTAACAAGACATTACTAGATTTACGAGCCAAGTGTGTTGGAGATCGAGTTAAATTACAAGAAGCAAAGAGCAATCCCGAAACTCACTCTGTGAAGGGCCAGGTAAGTAGTGCTAGAGGAAAATATATTCTAGGCTTTAAAGGGGAGATTAAATAATGCCGAACTTGATATATGTTGTTCAAAAAACCTCTTGTACGAAAATGCGCGGTGAAACATATACTTCTATTGCTCACTAGAAGCAAAGAGCTAGCAAGAGCTGTTAAGGTATAACAATGACTCGAGCAAAGATAAATTACATTTTGAAAATTAACATAAGACGAAATAGAAAAGATTATCTTTTTGTTTGTATCCGATTTCTCTATAAATATACAAGCATTCTATCACTAATGTTGTTCTCTTATTCACTACGCTACTTAATATCTATTCTATTGAAGAGTGCGAGTACTCTTGCAGCCTGTGGTTGTTAACAAAATGGCGGCCGCTTCTTTACGTTTTTGAAGTGCCTGTGAAAAGAACTTCAAGTTTTTTTAACAACTTGTATATTTATACTCAAGCAATTAGATTATTCGCTCTCGGTTTGTATGCGTGATAGCTGAGTTGGGCTGAGCCCTCGTCATCAAGCACGTGATAGAAATCTCGAGTTCATGATGTCATTGTCAAATGGAAACGCAACAAACTTAGGAGAACTTATGCTTATGCTTATGTCAAGTGAAAACGTGCTGCTGAAATCATAAGCATATACATAAACATCGTCCGCCATCTTTTTTTACGGTATCGAGGAGATAGAGAATGAAAACTAAGGCGGTTATCCATTCTGCGATACGTTTGTGCTCATCTTTACGTCAATTTGCAAGTGAGAAGATGTATGAAAATGTATGAAGATCTTCGGCAAGACTCCGCTCCGCATCACATTCTCACCTCTCTTCTCGCTGTTTGAAAATGCGATAAGGCATGGTTTCTACTGGGAGCAACTATTGCTAACCATACTACTTCAACACGTACATTCTTGGACAATTTAAATCAAAAATTAAGACCACCCCTCGCCCCCATTTTATTGATAGAAAAAATGATGCGCTTCGGGTTTAGGGCCAGTTCATCAGTGATTACGGGGAAGTGGTGGTTTAATCTTTTATTTTATTATGTTCAAGATTGTAGATTGTTACCTGCCGTTTCTTGACTATTTTATATTGTAACGAGTACATATATATTATCTTACCTTGTGTTTAATATTTACAACTTTTTCACTCTTTATGTAACTATATTGTTAAACTATACTAAGGCCGCATCCAGCAAAACGGAAGCATTTTGACGTCTCTCCTCTATGTCAAGGCAGTAAAACATTAAGATTATTAATATTGTAACCAGCCACTGTTATACGGAAGAAGAGTACAGATTGGCAGCACCCTGGAATAATTGGCAGCATAATTATATTTTGTAATTCTAGACTTCAAAGAAAGCCATCGCAATCCCAGGGCAAAATTAATATACTTTGGTTTTGATTTACTCGCTTAAATATGTTTGCTTTCACTTTACAATACTTTTGCTGCTACTTTACACTAAAACAATAACATAAAAGCTACATACACTACTTACAATACAACAGAGCTATTAACACGACTTGCAGTACAAGACAGCTTCTTTACCCTACTTACTTTTAAGAGTCCCTGTCCATAAAAATGGAAAATAACTCAGCAAGGGTCGAAAAGTCGATTTCGCTTATATTTTCATGGTAGATAGGCTAGGGCATGGCAAAAACTACTGGATAGTTTTTTTGGCAAAATATCGTTTTATTTCAAAGAAATATGCAAATTTCCAAATTCCGTTAAAATCGCCATTTGACGCACCATCTTATTAAACAAGTTTGAGAGCCTCGCATGCAAAACCACATCATTCTTCCGTCTTTAAAACACTCAAATATTTTTTTGCAACGTTTAAATGTGTACTAGGTTGATTTTAGGGAATGTAGCGTTGTCTTTTTTGGTGCAAAATAATTAAATTTCGAAGACATGTATTTCATTCACTTAAAAGTACTTCGTGAATATAATAAATTTTCACCATGTGCGAAACCTTCAAATGGATTAAGCTTCCGGTGGTTGAATCGCAGGATGGTCTACAGGTTCCTGTAAAAATTTCTTTGGGCAAATGATTGTGAGCGACGCGAGAGCTTTTCAAAGTACGTTAAAAATGCAAATATTTGACCATTCCCTCGTCAAATTTCAATTTACGGGTTAGACGTATATTTTAGCATGCGCCACACGACTTGACCTATGATAGGTTGAAATAGACACAGAGCTGATAGTTTCGAAATGTTCTAACCTCATTTGCTGTAAAAGGCTGGTCCAAAGCCGATTTGACGTGTTTCTCTCACAATTCGTCGCACGTAAAGCAGAAGTTTGCTTTTGTTTACATAACGTCCGATGTACATCGCCAACTGTCAACTTATTTAATGGTCGAATACCATGAATCTGTGACCCTCTTTCGACACATATGATCACCACTGCATCTGAGTCAAAAACGGCTAAGTCATTTGTAGATAGTTGCTTTAATTTCTTTGCACTACACCAAAATATTACGTTTGATCATCATGGTTTGATGGCTTAAATGCTTGCTTGCAGCGGTTCCTTGTTCATCACGCAATGCTGTCATCCCATTTTAGGGGGTAGGGGTAGGACAGTTTCTATCCTAATACTAATCCTAAGGCCCCGTAAGGCTTGGAACCACTGGGAGCACCCAGTCGTGTTGAGTAGGAAGAGATTAAATTAAGAAATGAAAAGAATGAATAGTTTACCATTGCCCCTGTTTTTATCTTTTACTCGACCACCGCTACCTACATGCCCTGCGTAATACTGTAACGCTAAACTCATACCTAGGTCTTTTCGCGCTGTGCAATTATTTTTGGTTTACATGTAATACAGTGGGCTACCCTCGGGGAAATGGGTGGTGACCGCTTAATGGGGCTAGCCGCTTAAATAGAGGTTGATGTACCTTGAATATTTAATATTTCACTATCGGGTTGTAAATTTCTTGGTGAACATGGAGACAATTCAAGACAATCATGATAGACGTGTATTTGAATTATCACTCGTCATGCACCTTCAATTTCAGACGGTTATCTGCCATCGCCCTTTTCAAAGCAAAGTTGTTAAATTTTGGGTGGCCGCTTAATAGGAATAAAGACGATAATGAAACCCTTATAGGAACGACCAAATGGTGGCCGCGGAGGTAAACGGACCGGTCAATGGGTGTTTTATTTACAATATTTCACTGACAATAATTTTGGACTGTATTGACACCAGTCCTCTATTTTCTGTTACAAACATACCAATGCCTCGCCACTAAGCAAGCAAAAATACGCCAAATAAAATGGCATGGCCAGGGTTTGTTTACTAACGTAGTTACTAATTAAATTTAGTCTGTTTTTCTCACGAATGAGGCACGTTGTGATTTCCTATTTTTATTTCAGCTAGTTCTTGCTTCATTGATCTATAATTTGTTTATGGCGATTTCTTTTAAAATTCTAGTGAGTACAGGCACTAGCTTTATCAGCTGTTGTCTGAAACATCAGAACGTACAACAAACGTGATTTGGACCGAGGCCACGTACACTATAGAATACGATTATTTAAATATACACATATTATTATATATATGAACAAACAGATGAACAATGATTAAATTGTTTCACTTATCCTGAGAGTGCTCTATACAAAATAGATCAAAATGAGCAGCATATGCCGTGACAGCATTGCGTGACGAACAAATAACGGCTGTAAGATTGTGCTGCGCCGACGCGCTCATCAGCAATGGTCAGCAATCGATCAGAAGTAATATTTTGGCGCAGTGCAAAGCAAGCAGCTATCTACAAATGATTCAGTCGTTTTTGACTTAGATGCAGTGATGTTCATATGCGCAGAAAGATGGTCACAGATTCATGGTATTCGACCAATAATAGCTTGACAGTAGGCGATGTACATCGGACGTTAACCTTGTGTAGACAAAAGCAAACTTCTGCTTTACGTACGACAAATGGTGAGAGATGGACTAAAAACACGTCAAATCGGCTTTGGACCAGCCTTTTACTACAAATAAGGTTAGAACATTATCGAAATTTTCAGCTCTGTGTCTATTTCAACTTATTATAGGTCAAGTCATGTCGCGCATGCTAAAATATACGCCTAACCCGTAAATTGAAATTTGACGAGGGAATGGTCAAATATTTGCATTTTTAACGTACTTTGAAAAGCTCTCGCGTCGCTCACAATTATTTGCCCAAAGAAATTTTTACAAGAATCTGTAGACCATCCTGCGATTCAACCACCGGAAGCTTAATCCATTTGAAGGTTTCGCACATGGTGAAAATTTATTATATTCACGAAGTACTTTTAAGTGAATGAAATACATGTCTTCGAAATTTAATTATTTTGCACCAAAAGACAACGCTACATTCCCTAAAATCAACCCAGTACACATTTAAACATTGCAAAAAGATATTTGAGTGTTTTAAAGACGGAAGGATGATGTGGTTTTGCATGCGAGGCTCTCAAACTTGTTTAATAAAATGGTGCGTCAAATGGCGATTTTAACGGAATTTGGAAATTTGCATATTTCTTTGAAATAAAAGGATATTTTGCCAAAAAAAACTATCCAGTAGTTTTTGTCATACCCTAGCCTATCTACCATAAGAATATAAGCGAAATCGACTTTTCGACCCTTGCCGCGAAATTAAGAATTTGTCTGATTTTTACAGGTAGGCACTCTTAACAGCTATTTAAAGGAACTTTACATTCGTAACAGCAATAGTCTTATTTTTTAAATTGCATATCCTTTAATTAATCTAACATTTATTCTAGCAATATATCACCCTTTTCTTTAAAACGACATATCCTTTTATCAATCTAATGTCTTTTATAAGTATTAACAGGACAGAAAATGCGAAAAAGCATCATAAAAGAATACCAGAAACTTGATTTTCTATTCTTAACTTGTAATTTACTTTCGTAGTAAATTCAATCCAGTTAAGATTCCTCTCATTTACCTTGTGATAATGTAGATAACAGTTAGCATATAATAAACAGATATTCAATTTCCTAACATTGTTATTGTCCTTTTCACACGCCATACCAAACAATAATTTGTAGTTTGCCGGGGATATTGAGGTGTTATTGATTTTACTGAAACAGTTCTACAGCCGATTGTAAAAATAAAATGTCGTACTACAGTTATGAAATGTATGAAGAACTGAGTCAGGCTTACCTCAGTAGAAACATCTATTATTGCCTGTAATTCCATAGAGAGTGAGCTCTGTCTTCATAGCGACAATGCGATGGATAAGCTTAGAGTAAAATTCTCTCGGTTGATTCTCTTCACAAATAGCCTGCACTCTATTAAAGATTTGGCTCCATGAGAAAGCCGTCGGAGGAAAGTTGCGATCCCATTTCATTGGACCAGTGGCCTGATACTTCCGTTTATCGCGAAAAAGCCAATAATAGTCTTCAGACCTAAGTTTCTAGAGGTCGATGGTTAAGAGTGAAGATAATTGAAATAAGGCTGCCGCCGGATAAAATGTTGACATTAGGCTTAGCACGCTCCTTGGCTCTTTTCTCCCTAGGGTGCTCGGGGTCGCAGAGATTACTTGGAAATATTTGAAAAAATTACAATTAATTCCATAACGCTGTTGGAACAGTTCAAATGGTAAAAAACAGCCATGGCGGTCAATTACATCATGCACCGTGGACACCCTTTTCAACGCAATCATGGTAAAAAAACGATCTTCCCGTCAATGAGGACCACTTTATTTTCAAAGAGAATCATGTCTTTTTCATCCTCAGAGTTATAAACACTTTTTAGGTCCAGGAAAGAAAACAAGATATCCTTGTAGAAGGATGGCATGTCTGAATCCTTTAGAAATTTCTCATCATAGTTGAAGCGTAAGAGAAAATAAAAGACCGCCACATTTTATAAAATAAAATTTTGGAATTGCTGACCAAGTATCATCTTCTTTGTCATCAGTTTTGAGGAGACGCTACATCCAGGCTAAGTGCAGGGACTTAAACGTAATTTAAACATTAGTGAACCGCCAACCACCATCGCCATAGTCCTGATATAAAACTTGTCTCTTGATTTTATCTGGTTTGTTTTTCTATAAGAACTGGAAAGGTAGCGACTGGATTAGAGATGCGTATTTGTTTGTAGTGTCATCCATGGAAGCCGAATAAAGAATTTGAGACAATCCTAGGGTATTTGCAATCAAGCACGGCCCAAGCAGAGAAAGTTTCCGCCAACGCCCAGCTGCACGTTTTGTCTTAAGATTATCCACTTTGTTAGTAAAGCTTTTCCGTTCATTGTCAACACTATCATCAGAAAAAAAGATTCCCAAGACTTTCACCAGTTCATTGGTGCAGGCTAGACCAAGAAGTGTTTAACCACCAAAGCTTTGCTTTGGAATGATATTGATAGTTTCAGCTTTATAAATCCCGAAAATAGCACTTTGTAAATTTTTTGGGTCGATATTCAAGATTTCGTCATTAACTGACATGCGTTTTTGTCTGATAGGAAAATACCAACTCTTTACCGAAAACTACCAAAGAGCTGAAAACCAACGCAGGAGAAGGAACCTGTTATATCAACGTTTCAAAACATCTGACAGGTTCCAAAAGAGCCATCGAGTACCATGAACGTCATCTAAAACTTGCCAAAGAAGTGGAAGACAGGGCTGGAGAAGGAAATTCAAATGCTAATCTTGACAACGCTTATGACAGTCTGGGAGATTTCAAAAAAGTTATCGAGTATCATGAACTAGATGTAAAAATTCCCAAAGAAGTGGGGGACAGGGCTGGAGAAGGAAGTTCGTATGGTAATCTTGGCAACGTGTATCACAGTCTGGGAGATTTCAAAAAAGCCATCGAATACCATGAACTAGATCTAAAAATTGCGAAAGAAGTGGGAGACAAGGCTGGGGAAGAAAGGTTGTATGGTAATCTTGGCAACGCTCATCACAGTCTGGGAGATTTCAAAAAAGCCATCGAATACCATGAACGGCATCTAAAAATTGCGAAAGAAGTGGGAGACAGGGCTGGAGAAGGAAGTTCGTATGGTAATCTTGGCAACGCTCATCACAGTCTGGGAGATTTCAAAAAAGCCATCGAATACCATGAACGGCGTCTAAAAATTGCGAAAGAAGTGGGAGACAGGGCTGGAGCAGGAAGGTCGTATGCTAATCTTGGCAACGCCTATCACCGTCTGGGAGATTTCAAAAAAGCCATCGAGTACCATGAATGGCATCTAAAAATTGCCAAAGAAGTGGGAGACAGGGCTGGAGAAGGAAGGTTGTATGGTAATCTTGGCAACGCTCATCACAGTCTGGGAGATTTCAAAAAAGCCATCGAATACCATGAACTAGATCTAAAAATTGCCAAAGAAGTGGGAGACAGGGCTGGAGAAGGAAGGTCGTATGGTAATCTTGGCAACGCTTATCACAGTCTGGGAGATTTCAAAAAAGCCATCGAATACCATGAACTAGATCTAAAAATTGCCAAAAAAGTGGGAGACGGGGCTGGAGAAGGAAGTTCGTATGCTAATCTTGGCAACGCTTATCACAGTCTGGGAGATTTCAAAAAAGCCATCGAATACCATGAGCTAGATCTAAAAATTGCAAAAGAAGTGGGAGACAGGGCTGGAGAAGGAAGGTCGTATGCTAATCTTGGCAACGCCTATCACCGTCTGGGCGATTTCAAAAAAGCCATCAAGTACCATGAACGGCATCTAAAAATTGCGAAAGAAGTGGGAGACAGGGCTGGAGAAGGAAGTTCGTATGGTAATCTTGGCAACGCGTATCACAGTCTGGGAGATTTCAAAAAAGCCATCGAGTACGGCGAATGGCGTCTAAAAATTGCGAAAGAAGTGGGAGACAGGGCTGGAGAGGGAAGTTCGTATGGTAATCTTGGCAACGCTTATCACAGTCTGGGAGATTTCAAAAAAGCCATGGAGTACCATGAACGGCATCTAAAAATTGCCAAAGAAGTGGGAGACAGGGCTGGAGAAGGAAGTTCGTATGCTAATCTTGGCAACGCGTATCACCGTCTGGGAGATTTCAAAAAAGCCATCGAATACCATGAACGGCGTCTAAAAATTGCAAAAGAAGTGGGAGACAGGGCTGGAGAAGGAAGGTCGTATGCTAATCTTGGCAACGCCTATCACCGTCTGGGCGATTTCAAAAAAGCCATCGAGTACCATGAACGGCATCTAAAAATTGCGAAAGAAGTGGGAGACAGGGCTGGAGAAGGAAGTTCGTATGGTAATCTTGGCAACGCGTATCACAGTCTGGGAGATTTCAAAAAAGCCATCGAGTACGGCGAATGGCGTCTAAAAATTGCAAAAGAAGTGGGAGACAGGGCTGGAGAAGGAAGTTCGTATGGTAATCTTGGCAACGCTTATCACAGTCTGGGAGATTTCAAAAAAGCCATCGAATACCATGAACGGCATCTAAAAATTGCCAAAGAAGTGGGAGACAGGGCTGGAGAAGGAATGTCGTATGCTAATCTTGGCAACGCGTATCACCGTCTGGGAGATTTCAAAAAAGCCATCGAATGCCATGAACGGCATCTAAAAATTGCGAAAGAAGTGGAAGACAGCGCTGGAGAAGGAAGGTCGTATGGTAATCTTGGCAATGCTCATCACAGTCTGGGAGATTTCAAAAAAGCCATCGAATACCATGAACTAGATCTAAAAATTGCGAAAGAAGTGGGAGACAGGGCTGGAGAAGGAAGGTCGTATGCTAATCTTGGCAACGCGCATCGCAGTCTGGGAGATTTCAAAAAAGCCATCGAATACCATCAACGGCGTCTAAAAATTGCGAAAGAAGTAGGAAACAGGGCTGGAGAAAGAATGTCGTATGGTAATCTTGGCAACGCTTATCACAGTCTGGGAGATTTCAAAAAAGCCATCGAATACCATGAACTAGATCTAAAAATTGCCAAAGAAGTGGGAGACAGGGCTGGAGAAGGAAGGTCGTATGCTAATCTTGGCAACGCGTCTCACAGTCTGGGAGATTTCAAAAAAGCCATCGAATACCATGAACTAGATCTAAAAATTGCGAAAGAAGTGGGAGACAGGGCTGGAGAAGGAAGGTCGTATGGTAATCTTGGCAACGCGTATCACAGTCTGGGAGATTTCAAAAAAGCCATCGAGTACGACGAATGGCGTGTAAAAATTGCGAAAGAAGTGGGAGACAGGGCTGGAGAAGGAAAGTCGTATGGTAATCTTGGCAACGCTCATCACAGTCTGGGAGATTTCAAAAAAGCCATCGAATACCATGAACTAGATCTAAAAATTGCCAAAGAAGTGGGAGACAGGGCTGGAGAAGGAAGGTCGTATGCTAATCTTGGCAACGCGTATCACAGTCTGGAAGATTTCAAAAAAGCCATCGAGTACGGCGAATGGCGTCTAAAAATTGCAAAAGAAGTGGGAGACAGGGCTGGAGAAGGAAGTTCGTATGGTAATCTTGGCAACGCTTATCACAGTCTGGGAGATTTCAAAAAAGCCATCGAATACCATGAACGGCATCTAAAAATTGCGAAAGAAGTGGGAGACAGGGCTGGAGAAGGAAGGTCGTATGCTAATCTTGGCAACGGTTATCACAGTCTGGGAGATTTCAAAAAAGCCATCGAATACCATGAACTAGATCTAAAAATTACGAAAGAAGTGGGAGACAGGGCTGGTGAAGGAAGGTCGTATGCTAATCTTGGCAACGCCTATCACCGTCAAGGAGATTTCAAAAAAGCCATCGAGTACCATGAACGGCATCTAAAAATTGTGAAAGAAGTGGGAGACAGGGCTGGAGAAGGAAGTTCGTATGCTAATCTTGGCAGCGCGTATCACAGTCTGGGAGATTTCAAAAAAGCCATCGAGTACGACGAATGGCGTCTAAAAATTGCGAAAGAAGTTGGAGACAGGGCTGGAGAAGGAAGGTCGTATGGCAATCTTGGCAACGCTCATCACAGTCTGGGAGATTTCAAAAAAGCCATCGAATACCATGAACTAGATCTAAAAATTGCGAAAGAAGTGGGAGACAGGGCTGGAGAAGGAAGGTCGTATGCTAATCTTGGCAACGCTTATGACAGCCTGGGAGATTTCAAAAAAGCCATCGAATACCATGAACGGCATCTAAAAATTGCGAAAGAAGTGGGAGACAGGGCTGGAGAAGGAAGGTCGTATGGTAATCTTGGCAACGCTCATCGCAGTCTGGGAGATTTCAAAAAAGCCATCGAATACCATGAACATCATCTAAAAATTGCGAAAGAAGTGGGAGAGAGGGCTGGAGAAGGAATGTCGTATGGTAATCTTGGCAATGCTCATCACAGTCTGGGAGATTTGAAAAAAGCGATCGAATACCATGAACTAGATCTAAAAATTGCGAAAGAAGTGGGAGACAGGGCTGGAGAAGGAAGGTCGTATGCTAATCTTGGCAACGCTTATCACAGTCTGGGAGATTTCAAAAAAGCCATCGAATACCATGAACGGCATCTAAAAATTGCCAAAGAAGTGGGAAGCAGGGCTGGAGAAGGAAGTTCGTATGGTAATCTTGGCAACGCGTATCGCCGTCTGGGAGATTTCAAAAAAGCCATCGAGTACCATCAACGGCGTCTAAAAATTGCGAAAGAAGTGGGCGACAGGGCTGGAGAAGGAAGTTCGTATGGTAATCTTGGCAACGCTTATCACAGTCTGGGAGATTTCAAAAAAGCCATCGAATACCATGAACTAGATCTAAAAATTGCCAAAGAAGTGGGAGACAGGGCTGGAGAAGGAAAGTCGTATGCTAATCTGGGCAACGCGTATCACAGTCTGGGAGATTTCAAAAAAGCCATCGAATACCATGAACTAGATCTAAAAATTGCCAAAGAAGTGGGAGACAGGGCTGGAGAAGGAAGGTCGTATGCTAATCTTGGCAACGCTTATCACAGTCTGGGAGATTTCAAAAAAGCCATCGAATACCATGAGCTAGATCTAAAAATTGCGAAAGAAGTGGGAGACAGGGCTGGAGAAGGAAGGTCGTATGCTAATCTTGGCAACGCCTATCACCGTCTGGGAGATTTCAAAAAAGCCATCGAGTACCATGAACGGCATCTAAAAATTACGAAAGAAGTGGGAGACAGGGCTGGAGAAGGAAGTTCGTATGGTAATCTTGGCAACGCGTATCACAGTCTGGGAGATTTCAAAAAAGCCATCGAGTACGGCGAATGGCGTCTAAAAATTGCGAAAGAAGTGGGAGACAGGGCTGGAGAAGGAAGGTCGTATGGTAATCTTGGCAACGCTTATCACTGTCTGGGAGATTTCAAAAAAGCCATCGAATACCATGAACGGCGTCTAAAAATTGCCAAAGAAGTGGGAGACAGGGCTGGAGAAGGAATGTCGTATGCTAATCTTGGTAGTTGTCTTGAATCTCAATGCTCTATGAGGATGGCTCTTGATTGTTATCATTCTAGCGTCCGATTGTTCAATGATCTTAGGCAGAATCTGCAAGGCAAAGATGAGTGGACAATTAGTTACCGCAATGTGAATAATATGGTTTATACTAGATTATGGCGTTTGATTTTAAAACAAGGTGACGTAGTTGAGGCTTTGTTCGCTGTTGAGCAAGGACGTGCACAAGCTTTAACAGATCTTATGAATTCAAAGTACGAAACTGAAACACCACATACTGGGAAAAAAATGACTTGCGACACATTAAGTTGCCTCCTTTCAGATACAGTCTTTTTGGCAGTCCACGAAAGAGAAATAATTTTCTGGATTATTCAAAATGGAAAAGATGTTCAGTTAAGAAGAAAAGAACTCAGCGATAATAATTCGGAGGAAAATGCGAGCAGTGTGTTGGAGTCTTTAATTAACAATGCTCGTGAAAAAAATGATGTCAGTAGAGGTGTGAAATGCGAGGATCGTTCACTGGATAGGAAAAGCGGGGGAGACCTGTCAAAGAAGAGGGATCAGACCATATCCCAACTAACGCACTCAGATACCAATCCTTTAAGAACATTGTATGACGTCATCATTAGCCCCATCATAGATTTGGTTAATGGCAATGAACTGATATTTGTTCCCGAAGGTCCACTGTGCTTGGCTCCTTATGCTGCATTGATGGATTCTAATTCGAAGTTCTTAAGCGAGTCTTTCAGAATCCGGGTCATTCCGTCATTGAATAGTTTGAAATTGATCAGAGATTGTTCACCAGATTACCACAAGAAGTCTGGGGCGCTGCTTGTGGGAGATCCATGCGTAGAGCAAGTTTGTTATCGTGGTAAAAGGTTACACCAGCTGCCATTTGCAAAGATGGAAGTACAGATGATTGGGAAAATACTCAACACTTTTCCCCTCACTGGAAAAGAGGCAACAAAAGCTCAAGTGATGAGAAAACTCCCCTCAGTTGCATTGGTGCACATTGCAGCACATGGTAGAATGGAAACAGGAGAAATTGCTTTGGCACCAAATCCTACACGAGCATCTCAGATCCCTGTTGAAGAAGACTTCGTGCTACGAATGAGTGACGTGATGAGAGTTCAAATGCGAGCAGGACTGGTTGTGTTAAGTTGTTGCCATAGTGGCCGTGGTGAGATTAAGGCTGAGGGTGTGGTTGGCATTGCACGAGCCTTCCTGGGTGCCGGTGTTCGTTCTGTTGTTGTGTCTCTGTGGGCAATTGACGACTATGCCACTCAGGAGTTCATGAAGAGTTTCTACCTTCACTTAGCAGAAGGAAGAAGTGCCAGTGAATCTCTGAACCACGCCATGAAGTGTCTGAGAGAGTCTGAGAAATTTAGCGAAGTGAAGCACTGGGCTCCATTTGTACTCATCGGTGATGATGTTACCTTGGACTTGGCTAAAGGCGATTAGATGAACTTCAACATAGCTAAAGGTACTTAAGTGTTTTTTTAATGTTGAGATGATACAATTGGAAACTAAGTAATATTGAAGTTTCAACTCGGTGAAGTCTTATTTGTCTTAAACAAATAACAATACTTTTGCGTTTTTTGAAAATCTCAAATAGCCTAATTAACTGACACAATTCATAAAACGTGTCTTCAAAAGCGCAAACTTATGCTGCAAAATACTACCATACTTGCGCTGTACCTTTGTGGTCGCCAGGACACTGTTTTTTGTTCGCGCAATGAAATGAATTTTGCAATAGCTTCACGGGAAATTAAGTGGCAGTCCCGCTAAAAGCGGTCCACTCGACTTCGGGACCAAAAATAATTTTCCTTCATTTTTTGTCAGTGAGAATGGTTTGACACACATATATAAAAAGCAACTTATTATTTTCCAATTCCTTATTTTTGCTTTGCTACGAGCCAAAATTTAATTTTGGCTGAACTGAGGTTGCTGACCGTGATCAGAAAGGTAAAATTCACCGATTTTGTGAAGCGTGCTACGTCGCCTAAAATGCAGCTCACGGAATTTCGTTTTCATACGAATTTTAAGGTAAATTTATTACTTTGACTGACAAATTATGGAAACTTTTCGAAAAATTCTAAGCTTACCAGCGAGGCTGGAAGACACCCTACTCCGAGGCCTTTGATCACCTACTACAATTTAGCCAAATTTGACGGGGAAAATCTCAAAAGTTGGGTCTAAATGAAGCCTAAAAACCACATCACAGTAAATTTCATACCTTAATAAACCGTTCTATAAGTTCAAACCGGTGGGTATCTTCTTGGATTGCGCGCGAGAACAGATTAAAATCTACCACAGTCAGTGCGTTTACATAGCTATCGCTCGTGTCAAAGCTCGTTTGCATAACCCTAGCACCCGGTGAAAATACATCTTCTTCCGTTCAGGTTCGTTTGTTAACCTTCTGCGTAGTGGCAAATAGCTTCCTTTAATACTTGTGTACACTCTAGATCCAGTTTTGAGGTGAAGGTTGCGTTAAAGTTGATCAATTCTCAAGACTTGCGAGACTCCAAAAGTAAATAATGGCGCCGGTCTGTAGAAATTAAACGTGGCCGTCGTCCTGACCCTTCAATAAATTCTGCTGCAGAGGTAGCACAAGGAGAAGAAGAAGATCGTAAGTTTTCATTTACCGTTTAATGGCAACTGAATCCAGTACTACTGCCAAGACTACTGGAAACTTGAGGGCTATATGCCCTAATTTGAAAAACAACAACAACAAACACTTGCCGGTTGCATCGCTGGGAAATGAACCTGAATGAACATGACAGGCTTGAATGGAACTATGTTTTTCGATGAATGATGGGCTTTACTTCTGTTTTATGCTTGATGCTTGTCTTTTAGTATCTTGCACAGCGCATAAAATAAGCTTCGGGATCCGTTTATCGGGCCGTTTATACAACAAAAGCTGCACCGGCTTCGTCAAAATGTCACACAAGTTGTAACGTGACCCATTACCCGGGAGGAGGATACTCTCTTATATGGACTACTTAGGTATCTGTATGTGAAGCCTCAAAGGGTAGGGTTCTTCAGCCGTTTGGGTCATAAATAGGGTATCGATTTTGGCCATTTTGGTTAAAAATTGGGTATGGTTTTAGCACTCTAGTCTTGAATTGGGTATGTTTCTTAGCAGAAGTTACTTTTTCACCATTATCAATAAGACCTTCAACAAAAGCTCTTTATAACTTATGTTTAAAGCAACTGTGTCAGCCGCAACGGTCATAAATAGGCTATCGAATTTTTGGTCAGGTCATAAATAGGGTAGCAAAAATCGCAGATTTTGGTCATAAAGAGGGTAAGGGTTTTGGGAAGTGCACACCCCCACTCACCGGGTGCTAGGGTTATGCAAACGAGCTTTGACACGAGCGATAGCTATGTAAACGCACTGACTGTGGCAGATTTTAATCTGTTCTCGCGTGCAATCCAAGAAGATACCCACCGGTTTGAACTTATAGAACGGTTTATTAAGGTATGAAATTTACTGTGATGTGGTTTTTAGGCTTCATTTAGACCCAACTTTTGAGATTTTCCCCGTCAAATTTGGCTAAATTGTAGTAGGTGATCAAAGGCCTCGGAGTAGGGTGTCTTCCAGCCTCGCTGGTAAGCTTAGAATTTTTCGAAAAGTTTCCATAATTCGTCAGTCAAAGTAATAAATGTGCTTTAAAATTCGTATGAAAACGAAATTCCGTGAGCTGCATTTTAGGCAACGTAGCACGCTTCACAAAATCGGTGAATTTTACCTTTCTGATCACGGTCAGCAACCTCAGTTCAGCCGAAATTCAATTTTGGCTCGTAGCAAAGCAAAAATAAGGGATTGGAAAATAATAAGTTGCTTTTTTATATATATGTGTCAAACCATTCTCACTGACAAAAAATGAAGGAAAATTATTTTTGGTCCCGAAGTCGAGTGGACCGCTTTTAGCGGGACTGCCACTTAATAAAGTGATCAAACGTCATTCTCGATAATATCTAACATTGTTGTTTTGTCTTACTTCTTAGGTTGTTCAGTCCATCTATCCAGAAGGATGGGGCGACTCTGTCGATTCGTTATTACGAGACTGCTAAATTTTATTGCCTTTTTAAATATAAATAGCTGACTGGCCAACTCTGAGTTTGTAGGGAAATGCTTTTCTCCGGACTCTATATACATCAGAGTTGTATCAATATGTATCCGTAAAGGCTTTTGCACCCATAATTTTATAAATGGATGCGCCTCATTTGAGTCTACTATTTTATTTTATAGACTTGGACATAATATTAGGGATGTGTAAGAGAAGCTTAGAAGTAATCACAAATGAATAGTAAATTCATACACTGTCCAACAATAAAGGGAAAACAACACTTTAGTAATTTCAGAAAATTAAGAAGCAAGGTGTTGTCTTTCCGTAACGTGTTAAATATCCAAAATGAAAAGAATGAGTATTTGTTAGAGAACACATAGAGAATTGTTTAGGAATTTAGTGGTTGTATTATGCTTGCATTGTCATTTGAAATGGACGAGTTGCTGCGATAGAACAAACTGCTTCTTGTTGAGTAAGCAAAGTGCCCTGCTACGTATATTTTTGCACATTGTTTGAATTTCTAGTGATATTATTTTGCGTTTTAATATCATGCAAGGATCTTTAAACTACTGAAGATTAGTAATAGTTCTAGAAAGGCCTTACGATTTTGTACCTCATAATAAAATTAGAAGATTTAAGGTAAATTAAAAGAAAAACGTTTGAACCTTCAGCAATTTTATTTCCTCTGTTTTAACACGAACTTTTCAAACAAATATTTGCCTTCAATTAGCACCAGTTACAGGCAGCTCATCAGGACTATAATTGGTGGTATCACACATTGCTACAACACACGTTCCTTTAGTGTTGGCTGCACATTCAGCTGCGTATTCGTTAAATCCTTCTCTTCTCTAGCATCCACGGTTAAACTGAAAGCCGTCTTCTGTCTGGAAACTTCCCACTCCACACACCATGTTTTCTTCCCCGCAATCCTCGGAAACGATGTTTTTATCACAACTTTGTTGAGCATCCTGTGCACTCTCCCCTTCTCCAGAGCTTTCTAGGCAATAAAGTTGCGCCTCGCGTCGACCTGCCAATAAAAATAGCAAAGGCCTTAAATGAATACTGGGCTAATGTGCGCTCGTTGCAATGACGCATTGGTGTACGTCATTCATATGTAACAAGAATACATACTTCTCAATTTGGAAAAAAGAAAAAAAAAAACGAGAAAAGCCAATCATGTTATTATGAGAAGGAGAGGGGATATTCTTTGCAAACTTATATGATTGACTTTTCATGCGGTCTACACGTCGACAGTCAATATATATATGTATGGATTTATGAAAACAGTGTTAATGAAATCAAACAGTTTTTATTTATTTATTTACTGATTGTTATTTAATTTCTTTTTTCTTATTTTTTTTGCTTTCCCTATGACAGCAGCTTGTAAATCTTACCTAGCATAAAATTTAGAGGACTTCTTGCTGCTTGTTTCATTTATTTCTCTATTTTTTTCCACTATTCGTTGCTAACCGCCCTCCCTTCCCTTTTCAATTGGTGTTAAGTTTCGTCAGTTCACTTCGCGCGGTGAGATTTACGGAGACTTACGGAGTTGCGTAAATCTGCGTAAAGTTCGTTACGCAGCTTTACGCCAGTTTTACATGCTCTTTAAGGCACGCAAAGGTAGATTTACGCTGTCGGACGTAAAGCTTGCGTTAATGCAGCTTAAAGTTGAAAAGATTTACGTTCCTTTACGCGCCACGTAAAGTTTGCGCAAAGTTATATTTTACTAAACCAAATGTAAAGTTGCTGAAAAGCTAGCATGAATGTGTCTAGTCACATTTACGCTTATTTACGTTTTATGTAAAGGTTGTATCAAGCCATACTTTTCGCAAAATCGTAAAACTAGCGCAAATATGGTATATTCCTTTCTAACGAGGAATGCGTCGCAGCTAGTCGTGATCAATCCGTTTCTTCCTGTTATCAATTTCCTCTCGGAAAAATGGGGCCCGAAAAAAATGGGTAAATCCAGGGCTAGGATGACTGATAGAAAATGGTACCTGACATAAACGTTTTTATTTCTCAATAATTCAACCAATATATTCCCTTTTGTCTCTTTGCCCCATTTTCCATGGTGTCCCTATCATCTTTGCACATCGTAATAAGCCTTACGATGTTTCCAGAAAGCTGCCCTCGATAAATATTCATCGCAATGTCCACACAATAGTCTAGTTTGTCTTCGCAAGCGGGAAGCAGCGTACGACTGCATGAGAGCGTGACTGTTGATCGTGACATGACAAAAGCCTAGCTCTAGCCAATCACGCACAAGCTGATGGAAAAAAGCCAATCAGAAACGTCTCTTATGCCGGAAACTTTCGGCGGTACACTTTTTCGGTGATTTCTGTCGGCGTGATTAAAGAGATCTTAACGTGATATTTACATAGTTGGGCGTCCTTTTCGATCTGCTAACCGTTGCATTTGACTGTGTCGCTGTGTGAGGGTTTAATTGTTTGCTTCGTGACCTGACTCCTGACCTTTTCCATCGGCAAAATGGACGACAAGTATGTTGTGCTGCTTGAAAAAGTTATTACTGAAAATATGCGCCTGACAGAAACAATGCAAGGATACAATAATGAGCAGCGAAAGATGCTTCAGGAACTGGCATTCAAAAGGGCGACCAGCTCTATTCAGGGACTGAAAGAGCAAGCAGAAAAAGATCTAGGAAGATCCCAATCCCGCAACAGTGTCTTATAAGTATATTCTATCGGTATGTTTTCGATGGCTTGTTATAAGCAAAACGAAAAGAAAATGCATGCCAAGTGAGCAAGGTTTTTAAGTCTTACTTCCGTAAATCGTGATAACAAGTTAAGCTTATTTGCTTTGCTCCGCTAATCATTCAGTAACCTTAAGTTTATATTGATTTTTTTTCCTCTGCATTCAATCGTTCTACGTTGTTTTGGTGTCGAAGAAACGTTAAATCGTCGTTTAAATTCAAATATCGTGTCAGCATTGTAAACAAGGTAGGCAGGGAAAAAACGAGAGGCCCTGGTAATGACTCTTTGTGGAAAGGTAGGGGATTACACGTATAATACTTTTTTTTACAGTCGAACCTCTATTAAGGGGCCACTTACAGGGTTACCACGGTCAGGGAAAAGTCAGGGAAAATTAGAGTTTATTCAAGGTCAGGGAGAAGTCAGGGAGTTTTGTACCAGGTAAGGGAGTTTCTAAATCCCTCAGCAAAGTCAGGGAAAAGTCAGGAAGTTTTATCTTAAGGTTGCTGCAAATTATTTTATTACGTTTTTTATAGACAAGGCAATTTTGTTGTAAAAATCATCTGAGCCATCCTTGTTTTTGTTAATTCATGGCCAGAATAGTCATCTTGCAGGGCCAGTGAAAATTGCTTTACAGACAGGGAAAAGTCAGGGTTTTTTCTTTTGTTCGGGTGGGAACAAAAACATCTCTGACTGATCCCTGACACATGTAGTTTGGCTTTGTTTTGGAAAAGGCAATGACAAATACTGCGGGTCCAAAATAGAAAGTGACCCATGAAGTTTATTATTGTCTTCACATGATTCCATATTGCCTAAAGCAGGTTTTGTACTTAAATAAATTGACGTTTCTACTAATTAAGCCTCTGGATGACTTGCCAATTTCTGATGAACCCCTATTAAGTGGCCACCTCCCATTTCCCCTTAACAGCCATTATACTTGTGTTTGACTCATATGCAAAGAATGTTTAGAAAGAAAATGCTCTCACTCGCTTTCCTGACGTGCTTCATTGAACTCAAAAACTGAACAGATTTTCCTGTTTTTCATACCATCATTTTGTTTAATTTAGATCAAACTGAAATATCCACATCGACTGGTTAATTGAAGAATTTAGTCAGACAATAAATTATTATCTCATTTACCCTTGGTAGGTACGAAGTGAATGAAACAAACTTGGCGCTATGTGCTATGTGTATTTATTATTTTATTCTTATTTTTGTACTTATCCATGAACAGTTTATATCTGACACAATAATGATGCAATGTCAGTGTTCATGTTGTAACGGCTTGCTCTAAGGAAACACCTGACTAGAACTCTAACTAAATTGTTAGAGCGCCTAGTATTTGCAATTGCAGGGATTTGTATAGGAAAGAATCCCATTTGAGACCCAAAGTTTTATCTTTGTGGCACAATAATTACATTGTTTAGAAAACAATTATGGCTAAGCTTACTGCATGTATAGGCTGATATTTTATCTTTATCATTAAACTTTTTTAGCTTGCAAGGTGATGCCAATGAGGAAGCCACCAAAAGGGTTATTGAAGCAATGGTGGCTGATCATGGTGGATCTGATGTGCCCTAATGGTCTGCCTCAATCCAAGAGCGAGGGAGAACAAGGGTGAATATGGAGGCAAGACAGCCTCACACGATGTCATCAACGTAATGTCGGCCCACTGGAGGTCTGCACTGGGCAATAAGATCTGAGGATGCAGTTCATACTCCCAGCACTCCGCTTCTGAAAGCCGCGACTACATCCACTCGGCATCAAACAGCAGCAACTGTACACCACAGTGCCTGTCCAACAAGAGCAACTCTTCCTTCCCGGACCCATCCTTCTTCTACAAGTGCCAGTCCCACAACAATTTCAAATTTTATAATAAGACTGTTTTAAAGTGATTCTAGAACAATGTTATCAATTTTTCTATGGACACAATTTTAAAATGATTTCAGGGCAAGGTTTCCATTTTTTTTAATAGCAATATTTGAACAAGGTTTTCAATTTTCCAATTTCTCTGTTAACGATGTTTTCAAGTGACATTGAAGCAAAATGTTTAATTGTTCGCTATGTCTAGATGTTCACACATTTTCACCAATGATGTCAACAAAGTTTCAATTATTCAAGGTTATCATTTTTGCAATGATATACATGTAGAACAAGGTTTTCATGCTCAGTGGCATTAGCATTTTTCAAATGATTAAAGAACAAGGCTTTCAATCATTTTAAACTTATTGCTGTCACAGTTATGTTAAATTGCTTATGAGAGAAAATCTTTTTTGAGAAATATAAAAGATTGTGAACACAGCAGTTTGATTGATTAATTGACCCCATACCCTAAATATGGACCTTTAGTTAGCTTTAAAAGTGAGCAATCAATTTATCAGCTTTGCTTTTAAATTATATAATAAAGCTGATTGTTTATTTTTTGTGCTTGTGGGATTTGAATTCCCACATAATACACAATATGTGAGAAGTTCATACCGCTGCTTTACATAAAAGAATAAACTTGACTTTACGTCAAGTGTAAACTCGGCTTAAAGCCGCCTTTACTGTACGTTTACACGTATACGTAAAGCTGTATAAAGTCGACTTTACGCTCAGCGTAAATTTGGCTTGAAGATGCATATACTCTATATTTACACGTATCGTAAACCTGGCGTAAATCTCCACTTTTCACCAGCTTTACGCCGTGCTTAAAGGCTCTTTAAAGAAGTCTCATTACACCAGCTTCACGCTGAAGAGTAAAGACAGCGCAAAGTTTGCCTTTACATGATGTAAATATGGCGTAAAGCTGTGTAAAGCAGAACTTTATAGAAGCTTTACGCTAACATTACGCCAACTTAAATTTCTCTTTTCATGCTGTGCGATTTGCTAGCAAGCGTCGTCTATTATCGTTCATCGAGCGGTCCTGAGATGTATTGAACGGGGCGTCATTTAGCCCCGTAATAGTAGACCGTTTGCACTGTGGCGATAATGTTGTGCTTGCTTTAGACAGCAAAGAGCCTTAGCCACATCAATTTAGGGCTTAGACGTGCAATGGACTAGACATTTCTAGCTGTTGGCGTTATTTGCTCTGAACTTTGATGGGGCTAAAGACTGTTGAAGTCCGGATGTGCCATTTCCTCGTTCGATAAAATTCAAGTACATCCGGGACATTGCTATTTGCGAGCAAAACATGGCCACGAGCAGAATGAAGAACACGAGGTCAAGCGCTGATCGTGAGTAGAATTTCCTTGTTTTATCAATTTTAGGCGTTCTCGGCTTAGCCAACTATCAGAACTGTTTGTGACTCGCTAGAGCGGAAGAAATTTATTTGTCTGGCGTCCGGGCGATAATTGACGTAGCGACAACATGCTGAGTGTTCGCTAACTCATAATTATGGCTTGGTTTGTTTGAAGTTCAATTGATTCTCAATGTAGGAAGCACTTGTTCAGTCCATTTAGGACGATGGCGGTTCTATAAAGCTATAGATCAGCTCTCCGCCTCGGTTTTAATATATGTGTACGTTCGTGTTGATTTAGACTCCAATTTCATGTTAAAAGCAGTCTTAATTTAATTGTACAATTCATGATACACCGAAAAGACGGTGAATTTAGTCTTCCTGGCCTCAAAAGACACAGGAGAGTTATTTCCTTTTATTTGAGCTGCGATAAGCCTTGTGGAAAGCTAGCTCTGGGACAGCATTGTATCAAGATTATCAGCGACAAGTCAAATTCTGTGGCTACGTTTTTGCGAATCCAGAGAGATATTGAAATTAAATGTTACGTGAGCGCTACGTTTTCGCTGAAATATAGAAGTAAATATCCGATTCCACTGCTTACCATACTCTTGTCGCCGTGATTGACTAATTAAACCCACAGTAAAGACATAGTAAGTTCATTTTGGTGAAGTCGCAGAGGCTAAGCCTGTCTAAATTAGTGCCGCGAATCAAAAGATCAATTTAATCTCTAATTTAGCTTTGTTTGGCTCGTTAGACTCATTTGCAGCGACTTCAACAGCTTGTACGTATACAGGCATGTTATGGCCTCATTTAAGAGTACACGAGGCAGATATTTCTCTCAGTACCACATAGCCTTATTTATGTACAGTATCTGCCCGATTTTCCAAAAACATGCCCGCTATTTTGGTACAAAGTCTTGACACGGTTTTCATAAATCCAATCACGTATATACATAATTTCAAAAATTAATAAACAAATGAGCAAGTAAATTTGTTCTACCTCCCAAATCAAATATGTTTTTTGATTTGAGGTGAACGCGTCACGTATCATGGGTCAAAACTCACTACAGTCTGTCTTATTTCATAACAAGACATTTTGCTAGAATCATCGCGGCTGAAATTTGCCAAATTTTAAGAATATTTTAAAAGTAAACTTGAAGCTGAGATTTTAAAAAGAATACAATTGACAGAATTTTATGTTGAAAATTTGTGAATAGAATGAGAAATATATCGTTTAAACTTAACCATGTAAAATTCTTCCGCTTTCTCTTATAGTAACAAACTAGCCAGAAACAACAAATACAGCACTACAAATGAATATATGGAAGATCATATATTTGAACTGCGGATAAAGATATGAAGACATGATTGATCATCGCAGTTATGCACACAACTTAAGCAATTGTGAAATTAAAGCCTGAAAAAATCTCAGGCCTGAACAGGGTTCGAACTCATGACCCCTGCGATACCGGTGCAGTGCTCTACCAACTGAGCTATTAAGCCATCTGGGAACTGGTTAGTATGTGAGTTTGTAATGTACCCGTAGATGATGAAGAATACAAATGAATATATGAAAGATCATATATTTGAACTGCGAAGAAAGATATGAAGACATGAATGATCATCGCAGTTATGCACAGAACTTAAGGAGTTGTGAAAACTACAGCACTAGCCGTATGTTCGATTCTAATAACATTTTTGCAAGAATTTCTATGTGTGATATAGGTAAAGGTAAAGGTAAAATCTTTATTTAGACACGGTATTTCCTTCAGGACTATACAATATTTAATTTAAATAAATCTAACTACCTAACTAATTTAATATTGTAAATAACTACTAGAATAAGAGAAATGATAAAAACCTGCTTTACAAGGAAGCCGTGTATAAAAACAAAATAAAATTTATATAAGACCACTGTCAAAATCATAGTTCTTCAACTTAGATTTAAATTGATTAACGGAGAGCGATTGTCTAATATTCAAGGGTAGACTATTCCATAGTACAACTCCGCTGTAAGAAAGACTTCTTTTAGAGTAATTAGTGTGGGGCTGTGGGATAGCAAGCGTACCATCACTATCTCTTAGCTTATAAGTCAAAGTATCGGAACGGAAGACAAAGCGTGAACAAAGATATTCCGGAACCATATTATTTACAATCTTGTACGTCATTATTGATTTATTAACAAGGCGTTGACGGTCCAGTTTAACCCAGTTGACCATCCTCAACAATTCATCAGTATTACGATCGTAATTTGAAAAAGTTATGACGCGTGCTTCCTGATTTTGTAATTTTTGTAACTTTTGAGAAAAAGTTTTAGAACAGGATCCCCGCACCGAACTGCAGTAATCGAGATGAGGTTGGACTAATGAATTGTAAACGGAAAGTAAAGTCTTATATGGGACCGAATACCTAATACGTTTAATGGCGCTAATGCCAGAAGCAATCTTTTTGGCAAGCTCATTGATATGACACTCCCAAGTAAGATTTTCATCAATGTGTACACCTAAGGATTTAACAGTCGAGACTCGTTTTATCAGAAACTGGTTGATATTAGCAGTAGGATTCACTGTAAAATTTGAAAGCCTTTGCTTTAATGCCAACAAGCTGGCTCAAAATTACTTTCACACCATCCAGACACCAAATAGATTTGAAAACAGAAATATCACACCCTATAATCTAAAAATATTCATAAGAATATTTCAGCCAAAAGTCGGCAGAAAAATAAGCATATTCAGCCCCGGCCAGAAAAAAAAAATGTTCTTGTAAAAAAGAGTGTAACTCCCCATCGAAACAACAACTTAAACTTTCGACTTGCACGTGATCAGGCAGTGCTTCTTGAAACCGCGGCAAATTTGTGAGCCACGCGGCCTCAAGCAAATAATTTCTTTGCAGTTTGTTTCATTTTGAGTTGGAACAAGAGAATATGGTTGGAAAGTATAACAAAACACTTAATAACTAGCCCCACCGGGAACAGTGAGTTTCATTTAAGCTTCCGGGATAACAGAACTGCTTCCCTTGGGGCCGATCATTACGTACTTAAAATAAAATATCAATTAAAGAAAAAACATAAGTAATTAACAGGCTGGCTCTAAAGCTGCTTTAACACCATCCAAACGTTAACACCAAATACATTCGAAAACAGAAAATCTGGTCTATAATGTAAAAATATTCACAAGAATATTTTCAGCCTAAAAGCGGCAAAAATGAAATTATTTAGCCTCGGTCGGAGAAAGAATATTCTTAGAAAAAAGAAGTTAAATAAGCAACTTTACTAAGCTGTCACATTTTCCCGTCCGGCCCTCCCACCCAGTCAATAAGTACATATTACTAACCTTTCATAGCCTGGACAAGTTCAAACGTAAGGCTGACCAAAAAAAAAACCATCAAATGCTGAATTTTCATCACGCCGCTGCCTGGCAACAGATGAAGACAGGAACTATTCGACGATACCTCTCATGAACGTGGACGATTATTTGCAAATGAACTTTGTATGTGGTATGCATGATGGGACGCCCGGGGCTTCTACTGTAAGTACCGCGGAGAAATGGTAGGAAATTTTCCTAGCATTCCTTACATACTCTCACTAGGGTTCTTCGTCTTGCAGCCAAGAAAGGCGTCATAATCTGTTTCAGTGACATGCCGAGGATATTAAATAAAAAATAAACCAGAAAGGGTCGATGGAATATGACAAGCTTTAAAATGAAGTCATGATATTAATAGTGCTTTAAAAGTAAATAGTGAGTTCGAGTCATTCCCGATGCTTTCAAATGATGGCGGACTCCACCGACGCCAATAATCTGGAACAAAACAAGGTCATTATTTATCGGATCACGTCTAAACACGCGTGAAGAAAGACTTGGGCAGGGAAAAATATTGAGCGGACAAAACCGGGGAATGCCGATAAATCAAGTAATCCTGCAATGATGAAGAAATTACACAACATGAACCTTCCTCTGCTTCTCCCCCTGAACCAAGTTCAGATCTACGAACCGAACTTAGAGACACCAAAGTGCCTACGAATGGGTGTTGAGCGCGGCTAGCAGACGTAAATGTCTTGTTTACCTAATGAAAGCCATCACAATAAACTCTGAGCTTGCATCGAGATGCTTGTCCGGGCGTAAAGGAGCGTTTGATTAATCAATCTAAAACAGATCTTAAGGAATAAAAACCCAGATGATCTGGAATAATTGTCTGAGTATGTCGTTGGCAGCGGGAGCCACGTGTAGTATTATCATGCTCGGCAATTGAAGTTATTGCGTAGAAAATATCGCACAATTACACAGCCGAGGGCAAAAAAAAAAAAAAAAAAAGCGTGAGGAGAAACTTAGTACATGGAGCTAAGATAGATTGTCAGTGCTGTAGGTGACCATGCACGACTACCAATGGCTTGGCCAATGGCTTGGCCAATACCTCGAACACGCAACGAATCGTAAAAGTCCGTAAGTAACGACCTCCGAAAGAGGTGAGCCCACCTCCCATCCCCTGAAAATAGAGGAACTAAGGTTCAAAAGTATAATTATTTTTCCAATTAATAACCTGAATAACGTACGATAAACTGATGACGACTCAACTAGGGAAGGTATAGCTTATTCCAGGGGGTGTCATGAAGCGCCCTGGTAAAGTAAACCCCGCAAAATTTTCATCAAGTAACAAAAAGGTACTAAAAGGACCTTTTCTTCAAATTGAAATTAATAAAATTTACGACTTTGCATCATTTTTAACAGGAACGCACAAAAAGAACGTTTAATCATATTAAAATTAAAAACTCGACCAGAGCAGTTAAATATTTATAAAGCAGATTAACGTAGCAGTGCATCATGAACAGTAAAAATAGTTTAAGGTATCTTACATTACGGCTCACCCACGTGCCAGCAACATAAATTTGAACTGGAACGAAGAATTTCAAAACGATTTATAAGAACTCAGTGTTTTTACGAATCACACCCACAGCCTTAAATAAATACAGCCCTGTTCTCATAGATTTAACAAAAAAACAACAACAACAAAAAAACACCGGGAAGAGATACTTACAGTAGAAGTCATTTGCCTCCCCTCATGGGGTAAAAGATTCTTGCCCATATCAACTTTCTTTTCTCTCGTAAGTTCTCACGCGTTCACAGATGCGCACACTCGCGTTTTAAGTGCCGGGATCCCAAGCAATGCCTACCTAACTTTTTAAAGATGTTACTTCTAGCCCTCCTCCAAATCTAAATAAGTGTATTTCACTTGTTGAAAACTATCGATTTGGACAGTGCTTGGGCGAACGATTCTCGACCCTTTCAACTTTCTTTTCTCTCCTAAGTACTCTCGCGTTTAGAGATGCGCCAACCTCGCGTTTTAGGTGGCGGGATCCCAACCAATCCTTACCTAACTTTTTAAAGATGCTACTTTTAGGCCCCCCGTTAAAACTACACACGCGTATTTTACTTGTAAAACAACTATCGAGTTGCAAGGTGTTTGGGTTAAACATTCTCGCCCATATCAACTTTATTTTCTATCGTGAGTACTTGGGCGTTTACAGATGCGCCACACTCGCGTTTTAGGTGCTGGGAACCCAACCGATGCTTACCTAACTTTTCAAAGATGCTACTTTTAGCCCTCCTCCAAATCTACACACGTGTATTTCACTTGTGGAAAACTACCGATTTGCACAGTGCTTGGGTAAGAGATTCTCGCCCATATCAACTTTCTTTTCTCTCGTAAGTTCCCGCGCGTTTACACATGCGCCACACTCGCGTTTCAGGTGCCGGGATCTTAACCAATGCTTACCTAACTTTTTAAAGATGCTACTTTCAGCCCTCTTCCAAATCTACACATGTGTATTTCACTTGTAAAAAACTATCGATTTGCACAGTGTTTAGGTTGGACATTCTCGCCTATACCAACTTTCTTTTCTCTCGTAAGTTCTCGCGCGTTTAGAGATACATCACACTCGCGTTTTAGGTGCAGAGATCCCAACCAATGCTTACCTAACTTTTTAAAGATGCTACTTTTAGCCTACCCCTAAATCTACACACGTGTATTTCACTTGTGCAAGTCTATCGATTTGGACAGTGCTTGGGAGAGAGATTCTCGCCCCTATCAACTTTCTTTTCTCTCTTACGTTCTTCCGCGTTTAGAGATGAACTAAACTCGCGTTTTAGGTGCCCGGATCCCAACCAATGCCTACCTAACTTTTTAAGGATGCTACATTTAGCCCACCCCAAAATGTACACACGTAAGTGAGTAAGTAAGTGAGTAAGTAACCTTTATTTAAACACGATAAGTAATTAAGCTTGCAGCTAGTGGGGTCGTGTATAAATAAACAATAAAGAATAGTTACAAAATAAGAATTAAAAAATTTACAATGTAAGATGTGAACTTGTGTGTGGGATGTGTATTTCACTCGTGGGAAATTATCCATTTGCACAGTTCTTTGGTTAAACATTCCCGCCCATATCAACTTTCTTGTCTCTCGTAAGTTGTCGCGCGTTTAGAGATGCGCCACTCTCGCTCTTTAAGTGCAGGGAACCCAACCAATGCTTACCTAACTTTTTAAAGATGCTACTTTTAGCCCTCCTCCAAATCTAAACGCGTGTATTTTACTAGTGGAAAACTTTCGATTTGCACAGTGCTTGGGTAAGAGATTCTCGCCCATATCAACTTTCTTTCCTCTCGTAAGTTTTCCCTCGCTTAGAGATGCGCCACACTCGCGTTTTAGGTGTGGGGATCCCAACCAATGCTTACCTAACTTTTTCAAGATGCTACTTCTAGCCCTTTCCCAAATCTACACACGTGTATTTCACTTGTGGATGTCTATCGATTTGGACAGTGCTTGCGTGAGAGATTCTCGCCCCTATCAACTTTCTTTTCTTTCGTAATTTTTAACGCGTTTAGAGATGCGCCACATTCGCGTCTTAGGTGCGGGGATCCTAAACTTTGCTTACCTCTCTTTTTAAAGATGTTAGTTTTAGCCCTCTTTAAAATTTCCAACGTGTATTTCACTTGTGGAAGTCTATCGATTTACACAGTGCTTGGGTGGATATTTTGAACCATGTCAATTTACTTTTCCCATGTCTTTCCTCGCTCGTTTTGCTATGCGGCACTTTCGAACTTTTGGCGTCGGGATCTTAAACTATGCTCACTGGGCTAGATGCTAATTTTGGCCCTGTCTTAAATTTAAACATGTGTATTTCTTACTTGTGGGAGTCTTTCGATTTGGACAGAGCTTGGGTAAGAGATTCTTGCCCATATCAAATTTCTTTTCTCTCGTAAGTTCTCGCGCGTGTAGAGATGCGCCACACTCCCGTTTTTGGTGTGGGGATCCTAAAGTATGCTTACGGGGCTCTTTAAAAATGTTAGATTTGGCCCTCCCCCAAATCTACAGACGTGTATTTCACTTGTGGAAATCTGTTGCTTCGGACAATGCATGGGTTAAAGATTCTCATCCATTTATATCTTTTTTACACTCGCGTGTTTTTGCGTATTTGGCGATGCGGCACACTCGCGTTTTCGGTGTGGGGATCCTAAATTATGCTTATGGGGTTCTTTAAAAATGCTAGTTTTGGCCCTTCACCAAATCTACACAAACGTATTTCACTTGTGGAAGTCTATCGATTTGGACAGTGCTTAGGTTGGAGATTCTCGCCCATATCAACTTTGTTTTCCCTCGTACGTTCTCGTGCTTTTAGAGATGCGCCACACTTGCGTTTTTGGTGTCGAGATCTCAAACTATGCTAACTGGACTTTTTAAAGATGCTAGATTTGGCCCTTTCTCAAATCTACACACGTGTATTTCACTTATGCAAGTGTATCGATTTGGACAGTGCTTAGGTTGGAGATTCTCGCCCATATCAACTTTGTTTTCCCTCGTACGTTCTCGTGCTTTTAGAGATGCGCCACACTTGCGTTTTTGGTGTCGGGATCTCAAACTATGCTTACTGGACTTTTTAAAGATGCTAGATTTGGCCCTTTCTCAAATCTACACACGTGTATTTCACTTATGCAAGTCTATCGATTTGGATAGTGTTGGGGTTGGAGATTTCAGCCCATATCAACTTTCTTTCCTCTCGTAGTTTCTCGCGCGTTTAGAGATGCGCCACACTCGACTTTTAGGTGCGGGGATCCCAACCAATGCTAACCTAACTTTTTACAGATGCTACTTTTAGCCCTCCCCCAAATCTACACACGTGTCTTTCACTTATGGAAGTCTATTGATTTGGACAGTGCTTGGGTGAGAATTCTCGCCTATATCAACTTTCTTTTCTCTAGTAAGTTCTCGCGCGTTTAGAGAGGCGCCACACTCGCGGTTTTGGTGCCGGGATCTTAAACTATGTTTACTGGACTTTTTAAAGATGCTAGATTTCGCCCTTTCTTAAATCTGCGCACGTGTATTTCACTTGTGGAAGTCTGTCGCTTTGGACAATGCCTGGGTTAAAGATTCTCGCCCATTTATACCTTTTTTTCACACCCGTGTCTCGCGTGTTTAGCGATGCGACAAACTCGCCTTTTTGGTGTGGGGATCCCAAACTATGCTTACGGGGCTCTTAAAAATGCTAGTTTTGGCCTTTCCTCAAATCCACACAAACGTATTTCACCTGTGGAAGTCTATCGATTTGGACAGTGCTTAGGTTGGAGATTCTCGCCCTATATCAACTTTCTTTTATCTCGAAAGTTCTCGCGCGCTTAGAGATGCGCCACACTCGCGTTTTAGGTGCGGGGATGCCAACCAGTGCTTCCCTAACTTTTTAAAGATACTACTTTTAGCTCTCCCCCAAATCTACACACATGTATTTCACTTGTGGAAATCTATCGATTTGGACAGTGCTTAAAGTCGCCGAGACCGGGCTACGCGCAGCGTGATTTTGACTAACTTTAGGTCCATTTCCAGGATTTTGGGCGATAGTTCCGAGTCTCAGGGACTCTAAACTAATTCGAGAAGACTTTCGTTTTCAGTGAAATGGACAGAGGGAAAATTTTTGAACGCTTGGTTATGAGCAGTCTGGTCGAAATATAGCCACTTAGTGACTAGAACGTCGCCCAGACCGGGCTACGCGCAGCGTGATTTTGACCGCCTTTAGGTCAATTTCCATTAACTGGGGCGATACTTCCGAGTCCCTGGGACTCTAAACTAATTCGAAAAGGTTTTGGTTTTCAGTAAAAGGGACAGGGGAAAATTTTTTGAACGCTTGGTTATGTGCAGTCTGCCCGAAATATAGCCCCTCTTTAGCTCACATAGTGACTAGAAAGTCGCCGAGATCGGGCTATGCCCAGAGTGATTTACACCAACTTTGGGTCGATTTCCAGGAACTTGGGCGATATTTCCGAGTCCCAGGGACTCTAAACTAGTTCGAGAAGACTTTCGTTTTCAGTGAAATGGACAGAGGAAAAATTTTTGAACGCTTGGTTGTGAGCAGTTTGGCCGAAATATAGCCACTTAGTGACTAGAACGTCGCCGAGACCGAGCTACGCGTAGCGTAATTTTTGATCAACTATGGCTGGATTTCCAGGAGCTTGGGCAATATTTCCGAGTCCGAGGGACTCTAAACTAAATCGAGAAGACTTTGGTTTTCAGTTAAATGGACAGAGGAAAAATTTTTGAACGCTTGCTTATGTGTAGTCCGGCCGAAATATAGCCCCTCTTTAACTCACTTAGTTACTAAAAAGTCTTCTCGAATTCGTTTAGAGTCCCTGGGACTCGGAAGTATCGCCCAAGTTCCGGGAAATAGACCCAAAATTGGTAAAAATCACGCTGCGTGTAGCCCAGTCGCGGCGATTTTCTAGTCACTAAGTGGCTGTATTTCGGCCAGACTGCTCATAACCGAGCGTTCAAAAATTATCCCTCTGTCCAATTCACTAAAAACCAAAGTCTTCTCGAATTAGCTTAGAGTCTCTGAGACTCGGAAATATCGCCCAAATTCCTAGAAATCGACTTAAAGTTGGTCAAAATCAGGTTGCGCGTAGCCCGCTGTCGGCGACTTTCTAGGCTGGAGGTAGCATCTTTAAAAATTTAGGCAAGCATTGGTTGGGATTCCCGCACCTAAAACGCGAGTGTGGCGCATCTCTAAACGCGCAAGAACTTACGAGAGAAAAGAAAGTTGATATGGGCGAGAATATCCAACTCAAACACTATGCAAATCGATAGTTTTCAACAAGTGAAATACACGTATGTAGATTTGGGGGAGGGCTAAAAGTAACATCTTTAAAAAGTTAGATAAGCATTGGTTGGGATCCCTGCATCTAAAACGCGAGTGTGGCGGATCTTTAAACGCGCGAGAACTTACGAGAGGAAAGAAAGTTGATATGGGCGAGAATTTCTCACCCAGTAATTGTCTTTACAAGAGTAAAATTAAGTGCTTGTTGCTTTGCTTATAAGATTATACATTCTAGAGTGATGATGACGCGCCTCATTGGCGTTAGCGAATTCAACAATTGTGCAATGTCTAAAAAAAAAGTTTATCGAATCAATAAGCTATTCACTTAAGCAAACAATATGGCAGACGATGCTCCTCCCACGATATTCTCTGCGTTACTAAATTATTTCTTTTTCTGGCCCGCAAGTCTATGTTAATTAAATCTTGAAAAACTAAACTAAACGTTATAATCAGTATTAGACAAAGCAGTCAGGAGAACCATTGTGTCAGCCGAAACTAAAGAAAGCTGGTATTTTCGAGCCAGCCATGAAAGAAGATTTTAAAACACTGATGTAAGTCATCTGAGATAGTAGACAAAGAAAACTTTGAAAAATAATTACGCTTGGGTGCACCTCAATGTGAAAGGGCCAGCTAGCAGCTCTGGTAAGGTTGCACCTAGATGGCTTAATAGCTTTTGGGAGAACAATAAAACAAACAACAGAAACAATGTCCCTATCCCCCAAAACAATAGAAGCTTCTACAATAATAAAAGAATATCAGCTCACGAGAACTGCTACACTGGTGATGTCAAAAGGACGACTCGAAATACGTCTCCTAAATGATACAAGTCTGGTTTCGTTCTTTGATTGTTCATAAGTAACAGTTCCCATGTTTATCATTTTTGGTTGATATTTCTTGCACTTCAACAAGCTTATGGGTGGATGTGTCAGGCCAAAATAGCTTCTGAACAAGAGCGCTACTGCCGAGCCAAAAAAAAATCTCGAGAAATAATCTAGCTGTGGTAACAAATGAATGCCTCCCGCATTTTCTGCCGTTAGTTATCACGGCTATACAACTTCAGGCATTGCGCTTTTTTTCTTTCACCACCTGAGTAAACGTGAGTTTCCTTCATTAAAGAGTCTCAACTGGAAAGGAAATTTTGATCAAATTTGACTCCTCTACAGACTGTGTAAGTTAAATGATCTAGATGACGCTGTTACGGGAAGATTTCTTGTCTATGAAATGAACGCAACTTGAATTACCTTCAGTATCGTGTTTCCTCTGCTCTTTTGATGTCCGGCCTGTGCGATAAGCTAAATTATCGTTGCAATTCGCCTGGCTACGGCTTTTAAGGACCGTCCTATGTATTGATGCATTGTCATGCTGATGATGAAGATCTTCGAAAGAAAGTGCAACTAACAATAATAAAAGGGTGTAAAGGAGCACTTTCGGGTAGAGGACCAGTCAATAGATAGCATAAGACGACATTACAATATGCTAACATGGCTCGAAGCCTTCGGGACAAAATTGCGATTTCTTTCTTTTTTTGTAAATTTCGTTTGTCCCTCAATTCCCAAAAGTGACTTGGATGCAAAGAAACACCATCAGATATAGAAGGTTGTCCTAAAAGCTTCGGAACGATATTAGGAAATTGATTCGACCATCGAACGTGGCTTATTGAAATAAAGGTTTAAAAAAAAACACTTAAACTACATGCGTCTTTTCCTGAACACAAAATTAGTGAAAAGAAATTAAACGAAAAGAAAACAATGTACGTAATTGTGACCAAATTCTTATACCCGGATACTAAAGTCACATCAGCTAATTTCCGACGAGCATCCCCGTCCACTCCATATGGGAGTTCCACCCCCCCCCCCTCCCCGGGAGCTGATGTTTCTTTCTTTCTAAATGTTTTATTTAAATTATTCTAATTTTATTCTATTTTGTTCATGGATAATGCGCTTAAAGTGTTGGCTAAAAACAAAGGACGATCAGCATTCTTGTTTAATAAAGGAGCTCCGGCGGCCCGAAGGGCCGCCAAGCGGAGCCCCGTACCCATATAGGGAAGAAAAGGAAACCCATGAATTGATTTTCTCAAGGTTATCATGGCTAGTGGTATTGCTCGTGGGCGCGTACGCACGACGGCGACGACGACGACGACGACGACGGAGTCGCGCAAGATGGCGGCCATACTCCAGCTAATAGGTTGACAGAGACATGCACCCTCGGTTTGTAGCGGGAGAATGCCATTTTTCTTGGCGGGATTTTTAAAGAAAAACGATAGCGGAGGTTGATCTAATATTTTTAGGACAGGGTTGCACTGAAGCAAAAAACAGAAAGCAAGAATTAACAGGCAAAGAAGTAGCGAAGAAGATCGCGAAAAAGACTGAGCGGGCCAGCGCTGGGGAAGGAGGCGAAACAGTACTGAACAATGCCGTGAATTATAGCTAGTCAAGGGCTAGAGAAAGGAGGTGAAATAATACCGAACAATGCCGTGAACCAAAGCTAACGAGGGCTATAGAAAGGAGGCGAAAGTACCCGACAAATTGATTCAGGAGACTGCCGAACTCCCCATGGCCAAGTTCAAAATTCGCGCGAACTTGATGCTGTGCAGCCGTGGAAGAAAATTCAAAAGTCACCTGATTTGGTCAGGTGATGAACAAGAGGAATCAAACGTGCCCGAATGTTTTAAGAAAATTACAAAACAGTAAACGCAGCGGAAAGAAGTGGTTGATTCGTTGATGTATCGAAAATATAACTTCAGTTCAGTCTTCACAACTTTTGCTGCAAGTTTCTGCCTGGAAGATTTACACTGGCCGAACTGAATTGCCAACTTGCGGTGAGTGACTTTTGTTGTTGCGTTTGCAATGAAAATTAACAAGTTGCCTCGGCGATATGAGCTTATTTTCAATTGGAATCCATTAAAAGTCTTCCTTATTTGAAGCCATGCTGTAAGAGATTTTAAAAATTGCATCGTTTTAATTTCGCTCGTCTCTAAACAATAACACGTGGGTCGCTTTGGAGGTTGCTGTAAATTGTAAACAAATTAAGTTTTCTGTCGATTTTCGTCGTCAACTTAAGCTTATAACCTCACGTCTAAAAATATGCTTAACCAAAACCGTACTTGTAAACACAGCCGGGCGAGTTTTGAAGTTTTCTCTGAGTAAGTTAGCACTGCCGCTTCGTAGACTGCTAAAATTTCTTCTTCTGCTGTTGAAAACCAGGAAAGGTCTACAAACCATTTTAAGCCGAAGCGAACAGGATTTGCTAAATTTACTTTTGTTCCTATGTGAATATTTGCATATTGTGATTACAAAGTGTGGAGATTTCCTCGTTTTGTTAGTTCAATTTATTCGGTTTGGCGAAATGCTTTTGTGAATTCCGAGGTTAATTTGGTTGAAGACTGGTAAAGCTACTGCCAATAAAATGACTGGAAAGCTAAATTAAGCCGTCGGCAAAAATACAGACTCTCAGTAATATTCAAATTTAAGCGTGAATAATTTTTAAACCTTAATACCGCAAGCTTAAACGAATTTTCTTTATCCTCTCTTTTATTCGGTCATCTTTCATTGAGAAGGGATTTGCTGTTGATACTCGAGCTCAGATGTAGTGATATGCATCTTGTGTTTATAATGTAGATTTCCTCGTTTTATTTTGTTGTCTGTCCAATTAGTTCGGTTTGATGAAATGCTTATATAGTCCTAGACTACGAGTAGTCCCTCTTTCACTCAGTCCGTCGTGCGTGACGCGAAAGAAATTCGCGAGAAAAAAATGGCCGCGCGAAATTCTGGAGGCTAGGAGCGCGCGAAAGAAGGGACTACCGCCTAAGCCCAAGAGTTTGCCCTTTCATGGCCGAGTGATTTTTCGGTGTAGGATTTCTCATCTTGACGTCCTCTTATTATCGCCTATTATCAATAGCCCCGGGAGATCTGAATAAAATTGCTCTACTCTGCTCTTCAAGTAGCCAGGCAACGAAAAAATGTCGTGAGAAGTATATCTTCGTTCAGTGTTCGTTCAGCAAAACTGTCAAAGAAGTTTTAAAAAGAAGACGGCGAATGAGGCCTCTTGTAACGATTTTCGCTGCGTCTAAAAGTTATTGCGAAAATTTCAACAGAGTTTCAACCGAGAATTTACATTATACATTATACATAGGAGATCATCCAACTGCGGTGAAATGTTTGCCGCCGGCCGATAGCAGCGGAAAATTTCAGGTGAATGTCCGGCGTCAAGTGAGAGTCCGGTTCAATCTTTCAAATGGACGGCAGAAAGGCCAAGCTCAGTGAATTTATATTCGCTGACTTAGACGATGCTGTTGAGCGGCGAAATCACTAACACGCTCGCAGTCGGATTGGAGGCAGTGAGCTCTGCCAAACAAAACACTGGATAAATTTAAATCTTTCCAAAGTGCCTGTTGGCAGACTCACAAGAACATCACGGCTTGCGAAGCGCAATTCCGACGCTTCGATTTGCTCTGGTACCGCTTCGATTTGCTCCGGTTCCAAAACATTCCTGCAAGACGTCACAGGTATCTCGAATGTTGACAACACGTTGTCAATGCTCCTAACATAAGCCAATCATATTTTTGCGTTGTGAGAGCAACGCATAATTCAAACTCTTGGGCTTAGGCGGTAGTCCCTCCTTTCGCGCGCTCCTCGCCTCCAGGATTTCGCGCGGCCATTTTTTTCTCGCGGTTTTCTTTCGCGTCACGCACGACGGACTAGGCGAAAGAGGGACTAATCGTAGTCTAATATAGTGCAAAATGTCGAGTAGACGATTATGCATGGCAATCCTGTCTGCAAATAAAGCTCTGCTTTGATTTTGATTGGCTATTTCATTTTATTTGTGCCATTGCTTTTGGTTGGGGGTACATGGACCCTATTTTCTTAATAAGAGGTTATTCCCCAATGCGCTATTTACACTTAATATGGAAATGTTCCTAAAAAGTGAGATGGTACTAAATAACTCGGTAAATTGAACAGTGTAATAGAAGTTCTTACCCTGACCATTTCTCGGTAATAAGAATAACATTTACATACATATATACACAATTTAGTTGGAGAGAGCGCTCTCCTATCCCCACTCTCTCTTTCTCTCTGCTCTCTTCTTCACACTAATTTTTCATTAACTAACTTATTAAATGAATGTCACTGACTGTTTTCTTTGTTGTACATGCATACTCTTTTGCTCGTCGAAGAAAGTTTCAGTTTCTTCCTGGCTGTACAGTTTCCTTTCTCCTGTCCTGTACCAATTCGTTTGTGATATAACTTTGTGAATTCTCTATTCTCCTTAAATTTTATCTCATCAGGTTGATAGAATGCACTCTCAGAGTGTTCCATCATTGTCTTCAGTCGCTACAATTTTCTGGAAAAAAGCAATAGTTTTCTTAATTTCCTTTTACTTTGTGTTAGGACTTTTTAGCATGCCTGTAATTGGCCCATGGGCATTACGGGAGAATAATTTTCAAGTAAAGAATTACATTCGTTTTAGTGTTGAGTATTTTATTTTATTTTAGTATCTCTAGCCTTTGCTGTGTGCTACATGTATATTCTGTTAACCTGCCTTAACTACTAGGAACAATTTTGACAGACCTGTTTCAACCGTTTCACTTAAATTGATTTCCAGTAACAGCGCTACATGTAGCTGTGTTATTGAGTATGAACTTTATGGAGGATTTTAAATTTTTATTTTTTTATGATTACAGACGACAACAAAATATACATGTGTATACATCACCTGATGTTGGTGTTGGTTACAAACCGTAGTTCATAATAGTCATCCTATTACAGGTAAGGGGGGAAAAGTTCAGAGAGTTTAGAACATTTCTTCCCCCAGCACACCTTCTGTCTATAGGTGCATTAATTGAGAGGTTATATATATATATATATATATATATATATATATATATATATATATATATAACTGCAGACAGTACTGTTTCGGCCTTCTGGGCCTCATCAGTGCAGTGCTGAAGACTAGGATGGAGGCTAAGCTTAAAAAGCCGCCCCAAATACTACACATGTGGTAGTATCTAAACCATTACCAGAGTGCTCAAACTAGCGAGCTAGTGATATATATATATATATATAAATTCTATTTCCTTGTGGTGAATGGATTTCAAAAAGCGCTCAACTCTTAGAGGAGGATAGTATATTCATTAAATGTAGTTCAGGACTTCAGGAGTGATTCATCGTTTTATTGCTACAGACCTGTTTCGTATGGTCAACAAGTGACCACACTCATCAGGCAACATCAACGAATCCGTTGATGTTGCCTGATGAGTGTGGTCACTTGTTGACCATACGAAACAGGTCTGTAGCAATAAAACGATGAATCACTCCTGAAGTCCTGAACTACATTTAATGAATATATATATATATATATATATATATATATATATATATATACACGAAGAGTAATGTAAAGTTACTGTATAAACTTAGCATTAAAATCTGACATTTGAACGCCTCCTTTGCTAAAATTAGTCACGATTTAATTGTTATCATTCCCTGTGAATTCATAGACATTCCAGAGGCAAATTATCACCTAATATGGAAGTCCTGTCTTCAAGTGAGAGAAAATGACACAAAAGAGTTACAATGAAAGTAAAAAGAATTGTGAATGTTGATATGGTGTACATCATACATCATGTAAACGTATTTGGTGAGTGCCAAAGGCATAACATTTCATGTATTGCTTTTTCGGGACAAATTATATAACAGCGACGTTTTAAAAGGTGTAATCAGAAAAATTATGAGTACATTGTCCAGGCAGCACCAGTTTATGGACAGCATATGCAGACAGTAAGAGGAACTGTAAGCACTACCACGTAAGTTAGTTCTATGCTTATGACTTCTTGTTCTTGGATTTTGTGTCATTTCTTCACAAGAACAAGTAATGAAAGATGCAACAGTTGTTGCAATATATTTTTGAAGGAAAACTTATAAGTCTGCCTATGCTGAATAACAGCCATGTGTAAACTGAATGTGAAGCAAACACTCTGTTAACGATGCGGCAACCCTAAAACCCAGAAACCGGAATCCGGAATCTGGAACCAAAAACCGGAATCCAGAAATCGGAAACCGGAATCCGCAAATCAAAGAAAATAAGTTCTTCAAATACGCGAAAATTGTTTTGCTTAGCTTTTCGACTGTAAAAAGTAAGCTGCCAAGTAAAAAGGACCTCAAACTTAACCTTTTTTGAAACAAAAATTTCCCGGCTGTTGAAATCGTGCAACCGTTATTTTTAGTGAGGGCTATGATTATGAGAATTTCAGTAAAGTGCGTCTTAATTTTATTCCAAGTACCTCGAGAGTGTCTAAAATAAGCTTGCTGGTAATTGCCATTTTGTTTAATAAGTGATCTTCAATTTACCAGAAGTATAAATTTATCCTTTATCTCTAGTAGATACTGAACAAGAGAGAAAATGTCATAGAGAACAGGATATCCGTCAGTGGCAGCCCCCTGTACATTGAAAGTCACGCCCCCCACTTTCGAAGTCCAAAGGCTAACCCGTCTGGTCTAAATATGAAATTTGATTTTTCCAACAGATACGAGACCAATTCCAGATTAACCCAATTTCCACACTGATACTGTGACAAATCAGCATTTCATATTCTTGGCGGCCATCATATTAAAACAATTTGTAGAAATGTTGCACACTTACTTCTGTCTGCATCTCACTTGCTAACAGATCAGACGACATGTTGTTGAAAGATGCTAAACGACTGCCAGAAACTCACTGCAATAGCCTATAATAGCTTGTTGTTAATGTGCTGCTTACCAGTCTTCTCAGAGCAATTTGATCTAGACAAGAACTGGGCTCTCACCAGGGCCAGCTTGAACAAAAGATGGGTAACTTAGCCTATGAGCAGGCTCTCGTGTTTGGGCTGGGGGCGTGAGTGGCAAAACCGCATGAAGGCCCCTGGTGACATGCCAATGCAGAAAAACACTAGACACCTATTTAGCCTGCTCAGACACTAGAGACAGATACAGAGCCTGCTCGCAGGCTATGAGTAACTCTATCCACCCAAAAAATCACTAACCCTGACTGGATAGTGATGTACCCAATGGATAGCTTTATGCAGCTTTTGAACAACCGGGTCAGATATATAGCTAAGGGTTGTTCAGAACTAGTCAATAATTTTTGAGCAATTACGGTCTGTGGCTGAAGTAAAGCCAAGAAAATACATAACAACAGAATAATTTTTGCTCATATTTATTTATTAGACATTGCTGAAGTGAATTATTTCTATCATCATTCATGATATCTGGATTCCAGATTCTGGTTTTTGGTTCCGGATTCCGGATTCCAGATTCTGGATTCCGGATTTTGGTTTCCAAATTCAGTGTTTTAGGGTTGCCCCAGATGATGTATGTGCATATGTTAATCTTGAATAATCTGAAATTTCAGAGAGTTTAAAAATATCATATCATATCTGTGATGGTTCTGAGGTGAAGGGCTGTTGCATGTACATGTAAATGTCTCATGCACGATTTTTCACTCTTTATGATTCAGGTGCAAATAGTTTCTGTATCTGTTGATGTGCAACAATCTACACCAATATTTCAACCTAATAATGTACAGTGTATATTAATTAAGCAAATTATGCTGTTTTTAGTTGACCAGTGCTACTACATAGTAATGTGATGTTGAAGTGCACAAATTTACAAACATGCCCAATGTCAACTTGTCAAATATATGACCTGGCCTTTGAGATTTTTTTTTTCTCAAAAGCAAGCGTTTATCGCACTCATAGAAAAAAGAGGTAAAGATCGTTCTCTCATTGAAAATTGGCGTCCAATTTCTCTTGTTAACGTGGACGCGAAAATTATGTCTAAGGTAATAGCCTCGAGAATTAAAAATGTCTTACCTTATATCATTCATCATAATCAAACAGGGTATATTAAAGATCGTTTTATCGGCGAAACCATTCGCTCCATCTATGATATTATGGATTCGACTGTTAAAGAAAACATCCCTGGTTTAATGATTTTCATTGATTTTCAAAAGGCATTCGATAGTATTGAATGGGATTTCCTTTTTAAATGCCTTGAAGCTTTTAATTTTGGTTCCGACTTTCTCCGCTGGGTAAAACTGTTCTACAAAAACATACAAAGCTGCATAATTAACAACGGCATGATTTCAAAACCTTTTAAACTTGAACGAGGCGTTAGACAGGGAGATCCACTTTCTCCTTATCTTTTCATTGTAGCTGTAGAAACGTTAGCAATTGCCATTCGTCAAAATCCAGCTATAAAGGGTATCTCTTTTGGCAAGGAAGAGACAAAACTATTACAATACGCCGATGACACAACAGCAATGCTCGCCAACACTAGCTCGGCCAAAGTACTATTTCAAGTATTAGACCTTTTTAAGAATATCTCAGGCCTCAAGATCAATAACACAAAAACCAAGGGTATGTGAATTGGTTCATCAAAAGGAAACAAAGCACAACCGTTCGGCATTAAATGGCCTAACGAGCCAATTAAAGCACTAGGGGTGTACTTCACGTACGACCCAAAACTATTAAAAGAAAAGAATTTCATTGAACGTTTGGATAGTATTAAAAAACTTATCAACATCTGGTCCTCTAGAGGATTATCTGTGTATGGCAAGGTTACAATCATCAAATCATTTCTTATTCCAAAGTTTGTTTATGTCTGCTCGGTACTGCCTACACCTAAAGAATTAGTGAAAGAATTGAATCAACTGTTATTCAAATTTTTATGGAATGGGACGGATAAGGTCACTCGAGTTTCGGCTATAAATAAATACGAGGAAGGTGGTTTAAAAATGATTGATATAAATTGCATGATTAAGTCTTTAAGGCTGGCATGGATAAAACGTATATTTGATGACAACAACGGAACATGGAAATCATATCTAAAACACTTGCTGGATCCCATGGGAGGGTTTTTCTTTTTAAATTGTAACTATGATATAAAGGATTACAACATCTTCTCTCAGTTCTACAGTGAAATGCTCTCATGGTGGTCGGAGTTTCGTGATTCCTTTGCCTCTCAACGAGATTGGCAAAATATTATTTGGAATAATAAGGAAATTCGTATCGAAAAAAGACCAGTCTTCTACAAAAAGTATTTTGAGGCGGGAGTGATTCGTATCCAAGACCTACATTTTGATTTAACTATAAATGACGCACTCAGCCACTGGTCTGACAAGATAGCCAATATTAGTTATTTGCAATGGGCTGGCCTTCGCCATTCTATACCGTCCTTTTTAAAGAATATCATTTCCTGTCCATCTTTAGCTCCTCCATCCTTCTTTATTGACGACAACATCTTCGACGTCAGAAAAAAGAAATCAAAAGACTATTACTCACTTCTTGTTCGCAAAATAGCACAATTGCCTAATATCATAAACAAACTGCAGAACGATTTTAACTTTTCTATCGATCAGCTGAGACAAATCTTCAGTCTGCCACACTCTGTTGTTCTTGAGTCTTATGTGAAAGGATTTCAATTCAAAGTGCTCAACTCTATTCTGTACACTAATTCAAAATTACACAAAATAGGCTTTAAAACAGACGATCTATGTTCATTTTGCAAGGCAGAACCGGAAACTTTATACCACCTACTTTATCATTGCTCCTTTGTTAAACGATTCTGGAGTGAGTTTCAAGGTTACTGGCACCAAATCTCAAATCAGCAGGTTCATCTTTCCCTCCAAGATCTTTTATTTGGAATATTATCCAAACCATGCCCTTTACTCAACTTACTGAACTATTTTATAATCATTGGTAAACTACTTATATGGGACTGCAGAAGATGCCAAATTCAACCCACAATTCAAGGATTTCGTACTAAAATTGCCATCAAATATGAAACGGAAAGTAAGATCAAAAAGAAAGATTATTTTTAAAAAAAGTGGGTACTAATCCCAAATTAATTTATGTATTATTTCATTTTTTTTTTGTTAATCACGTAGATGGCGTTATTATTATTTGAACTTTTTGAACAGCATCACAACTGTAACTGTTTTTTTTTTTTTCTTTCTTTCTTCTTTTTGCATTGTTAAAAGCACAAAGCTAATTAAAATATTCTCCCTTCTGTTGTATCTCTTAATTTTCAAGCTTTGTAGTATTGTTAGTATTAATTTTTGTGAGCAATGTAATCGCGTTTGTATATTTCATGTGAATAATCTATTAGTAAATAATCTCGGTACTGTTAGTTAATATATGTGTGTTCCTCATCATTGTATATTGTAGAGTTGTTATCGTAAGCTAATTATATATTTATTTTTGATTGTAAGTTAATTGTAGATATTTTATTCTTCTGTAAGTAACTTTAATGTAAGTAACGTATGTCATTGGTTAATAAAAAAATAAATAAATAAAAAAAAAAATGAATAAATAAAAAAATATATATATATGACCTGGCCAGACAGTGTAGATTACAAACTTCTCTGAAAGGTAAGATGTTTCTTAAACATTATTTTGTAATTAATGATTTCTCAGACATTGTTTTCTTCAAGAAAAGATTCATACCCTACATGGAGGTTTTTTTCTCTATTAGAGCTCCTGATTCCTGATACTTTAATTTGGAATTTCTAAAGACTGGCCATGAATGGGTGTTGGGTGTGAATATCTTCTGGAACTGCACATTCATTCATTGAGTAAGCAAGAACATCAGTATTTATCCTGACAAACTCTGATTTTCTTCTGGAAGCTGAACTCATATACAGTTGTACAGTTATATGTACAACCAAACAGCCTGGATGACCCTGTGATTGGGACTGCGCACATTGTTGTAACCCTCAATGTTCCAGTTTCTTGTTTGAAGCAAATTTCATTTGCTCTCGAAAGCAAGTGGCGAAGTTCATAACAGTTATGTAAGTTTGCTTTGTATCTCAGGGCAGAGCCTGCCACAGTGAAAGTTGGAGTACCAACCCCTTGCATTTGATTCACCACGAACACTCAGTAAACAACTAACAATGAAGTACACTGTATATCAAAGAAAGGAATTGCATGCCTGTTCCTGTCAGTCAATATATGAACAGTTTACAGATGGGGAGCCTGTATTAAAACATCAAAGATTTTCAAAGCAACCATGGCCTGGTGAGATATTTCTGAGGAAATATAAATTTAAGGTCCTTATGATTGCTTAGAGGCATTGATTTTTATTGTAAACAATATCCTACTGAGTGTATTTTTCTTGTGTACTAATTGTTGTAGAACACAGAGATCACTGCTATGACAGAGATATTAATTTGTGAAAAGTTCTATAAACAAATGCATCTGGGAACAAATTAATTTGTCATGGATGCAGCTTCTGAGAGATCCCCAATATTAATGGAACATATACTGTTCATACATGTAAAAGAGTTCAGTAATTCATTACTTATGATTGTAATGCTTTGTTTGGTTTCTCTGTATTTTCAGACAACTTGATGGGATTATAAATTCTGCACCAAGTTCATTGAATAAACTGACTTGGAGGTTCAGTTCTGCAACCCATCCTGTTTGTAGTAATATCATAGCTGCAACATTGTGACAGATACACTGCATTACATTATTAAGAAACACATATTAACTAATTATTTTTAAGTGCCCGTTAAATTAATCAGTTTTTCTTAGAGATAATTTACTCATGGTTTATTTAAATAATTGGCTTTTTGGCTTTAAAATGATATTTATTGAGCTTTTAAATCAATTTTGTGATAATCTGCATTGGACATGGCATAAATTGATATTTTGCCAACACGAAATGGAGAACTGGGTCTTAAGCAAAGTTGCAGGATTAGCATTTTTTGTAGAAAGAAAGGGTTGAGAAATTTGTGACATTCTACAGACAGCCTTACCATTCGCAATGTCCGCTAAGGTTAATTTGTTCCATTCTGTTGTAGAAATAGTGTTCTCTAATTTACAAACTATTTCAATCTGTTGTTTAAATGATTGCCTTATAACCCCATGTCTGGCTTTGGTGCATGTAGGATATTGATGTATTTTTTATCCATTTCGCTGTAAATTATCTTAATTGATGTGTCAATCAAAACATATCTTGGATATGCTGGGCTCTTCTGACAAATGTACCCATGCCTGATAACCTTGGAGTGCATTTGGTTGTGTAGTGCAGACAAAATACATGTACATAATATAACTTCCTCTTAGCTTACTGATAATTCTTGGTATAATTTAATCATAGCAAAATTAATTAATGGAACCCAATAACAGCTCTTGTAGTCCACAATGCCAGTCGAAAAAAAGAACAAATCACATTGAAATTGAATAATAAAATTATTATTAGAAGCCTATGCAAGTATTCATGATCAGCAAAAAAAAAATATCGTAATTACAATTCATGCGAGGGTGATTTTGCTTATTGCAAACCCTTCCAGCAGGAGGAGACTCCATACAATAATGAATATGGCTTATAAATGTATCTTTGGGGACAAGTTAGAAAACAAAACTTTCCAACTTTTCACATGTGTATACTGTTTTGATACTTTTGTGAGATTTCATTTAGTAGAGATTCAGGGACTGAGTATATTGTAACCATTGCGTTTCAATCAGTCCCCACAACAAAAAAATGTGTAAACTTCTTTTGTGTGGGAGTCCCCATGTTAACTAAGGAAGAATATAATGATTAATAACAATGCCTTGTCTTTCTGAATATGGAAGGAAAGAACAAGAAATGCCTTCAAAAAGCACAGAAGACAGTTCTGTTATGTGATCAAGATTTTTGGTGGCTTCCCAGAAATCCTTGAAATCATGGCTCTATATTTCATAATCACACCATCTTACACCTCGATCTGCTGATGTAATACTAGTTCCGGCTGAAACTATTAAATCATTCGCAATTTACCTCCCATACATGTTGGATTATTTTCATTAGTAACAACATTCCGAAAAGTAACTGAGGAGCCCCGCTTTTAGGCTGGCCTAAATCTATATATTATTTTCATTGAAAGTTGAATTTATCGAAAGCCGAATTTTTAGTGGTCAAATTGGGGCGGTTAAATATGTTATTTACCCTCGCAGTGTTATAAGTGATAGTGGGGCCGAGCAAACACTGAAACAAACAATTCAAATTGAACATAACAATGTTATGAATCCCAACTGGCCGGAGGCAAACCAGTTGGCTATTTACAAGCTTGGCTGAGGATTTGAACTCGAGGCTGCCGAGAAACAAATCCAGGCAGTGGTCAGAGCGGGACTCGAACACGCTGAGACCGACACGCTGACCACTCGGCCACGCTACCTCCCACGATACGGTTTAAACTATATTTAGGTAGTTCAATATACAATATTCGAAGTCATAATTTGAATTCGAGTACTGGTTTTGCGCACTCTTTTAGCTACATCTCTTTCTACTTCAGAACAATTTTTTCCTTAACTATCTAACTTAAAGCGGGTAATTTGTAGACAAAAATTATTAAATAAAAAATATAGGTAATTACTTATTTCCCTGTCGAGCTTAGCTTGAGGGAAATCTCTCACGTTGTGTGTTTGCAAGCGCTCATGTGCACGTGCTGATGACTCGAAAATCGTGCGCAGCAGGGTTGCAGAATGCAATACTGAGGAAAAGATTCTGTTTTTTTCCCCGCTTACTGAAAACTTCACAAAAAATTTATCAAGAAACCCTTACTCGGTTCTCCTTAGCTACAGTGCACCTGCATACTAAGTCCATTGATACCTTTTTTGAAATTATTATTTCCATTTGGACAGAAGTTTCAAATAGGCCATATTTGTATTTTCGGCATTGGACTGGACATTTGCATTTGAAAAGACTCCCCATGTTAGCCTCGGTTGCAACGCTTGCTTTTAATGGTTACCCACCTCGTCAATTTCGCTTTTCCGACTTCTGCTTTGAGTCCCCGTTCTCAGTGCAATAGCGAAGCGCGCGAGTGACGTCATAACTCAGACAAACTCAGACAAACAAAACGGAAAATTTGACGCTTTTTCAAGCGCGTAAGCAAGTGTTCCTAAAACAATTTTTAAAACGAAAATTTGGCCTGTACTTTCCTATTATTTCTCTCAGCAAACGCTTAGTGTTGTCTGACTCTCGCGGGGTTTCAATAATTTGCATTCTCAGCACATTCTCAAACTCACCGCAAGACCGAGATACCGTCTCAGACAATCTGGATCAACAAATTCATTACGATTGACAAAAAAATGGTATATCTGCCTCATTGGCACCGAGCAGGTATAAAGCAAATTTTAGACCTTTTTGACGAGCATGAGAATTGCTTCCTGCCTTTCCTTTCCTTGCGCAATAAATACGCGCTAAATTGCAACTTTTTACAATATATATTATAGTCTTTTATCTGCGATCCCTCAAAGTTGGAAGAAGCTCCTTGACGTTAATTCTGGCGACTCTACTACACCCCCGCCACCAATCGGTACTATGACGTGCAAGATGTTATACGGCAAACTGCTAACCTTAGAAAATCTTCCTCATCCCACCTCAGAAAAGAAAACTCTTATCATACGTCATCGCAAAAGAATACCTAAATAAAATTTCTCTTCTGCCGTTCACAGCCACAAAAGAAGTTAAATTGGCAATGTTCCAGCACAAAACCGTACACAACATTTTAGCCACGAACAGTATGTTATACAAAATGAACAAGGCTGCCTCCCCATCCTGCCCTTTCTGTCCCTCTGATAGTCAAAACACCGCAGGCGTCTTCCTTTTGGTATAAGTTCCAAAGGTGGTATTCTACCGTAAGTAACGCGAGTTTACTTCTCTCCGAGCCAGACGTATTATTTGGAATACCTCGTCCCTGTACTCACCGTTTGACCCTCAACCACCTCATAATGCTAGGCAAATACTTTCTTTATATCAACGCTCTAAATAATACTATGTTCGTTTTCAGCGACTTCATCTCATTAGTGCAGGATAAAAATCGAGATAGAAAAATATATTGCTGCCACGTTGAATGGTGAAAGGGAATTTGAACAGAAGTGTAAATTCCTTCTCACCATTTAAGGCGTTTCCCTCAGTAATTTGTTGCGAGGTCTTTTTTTTTAGTTTGTTTGTTGGTTTTTTTCTATAATTAAGTAATTACATTGTATTATAATAAAGTTTCCATATAACGCGCGCTTTGATTGGCTGAAACAGCGTGCTTTATCAGAGAACAGAGCACGGGTTGATGACAGTAAGCTGGCTTTCAAATTTTTGCTTCGGAATTTTGACAAATTTGACCCAAATTAAACATCCCCGGTGATTCAGACAAACGCAATGGAAACGAGCTCTATGTCTACAGTAAATATGGCTCACGGAGACCATTGCTAGCAACAGTAGTGTGAAAACTGTACTAAAATGACAAGTTTTGCTGGATTCCCGCCGACAAAACCCGTAGCGAATAAACAAATTCTCAAACTAACCAGTACTTCGAGAAAAGGCTTTATATTTGTTACGAAGGCGAAAATTATACTTAAGAAGTAAAACAATGACAGAAAACAACAATTGAGCTGTCTCTGCTTATGATGAGAAGCTTTATTTTCGTAAAAATGGTCAATTGCTTAAAACAACACTTACATGCAGTGTAGTAATGCTCGCTCGTTCTCTGGTCTTCTCAGCGAAGTGAACCGACGTGCGGTCAGCTCAAAGCTTGCTCTAGTTATTCTCCTCTGAGGTCGGAGTAGAACCAGTGGGAGCAGTTTAGTCTGTCTAACTTTTACGCTACTTCGGGCAATCTTGCTGCAAGCCGAAAGCTTAAATAACTGTAGCTCCTTTCAAATTCAACTCAGCATTTCGAATTTTTATCTGCAACCTTTGAGCTCCTGGTTCCGTAATTTCCATTGGAAAAGTGCACGGTTTTATGAGCCACAATACGGCCGGATTCCTATGGACTACAAACCTTTGCCTGCCTTTAGACTCTTATTTAAAAATTAACTAAAAAGCCAACTTTGAAGGCATCCGTTCTTCTCTCGAAAGCCGCTCGAAACCACTCGAAAATGAAAGCTTAGCTGAAGTCCAGTTTGTAATTGACAGCTGTCGCTTCGTTAGCCAATCAAATTATTTTGAACAATTTTAACAAGGATGGTGATTGGCTTATTTTAGCGTGCTTTATCAGAGAACAGAGCACGGCTGACACCACTTTTACTCGTTTGGAAAATAAAGTTTGGTTTGAAAATTCAGCCGAATGCGCGGGGAAATTATCGGATTCTTTATCATAAAACAAATAAATAAGCCTCGACTGCGCTCTGTTCTGTTGTAAAGCACTTAGGAAGCGGTAGAGCACTCAAGAAGTGGGGAAAAACACTCGACTTCGTCTCGTGTTTTCCCCTACACTTCTTTCGTGCTCTACCGCTTCCTGCGTGCTTTACAACAGAACAGAGCATAGTCGACGCTTCTTTATTTGTTAATTGTAACTCCTTAAGTAGCGTCATGTTTAAGTCATAATAAGTAATTACTGCGTATTGTAAGTAAGTAAGGTAATGCCAAGTATTGTAAATAGGTGTTATTTTTTATGTATTGTAAGTGACGTTTGAAAGACAGCAAAAGCATTAGATATAACAATAATAATAATAATAATAATGATAATAATAATAATAACAATAATGTAGTGTATTGTAAGTAGGTTAAGTATTGTGTCGTGTTGTAAGTAGAGTAAGGCAATGTAAGTAATTATGTGTTTAGCAACAAAAACAAAATAATGATAATAATTTGCATTCTATTTTTAGACTTCGCGCGTTTCGTTATTTTGGCATTGTTATTGACAACATTTTTTAACACCCTCACAGTATCGAAGAATGTGTCAGTTTTAAGAGACTTATTTATCACTAAAATAAAGTGCACTTCATATAAAAACGCAGTTACAAGCGGCTGATGTCCTCTCTTTCAGCTTTTTTTAATTAATTATTGTATTAAACTCTCTCGTTACAATAATTTTACACAAGGTATTGTTAACTATAAATTAGATTTACTTTACATTGATACAGTTTCCCTGGAAGAGTCGAAAAAGCTGTGTTTCGCTCGATCTTCGTCAGTATTTCAAATTTCCATTTACTCTCCATCTCGTCATTAATGGCTGCTGTGAAAAAAAAAAATATCAGTGTAAATGAAGGTAATGTTTACAAACCTCCTACGAATAGCTTCGTATTAGTCTTCGTATCATTCTTGTCAAAACCCAGTTATTTTCTTCATGCAGTTTGAGTTAATAATTCATTAATCGAACTGACAGCCTCAGTTCTGATCATTTTAATTAAATAAAAATGATTTTTAGAAAACACGATTTACCTTATTTATCGAATACCCTTCTACAACGAGAATTGTAACAAGACTCAGATCACACACTTTCTGCAACCCCATCTTCTCAATATAAATTTGAAACAGGTAAGTTGGTGAAAGCTGACTGGTTTTATTCTGTACTGTTGATGGCCACCGTGCCCTTAAGAGGTTCACAGTTTATGAGTCGTTTATGGTATGGTAGCTTGCAAAATTAGGCCTTATTCACTGTAGACGCCATGATTGTTGACATGTTATAATGCTACTGAATCAGATTAATTATGCGGTCTGCCAGGGGAAAACTTTAGAAAGAAGACAGTTCTCAGAAAATCAGCTCGTCCTAATACTGAAGCAAATTATGTGTGTTAGTTAATTTACCATTACGGTTAGTTTGAAATGGTTAATCGAAACCTTGTAGAGTTAGCTAACGTGAAGCCATTTCATTTCTTGAGGTGCACAAAATTGTACCGCAATACCTAACAATATTTGCCGATTTTAACTTATTCCCCGCCCCTCACAAATCATGTGTTTTGCATGATAATGACAGCTATTATGAATAATTTCGTTTTATCCGTGTCTGTTTTATCATTCAATGTTCTTTTTCTTTGCCTTATTAGAAGTAATCTCAACAATTCATTGTCTGTAGTTTCAGTTACCTGCTGTAACTAGGGGCATACGATAAAACCAGACTTCCTGCAAACGCAGTTATTACTGAGTTTTTCCCCAACCTTCAGGATTCTTTTATTGAATCAGCAGACAATCTCTGCTAACAAAAAGAAAACGTCAAGTCATAATTGGTCTCTTGGATGTGTATTTGTTTTCAGTTTTACCGCATTCAGGGCAAGAGAGAAAGCTTAAGAAAGCCTCTCTTCACTTTTTGTAAAAGCATTAAGGTTACGAACTCCAAATTTGACGAATTTTGGTAAAATTTGTCTAGGAACAGTTTGGTATGACACGTCTTTGGTCAAGGATCTTGACATTACCATGGCAACCACATTTTGACAACATGTTCCGTAAATTTTGACTTTTGCTCTCTTTAAAAAAAAAAAACTTCCTTATTGTTACTTTTCTTATTTATTTGTAGCTTTCCTTACTTTCTTCGACTACCTTGAGCCATTTTTAGCGGTTTTATAACGTTTCATGAAAATCATAAAAGGGAAGAAGCTGGTCATTTCTACGTTATTTAACATCTCTTTCCATGTGGAGCTGGAAGGAAATATTTTTGGACGTGCTATAAATCTCCAAGTTTCATTGTTAAAGCTTAATGCTCTGACAGTTACAGTTTGAGGGCCTCAAAAGGCTCTCCGCAGTCCTAGCAGACCAAAAAACGCTCTGTCTAGCTGTTGAATTATCACGGTCACCTTGTATACGGCTGGTGCGACTAAACTTTGAATTGACCAATCAGGATTCAGCAGGCGGGAAAAACTGTATTGTCCCGACTTCAACGTATGTTTTACAGAAAAGGTATTAAAGTCGGGCAACTTTTGCCACTGGAGACGGCATTGAGTATTCACGAAAAGGGTTTATAATTCCAAACATCATATCAGATTAGAAAAAGTGGAAAACATGAAACATTTTGTGTCACAAATCGAATAATATGGCACCAAATATGGGTTGCCCGCGTACGTCAAATTGCTTATAGAATGGAATGTCGCCAGGTAATCTAATTAAACCCAGAATTATCGAGTTAAGTATAAGAAGAGGCCAAAGCAACTTTAGTATTGTCTTTATTCTTGTCAGCTGCGAAGAGAAAGACTCGTGTCGTGTCGGTAGGAAAGCTCGATTTTGACGGCCGCCCGTGCTGCGGCCGCAGTCACCTTATGAAAGGCAATACGTTCAGAAATGTTTCAGAAAACTAATTTAGGTAATGCAGTTAATTTTGCTCAATAACTCTTTTATATATATATATATATATATATATATATATATATATATATACCTCCTGCATCTTCGTTGTCCTGCTCTTCTAGGGCGTCCCAATATTCCTCGATCACTACCGGCACAAGAAAATTCATCACGTGTCACCAAATTTATGTTTGTACGTTATTACCCTGATTTAAGTCTCTAAAATATCCAAACGGGAGGAAGGAGCCTGTCCCCAAGGACTCATCTTTGAGCACAAGCCAGCAACGAATTTTTGATTTTACTTCAGTGGAATTCAGTTGAAAGCAATTTTGATCGACGTGTCATCATCTTAAAACAACAAAAACACCACCAACAACAACCTTTCTTTCCGCTGCAGTCCTCTTTTGATAGGGATGTTTAATGATGACGAGTCCTAGAAGTTGATTGTTTGGAAATTATTGAGCAATTGCTTTGCCATATGACATATCTACATCATACGGAACTGAGAGGGAATTCATGAGACCACAATTTTATATCAGCAATCTCTGGTCAATAAATATATTTATATGGTTGTGTTTCTCTAGTTTACGTCACCTCGCAAAGTTACATAAATAAATGAGAAAAAAAATTCCAAGAGTACAAGACATGAGTCGGTATTCAGGCTGACCTCTAATTTGAGACGGAAACTAACGAATGTGGACATGAAAGACATATTATATAGTTTAAATTGTAGTGTGCTTTTATAAATCTCTGCTAATATTGCGCGCTTTTGAGCGGTTTTGACAAACCAAGTGCATGAAGAAGGTAAATGCTCTGTATTAGCTCAAAGGTGGGCTTTAAGTTTAATTCGAACTTTGTACAGAATAGACCAGATTAATTGCCCTTTGAATTCAAAAGGAAGCCCTTGGATTTTTTAACTCTCTTTTATTAATGTTGTGTTTTCCATTTCTTTGTTATGTGTTTCTTGTTGTTTCTTATTAGCTTGTTATTAACTTGTTTAATCAACTGCATGTTTCTCGGAAGCTTACAGATTAACGTTGCAAAATGTGTAAGTAAAACGTGGGGTCACTGCATTCTATTTTAAAATTAGTGGGATTAACTTAAAAGTGAAAGGTCATGATTTCCTTTGATATCGCAGTGGAATCATTTTGTCATTACATCAATTAGGATTTCTGTTTATATCTCTTATATCTATAAGAACTGCTTTCAGAGAAATTACTTTTACGATAACGAACAGTGGGCAAGCTAAATTGACTTACACAGCATTCCATTTTAAGAGCAAAGAAAACAGTGAAGATGACCAGCGTCGACTGCATAAACTACACTGTTTTGTACAAATAGTACGCTGTTCATTGAGATACTCAAAGTCAAACGAATGTAACCCATATCTGAGGTATGTTTTGTTTGCATAATTTGTACTATTCATTTAAAATCCGTTATTCATTCTTTTCTTAATCCTTTAATTATTTCCTCTTCAATCGAGTTAGTCTTATTAGGTAGTTGTTACTAAAGCAAGCTATCAAAACAATCTCCGGCCTAGGTAACAAGAAGGATTTAATCCCGGGCTTTGTAGTAATGGAGATATTGTTTAAAAATCGAAATTCAGATTTTGACTGTCGGCATTCTTTTATATTTAGGTATTAACTTCATAATTAGGAAAATGCTGAAGAATTTTCAACTTTATAAAAAAGAATATAGCGAGATCTCATAATGACAAGCAAGTCAGGAAAGCGGCATCGTAGATGGGGTGGTGGGGGAAGGGGGAGGAGGGTGGGGATGGTCCTTGCTTCGAACAAGCCTTCGAACTATTGTACGTTTCTACGCGTTGCAACTCTAACGTAACATGATTACAACAGAGCTTTGTAGTTCAAAAATTAGGTATTTATTGGCTTAAATTGTGTCCTCCTCGGTATCACCCCATCCAGGCTTGCTGTGAGCTGTGAGTATCCTCTAACTCCTCCCCCCCCCCCCCCCGCGTCCGGATAACTCGCATGTACATGTAGACTAGTACATTATTAACAAGCTGTCAAATAACAACTGGGCTTCTACTACAGTCGAGGAATGGACTCCATGTTGAGACCTACAAATATCCTCAAATACCAGCAGAAAACATTATGGGGACAACTTACCAATTTGCTCAAGAGATTGATCAAATGATTGATCCTTGCCATAACAAATGAGAGTTGAACAAACCAAAAACGACACTGTAATCTTTAAAAGCATAGCCATCTACTCGTACAGGGTAGTGAATGAAACAACGTTGTCAATCACGATGAGTTTGAAAAAAGGAATTTTTGAAAACTACAATCGTTCGTGCTTGAAAACCGTCTGGAATGAGCGCGAGGAATCTGTTTCCACAGTTAGGTCATGGACTAACGCAAAGACGTTTTTGAGGTTAAGTATGGGTACAAACGGCTTATTTATATCCCTGATTCATTTAATCTTGAGGTTAGTAGGCCACACGCATGTTGAGAAATCTCTTTTATCCGTTTTGAATACCTTATTGAACATAGGAGTCAGTTTGTGTGTCTCATCATGGAGTAGGATGAAATGCCAATAAATTCTACTCACTCATTCACTGAATCAATCGAATCAATCAATCATTGAAAGTCAATCAATCAAGAAACAAACGAATAAAATAAATAAATAATATATGAGCCGATTAATCCGTCGATTATTAAAAAAAGTACATGCCCATGAGATGAAAAAAAAAAAAAATTGAGGTAATCATTGATCTGATGTTGCAGCATGATTTACGGTTAGCTCTACCATCTAATCCGTCACGAAAATGGAGCTTTCCGTAAACGTTCTCCATACCGGCAGAGGAATTCCAAAACGACGGCTTTTCGTTTCCGTGTGGACGAAAAACATTTTGAGAAGGAAGGTTTTCGACAACGATGGAGTTACGATAATCGTGTGATTTCTCTACCTGAGGTTTCCTCAAACATGAATCCATAATGACTGGTGATTGTTGCGTTTTTAAATTCCTCCGGTGTATTGCGGACGGAAAGCATTTGATACGTTTTCAGAGTGAAACCTCCGTTCTCATTCAAATTCTTCCGGCGTAGTGTGGACGGAAATTGTAATAAGTCGTGGCTTTCCGCAAAGGTGTACAGTCTTCCAACATGGTAAAATTATCTTTTGACTATTTGTACACAATTACCAGTGGCGGATCCAGGCCTTGAGCTAAAGGGGTGGGGGGGGGGGGGGGCGGTTTTGTTATGCTTGCCCTGCCGGCTTTTATTCCTTCTGTTATTTATTCCTTTTGTCACCCAAAATAAGGGCTCCCCCCGGGCCCCTTCCCTAGATCCGCCACTGATTACTGTTTGTGCGCAATTACAAGTGTAATTGTTCTTTGGTTGTATCTTTCTGCGGTTAGTGAAGAGATTTATCATCCAGCTAAATTGGCTCCTGTGTCAATAGCACAAAAAACAAACTCTACAACGTAACTGACTGTATAATATGGCGTGTTATTTATGCTTGTCTCCTGCCGGAATTACCTGTTTTATTCTGACTGAAGCTGGATAGCAAACATATCGTGTTGGTTTAATCAGTTTCAATAGGAACTATTTGAGTTCATAATTCGGACACCACGTGAGTAAACAGCCGAAAAAAATGGGTACTTATTGACTCAGTTAGAGGGCCGGACGGAAAATATTTGGTTCGAGGTCAGGATGTATGGATCGAGAGCCAGATATTTTCTCTTCGGGTCAGACATATCTCAGTCGATAAGAATTTTATCATATGAAAACTTAGTGCTGAAAATTGTGCAAATTAGGTTTGAACCAGATTGGACGCGGTTGCATACAGCAGACCGCCGGACGCGGGATGGATAACCAGAAATAAGATTCTATAGTAAAAAGCGTATCGTTTATATCCTTGCGTTGGAAAAAGGATTCATCGAAAAACACGACTTATTTACTCATTTCTATTTTCCTTTAAATTCAAGCCCACAATAACAATTAACGTTAACAGGACATGTTCAAGTGGCGCTTCTGTACCAGACTCCTCCTCGACAGATCGCTTAGTTCGCTGACTCCCTCTTCGCTTTTTGCGCGTGTGCTGTGCGTGTGACTTAAAGGAGCTCAGTCACGGTATATACCTCTTACTAACCGAGTTTGAGGTCCGTACTGTAAGTTAGGGACCGAGTTTTTTTCCCCATCGATTTATGGCCCGGGCGCGAAGCGCGCGGGCCATTAATCGAAGGGGAAAAAACGAGGATGCGTAACTTACAGTATGGACCGAGAGGAAGAGGTTAGTAAGATATTTATTATATCTCTACTGTGTGCCTGATGCGCGTTCGTGAACAATTTCTATTCACACGGAACGGCTTCAAATTTCAGACGGACGTCAAAAGCAAAACGAGCCAATTTCAAATCGATTTTAAGTCGTTAGCACGCTTTAATAAACAATTTAGAGTAAAAGAAACTTTTGAACTTTTTTCAAAAAAAGTTAAAAAAAACTTGGCGATAAATCCTGGAACAGTTTGGCAACAAAAACAACTTTAAATTTTAGCGGGCCATACAGGAGAATACGGCCCGCTAAATTTACGCGCGTACTAACTGAGAGATTAGCCACGGGGAAAATTAGCTTAAAATTGAAGCAAACCTGAAAAAAGCAGTTTACTAAGATAGAAAAGCACCAAGGATACATTAATAATGCATAAAGGAACAAGTATGCTTAATGATGGAGGTGATATCCACGGATTACAATCAACGGACTTGAAACATCTAGGCCACACTTTTCAAGATGCACAAGTCGTGACGTAGCTCCTCTAGAGGTGAGCCTGTTCGTAGGCTACTACCAACTGAACGCCTGCAACATGCTTTACCATTCGATGACCCTCAGTGCCTGTTAAGAAGACGCGAGATAAGACGCGATAGCTGAACTGGACTTTTCTTATTCATGTGTCAAAACACCCGCCCATTAGTGAATACTCTGTAAATACGCCCCCTAGGCCGCCTATACCGCTTTTTTCAACCTTAGGAAATCGTTTATCGGTTTTAACAACGGGTCTTGTGCCTTAGAGTGGTATCTTTAAAAAGTTAGGTAAGCATTGCTTGGGATCCCTGTACCTAAAACCCGAGTGCGGCGCATCTCAAAATGCGTGAGAACTAACAAGAGAAAAGAAAGTTGATAGGGGCGAGAAAATCTCACCTAAGCACTGTCCAAATCGATAGACTTCCACAAGTGAAATACACGTGTGTACATTTAAAGGAGGGCTAAAAGTAGCATCTTTAAAAAGTTAAGTAAGCATTGGTTGGAAACCCTGCACCTGAGACGTGAGTTTGGCGCATCTCTAAACGCGCGAGAACTAACGAGAGAAAATAAAGTTGATATGGGTGAGAATCTCTCACCCAAGCACCGTCCAAATCGATAGACTTCCACAAGTGACATACACGTGTGTAGATTTGGTGGAGGGCTAAAATTAGTATCTTTAAAAAGTTAGGTAAGCATTGGTTGGGATTCCCGCGCCTAAAACGCCAGTGTGGCGCATCTCTAAACGCGCGAGAACTTACGAGAGAAAAGAAAGTTGATTTGGGCGAGAATGTCCAACCCAAACACTGCGCAAATCGATAGTTTTCCACAAGTCACTGGAAAAGCTGGAAATTTACAGAGTATGTAAATAACATGTAATTAACATGTAAATAATCAAAAAGAGACTGTAAGGAATAATTTACATGATTTTTCCCCTTTTACATGTTTTAGAGGTTCCATGTAAAAAACATGTAAATGATGGAGAAAACACTGTAAATTTTTCAAAACAAAGGGCAAAGATCATGTAAATAACATGTAAACTGTTCCTGCAAATACTGTAAATAGCCTGTAAATTTCTTGTGATTCAACCTGGAAACCCGTAAATAACATGTAAATTTAATACAGGGAGGTTGCCACTGTAAACAACATGTAAATAAAAAAAGGCAGGCTGTAAATAACATTGAAAATGAAAACAGGAGCCTGTAAACAACGTGTAAATCAAAAAAGGGAGCCTGTAAATAACATGTAAATCGAAAAAGGAAACCTGTTAATAACGTGTAAATCGAAAAAGGGAGCCTGTAAATAACATGGAAATCAAAAAAGGGAGCCTATAAAGAACATGTGAATCGAAAAATGGAGCCTGTAAATAACATGTAAATCGAAAAAGGGAGCTTGCAAATAACATGGGAATCGAAAAAGAGAGCCTGTAAATAACATGTAAATCGGAAAAGGGAGCCTGTAAATAACATGTAAATCGAAAATGGGAGCCTCTAAATAACATATAAATCGAAAAAGAGAGCCTGTAAATAACATGGAAATCAAAAAAGGGAGCCTGTAAATAACATGTAAATCGAAAAAGAGAGCCTGTAAATAACCTGTAAATTGAAAAAGGGAGCCTGTAAATAACCTGGAAATTGAAAAAGGGAGCCTGTAGATAACATGTAAATCGAAAAAGGGAGCCTGGAAATAACATGGAAATTGACAAAGGGAGCCTGTAGATAACCTGTAAATTGATAAAGGGAGCCTGGAAACAACCTGGAAATCGAAAAAGGGAGGCAGAAATCCTGTACGATAAATAACTTGTAAATAATAACTTGAAGAAAAATGCATGGCATGTAGTTTTATTGAAATCAAATTTGTTGATCTCAATTATAATAGCAGAAAATATGGAAATTTATACAGAATCAGAAATTTATTGCAATCAGTACAAACTCCATAAAATTCAAATGGTTTTTATATGCTATGAATAAGGTTTACAATGTGTATATTGCAACAAATAAAACATGTTTTCTTTTCTTTCTATCCACAACAAGACGAATTAAATGTAACTTTGTGCCTGGCCAAAATATTTCAAAATACCATGACTGAGCTCCTTTAACCGAGTTCAAGCACTCTTCAAGAAGACTACTAAAATTCAAGACCTTTTCAAGATTGTGCGAAACTATGTCATATTCAGCTCTGTTTAATTCATAAAAAATAAAATGATTAAGAACTATACTGTTGTCAGCTACAGCTAGTAAAAATTTTGCAATTTAGGTGTATTACTAAATTAAAATTGTTTGCAAATGGATAACTGTCTTAAATATATACTAAATTCACAAAGTCAAATGTAACATAATGATGATACCTTCGTCATAAAATGAATGAATAAACTTTTTTCTTACTAAGTAATTAATGCTGGATTAAATTAGCCCTAATAATTATTATGAAAAATGTGGGAGGCACGATGGCCTCGTAGTTACATGTAGTGCGCTCAACTCCTGATTGAGCGGTCCGGGTTCAAGCCTTAGGCGGGTACATTCTGTTGTGTTTTTGGGAAACACACTTTACTCTCAGTACCTCTCCACCCAGGTGTATAAATGGGTACCAGCGAATTTAATGGTGGGGTAGCCCTACAATGGACTGGCATCTCATCCAGGAGGAGTAGAAATAGTCCTAGTCGCTTCCTGCTACAGAAAGCGGGATAAGCTCCAGCCTGTTGGGCCACGTGGCTCGTATGCAGACTTTACCTTTACCTTATTATGAAAATTAATGCAATGTCAGTGTGAAGTATTGATCAACTTTTTTCACAGAGTGAATTGTTTTTTGAAATAACAGAAAATAGGACGCAAAAACATTTACCACAAGATAGAGATTGACATATTAAACTTATCATACAAACATTGATGCCTAAGGAATACTACATTGCATAACATAAAGCAAGACTTCTGACATCTTTTAGGCTATGTTTACAAAGTCACAGTTTCTTTCTTTTTCCAAAAATGTACGGAATCCAAACAGTACAAACATTTTAGATCCCTGACAAAACACTCACTGTAAAAAATATTCAGACTGATGACGATCCAAAATTTTACTTGTTTTTTTTGTAATAAAAAAAACTGTGCTGTAAAAAAAGAAAAAAAAACCAATTCACAGGGGCCTGTTGAAATTGAAAGGCCTATCTAGTACCATAGTTCCCATAACACAACATAAGTTAATAAATTATTGTTCTGGTACTACATGTATGTAAACACAGCCTTTGCTTTTTATGATGAAATCTTATAGCTGCTGTATTGAACAATAAGTATGAACCTAGCAATCTTAGATATTTAAATTTAATGCTAATTCACTAACACAGGTAGCTGATACGTCAAAGTATTAAAAATAATGTTTAAAGTGGTTGAATTTATGCCATAAAGCTGCCAGAGCATATCAAAGTGTTGAGGGTCACCATGTTAGACTGTACTGCACCAGGGGCCCATTTCTCGAAGGTCCCAAAAAGTTTTCACACCCGGAAAGCCATAGCAAAATCTGAAATCTTATGCTTACAGAGTTGTTTTATTCGCTTATTCTCGATATGAACAGAGGTTCCCTTCACACAAGAAGTTTCAGGCATATACAGCTCTTAGTTTTTAGACACAGATCAATTAAAGATGGCTTTGCGGGCCGAGAAGTTTCCGTGGCCTTCAAGAAATGGGCCTTGAGCCCCTTATAGAGTCATAACTACTGTAGGCTTCTCATTTGCTCCTTTTTTCCTGATCAAGCATCAATGCCAAGGAGTATGCATGTATTGACCACTCTCAATTTTACTTCATCGTACAAGTAACATAAAACATTTCGTTAAATACGATAAGTTATTTTTGTGTATGAATCAGCAAATTCTGCGTATGATGTCAATCAGCGAATTTTACACTGGAGCTAGTATTTTGTTTCTTATCATTCCAATTTATACTATGACCTTTGAAATTGGACTGTAACCGGTCATGTTGACCGGCCAAAGTAATTTTAGCTCGGTCATGTCTTGTTTCTGACCGGTCAAGATATTTATGAGAAAATCAAGTACATGTAATGTTAGCCTCATTAAACCCACAAATATAATTTGTTTGTTCCAGTCATTGCTAGACCGTTTAAAAATTGGCTTAATATCTTTCTGAACGGATTAAACCCCAGTCGTTCGGATGGCATTCCCATCGATCTTGAACGCATGACAAACAGCAAGCGAATGGTCTTTAGCTGTTCGAACAGATATGCATTGGTGTATGTTTTCGTAAGAGGTCACAATAAAAAAGAGATTAAAATTCTCAGATTTACAGTTGGGGATTTGATTGTTTATTCAAGAATGAACAACATGACTGTCTCAACATGACATGACTGGTCAACATGACCGGCAAGTGAAGTTTTTGGCCCGTCAAATCACTATTCTGGCCAGACATTGCCCGTTGACCAGCCATTTTTTTTGAGTCCTGAATATTCATCAATCAAACAGATCTTACATCTACATCTGTAGCTGCTGTGTGACAAAAACTTTGCATCTCTGATTGGAAGGCACTGAATGTCAGAGGATATAGAAGAACTAAACTCAAAATCTGTGACAGTAAATATTCAATGTTCACTATCTTCTACACTGTAATATTCATGCACAATAAATCAAACTCCCATCAAACAATGTTTAAATAATAAGTCAAGTTATTTGCAGGCACAGTTTGATTGTTTCCTACATGCACTTATGCTCTATTGGTGGACAAAGATACAGATGATGTCATAAACATTTGTTTTTGTTTCTTTGTTATGTATTACAAAGCAGACAGATTCCATGCTGCCATGCATCTGTTCAGTAATAGATCACAAAAGACATCAAAATGTGGTAAGAACATCAGTGACACACTCGGCTGAAAAAATTCACAGATTCTGTGACACACTCTGGTAATGGCTTATGTGAATAGTTTTTGTTTTTTCCACATTTTGATACTATCTGATGCTATTTGATGCTAAAGATTAGTGAACTCTTAGGTTGAAAGCAAGAATTAGTTAGGAATCCGAGCATACTTCGTTCGCATTTGTCCTCTGATTTCCTTACTGGCCACCACAATGGCAACTAATATTTAAGTGGGGGCAAGTGAAAACTGAAATTGACTGGCCCACTGGCCAAGTGACTCACAATTTTTTTTTTCCTGCCCTGCTACTACTGAACAGATGCATGGCACATGAAACCTACATGTATTTGGTAAGAGCCCAATTTCGTACAAATAAAATGTACAGCTGTAACAGGGCTCTAGAGTGTTGTCTGATCATCCCACGGTAAGGCAATCGATTGAAATTGATCCATAAATTGATATAAATCGATAAATTGAAATTAATGTAAGTGTTATCAGTGTTATCAATTAATTGAAAGAAATTCATGCTCACATGCTAGAGAAGTTTCAAGTTATCGATTTGATTTCACCAGATTTATCAGTCGTTAGAGAATCAGTTGAAAGTTGGTCTCTCTTTGTTAGTTCACATACACTGTAGAAAAACTGTCCCTCAACACACTGTTTGATTGTAACGTTTTTTTATGTAGATTTCAAAGGCACTACCAAACACCCCGAAAACATAGTCCCTGATACATGTATGCCAGCAAAATATTCTGCTTACAAGATACAATGTTATGTTTTTATGCAATTGTATTCATGATTCCATATTTCACTTTATATCTTTTGTTCATTTCTTTCTTATTAAATGTTGTTCAAAAGATAAGCTGGTATCAGCAAGATCGATTATGCTTATTGAAAATTTGATCACAATCGATTACTCATGACGAATCCTTTCATTGATTTCTGATATCACTGACTAATTTCTATTGATTGTTATCAAATAATCGATTGACTATACTGTGTCGTCCAAGACAAGTAGATTTTCCTGCCTGGGCAAGTTACTCTTCCCTTTTTTCAAGTCCTATGGAGTTTTCATGACAGTTTGAGGTACATGTATACCTCTTTATTAAGTATCTTATTTTTTTTTTTTATGAAAGAAAATTCCACAACATTTAACTTACTATCAGTACAAGTGGGTGCAATGTCCATGTACAGGTGTGTATAACAACATATTGTAACTTGCATGTAGGTACAACTGTAGACACTTGAGTAACTTCAGAATACTTACACTAGCGTAAGAGAAATTTCTCTGCTGAATATGGCACATTGCATTATAGCTTACTAGCATTCACATCGGAGGGCAACATAACCTTACAAGAGCATGCATCAGAAGGAATCATGAGGTGCATATAGGCCAATAACAAATGTCCCATACACTTATTGAGTTATCAAGAACAGATAATAACAGATAATAAAGCTCTTTATGCACGGCATGTAAACATCACCAAAGTCGATTCCACAAGCAATGTAACTTCTCCTTGATAATGACATATTCACAACCAAAGGCAAAACGAAATATATCTTGACGTTACTCTACTCTACTCGTTCAATTTATGCAAAAATTGCTTACCTGCTCATTTGTCGGCGTTTCTCTTTGCTTCATTTCCCAATGCGTACGAAAACAATATTTGATGATTTTCAAGCTTACTCTGTGCTCGATGTTCCGTCAATAAAACCTCCACTTAACAGTCAAAGGAGAACAAGGGGGTCGGAAATCTACAACGCGTCTGCCATCTTGGAAGTTTCAGGTGAGCTAAATTTACTGATGAACTTGAATCGGTCCCATTGATAGTTCTGGGCTTTTTTAATTTTCCTTTTCCCATTGATTTTATAGGGGGTCAGTAGCGGGTTCAGTAGGGGGGTCAGTGGGGGTCAGTAGGGGGTCAGTTGACCGGCGGACAGTGATTTGTCGAAACCCGAATGCAATAATTAGAAGACTTGATCAAGCACGTCGGACGCCGTACGGAACCCAAAAGACTCAGATTCTTCCATCGAAGACAACTTGAATTGCTTATTATTCTTATTTCTATCTACTTACCTCAGCAGGCAACAGTCAAAACAATGTTATTCTGTTCTATGCGCACAGAGTTCGTTTCCCAACCAGCGGCTAAAAATGGAGTCGAAACTTGACCCCAGTCTCTCTCTTGCTTCCCTATTCCTCCTCCGCCCCTCCCCCTCCCCTTCCAAGCCGCTGTAAATAAGGAGACTCAAAACACATCCTAGTCATTTACTGATTTAGCAGCGCAAGTCTAAGGCGTGTCCTTTTACTTTCTTTCCCCTTTGTTTTCCGCCTGGTGCTCCTCTTACTCAAAATTTCATGACCTATGACGTAGCCACCGTAAAAGGGTTTCCCATTTTACAGGATGTAAGCCTCAGTCGTTTTTAGCCCAAGAGCGAATTTTCGTTTGCTTGTCGGCCCAGAAAACTCAAAATACGCCAAGACTCAAATAACATTTTAGGTTCTTGTTTTTGAAAGTATTTTAACGCTTAATAAATGACAAAAATTAGTATTTTGCATTTCGCTCCCGATTCCCGCCCTCTTAAAACTACCGCTTCCCACCCTTTCTTCTCCCGCCTCTTGCCCCCTTTTCTCTCGGGCTTTGGTACGTATCACAATTGAACTATACAGATCTTTTCCGATATAAGCTTAAATCTCAGTTTTTGTTTGAATATATCATATTTTTATATTAAATCTTTCCGTTTTTTTTTTTCTTTAGTGTACGGTCGATTGCTCGGAAATTTAGTCTCCGTCCTCTGATCGCATGATCGACCACCCTCAAGGTTCACTGATTTGGCTCCCGGGCTTAGCTGCTTAAGTTTTACCTGACATGCCACTGCCTCTTCAGAAACACTTCCTCAAACTTGCCCCTACACTCTATGCTATAGCCGGATGTTCTAAAATCACTCCTCTTCAGTTTACCTTCGTAAAGGACTGGTACGAAAATATTTTGAATTGAAGAATTGATCAAGCATATCGGACGCCGCATGCAAGCCGATAGACACCATTTTGCAGATTCTTCTTATTCTTATCCTTATAAACCATATCTTACCTCAGAGAGTTATTGACAAGATGCTTTTCCCCTGCTAAGCGAACAGCTCGCAAATCAAAATAATTAGGCTGCCTTCCTCTAGGAAGCACTCAAACCACAGAGTTCTCATGCTCTGACTGGCTGCTAAAAGAGAGTTGAAAAGGCAACCTCGGGGCAACCTCTAGGCTAAATCTGCACTCGATCGCGTTTTCTTGCGTCAGGTCTTCGTTCCTTTGATCTGGAGAGGAGTGCGGACTCGCCTTGTTTTCGAAAGGGTTTTACTTAGCCGTGACAAACGCAGTCTCGTGTGATCATTAGCGCTATAAATTTATTACTGTTTTTTAGTCCAAGAAAAGGGAGCCTATGTAAAGTGGTATTCAGAGAGCACTGAGTTGAAGTCCCGTAGAAACTAATAGAGAACTAGAGTAAAGGAGAGTCAGAAGCTTTTTGACAAATTCCCTGTATATTGTTTTCCTCTTTGGGTTACATAAAGTGAATATTTTCTAAACAAATTATTAATTCTATGGACAAGGGAAAAGGACTAGAGTGTAGACAGTGTAGGTTGTTCGTGTACACTTATTTAATTTGATGAACGGGTAGTAAAACATTGCTAGGTCGCGATTTTAGAGACAGGCATACAATGAATGTTTTTAATGAAATTTTTACAACTCGACAAAGTGCTTTAGGGGAGGGGGGGAGGGTAAAAGGATTGCGGTAAACTGACACAGACTAATTACATCCTAATTCAGTAAGACGGAAGGGATGATGGTGAGAGAGAGACTTGCAATCATCCAACACTGAACCCTGGTGAAGTAGTAGTAGACTGTTAGACACTTCAAAACGTTATGTGGCTATTTCTATCCCTAATACGAATGTACAAAAGTTATCATGATATTATAGTCAGCTTAGCTTTTTTATTCATACTTGCATCAACTGAGGGTATTTCTGTGCCAGATTTTCTCTATTTCTTTAACGAAAGAATGATAAGCCATCGCTTTAACGAAATATAATACGGCCCTCTTACAAAAAAAGTAACAATGAGTAAATGCGATAAGATTTTGACGAACTGAGGGCAAAGCATAACATTCCCATTGAGGGTAAAGAAGTCATGTACCAGAACAATTCTTCTTAATTCTTCTAGACTACAAGCAGGCTCTCTTTTGCTAGGAAATGCGTGGGGAAGAACGCAAAAACAGGCTAGCACACTCACGACCGCTCACCTATGGGTCCTACGTTGCGTTCTTCTTTGGGTTTTTCTCCACGGGATTTAATTTCGAGCAAAAGAGAGACTGCTGGCAGTCTACAGTTCTTCAAAAGGGTCGTGCCTTTCTCTTTAAATTTCGAATTCAACGAATTCTTTGGGGCGCTGGACTTGAAATCCGGAGGTCGCGGGTTCAAGTCCCGCTCTGACTACTTAGCTGGAGTTGTTTCTCGTTAGACCCTAGTTCATCTTCCCGGTCATGCTTGTAAATAGCCAACTGGTCTGTCTCCCGCCAGTTGGTATTTTAAGAATATTATTTTTAGTTGATATATTTGTTTCTTTCAGTTTAAGCGGTATCCCCATGAGCTAGCTAGGTGTAGCTAAGCGCATTGACTACTACAAACAACATATGGAACTTTTGTTTAGGAACGATGATGTCCTTCGCTTGCTCAGGTACAAAATAACAGAGGTTGTTGCGCATCAATTATTTATTGAGCGACTGGAGGCATGGAATAACACGCGAAACATGAGAAAAGAGACGAAATAGCAGATCTCAGCTTTTAAAAAAACTTCAACATTCAGTTGACAGTTACAATGTTCTCAGCAAAGGCAATTTCGTAAAATTCCTGCCCAGCAAACCGTGCATAGGGAGCCATGGGGAAAAAATCAAGCAAGTGCTGTCTGCTATCCAGGTCCTGTTGTTTGATGTTAGGGAAAATTCTTACACAAACTATATTGCCCACCGAAAAAAAGTATTGCGCAACCTTAAAGATGAGAAATAAAAATCATGCCCACACCCGTCATAAAAAAATAATGGTCCACCCCTGAGTACCAATGCTTGAATTACCAGAAAGCAAGAGTCTAACTCTTTAAATTCTCGATAACTAATTCCAAGAAAGTATGGAGCGTAAGCGAGTTTATCTCCCGTGTATGCGTTACCCCCAAGATACTCACGTTCGTTTTAGCTCAATCCCGGTTTTGCAAATCCCGACAGGTTCTAAAAGAAGCCAACCCTATGAAGCGATTATCTCTCGCGTGGACAACCCAGCGGTTCATTCTCGAGGAAATTATATACACGCAAAGCGCGGATACCACGTAGCTTGAGAGGGATTGCCTTAGAAATAAGGACTATATGGGAGATTCACTTTCTCATCCTTCATTTTCCATTGCTAATTAAGGTATTTTTTTCTTTTACGTGTTTTCCATAGAACAAGACATAACGACAATAATAGAGCATTGTACAGTTGTCTGTACAGTGACCTGGCCTTTGATAGCAGCGAGGCTGTAGGTGACCTTGTTTTGATAAAGACCTCACTGCCTTTGTCGTGCAAATCAAGTTGTTCTTATGTTAACTACAATAGTTTGCATGGTCTGTATCAAAGCAAGGCCACATCCAGCGTCGCTTGCAATCATAGGCCGGATAACTAAGCACATAATTGTAAAATGGCCGATTACAAAACACGAGAGAGCCATACAGTGCTCCTACAAACGTTAGCTGCATAGCAGGAGAAGGAGTAATGTAGAGGGCGAGTTGAAAAGAGGAGCCAGGAAGAGACACGGCTCCTGGGTTTTGCTCCAGGGGCACGCTCCGGGAGCAAAGCTCCTCCGTGTGTACCAACCATTTCATGGGCGTATTTCATTCTCGGGAAGAAAATTTCCACCCTGCAAAGTGCTCCACAACATTAAACCGGTTAAATATTTGGGAGCAAGATCCCGGGGGATAATTGAACAAACTTGAAAACGCTCCCTCGTGTGTACCATAATATGGAGCAAGCTCCCGCACTATGCTCCCCAGTGTGGACTAGTCGTGCAAATTGACCCTGGAGCACGCTCCTAGAATAAAACCCTTCGTATGTATCGGCCTTAAATCGTTGCAGAATTTTGATCAGCCCAATCTTAAGCTCTAAGAAGGCCATTCTTATGCCGATAAACTGCTTTGGACCCAGTCCAAAGGGCACGTAGGAAAACGATGGGCGCTTCTCGATCTCTTCTGGAAGAAAACGATCTGGGTCGAACTTCTCCGGCTATGGTAAAGAAAAATGTTAAAAATATCGTCAGCGGACCGTCAGCAATTTAAATAAACGTAACATCCGTATATAACTGGAAGCATCGGCTCTTATCGCTGTAGATGATTTGATAATTGAGCTATGAGTGATAACCAGACAATGAATTAAAGCAAGGCGATTTAACGATACGGAAACTATATTTTTAAACCAGCCAGGACAAACAAGAAGACAGTCAACTAAAGGTGTACAGGCTATGCTTTCCAAAGTCTGATTTCGATTTTTAAACATCATTTGGACCGTTGATGTAACTCTAAGATAACGGCTCTACGCGGCCATCATGGCAAGCGAACTAGCTGAGAAACGTAGCGAAACGAACCAGATATTAACCAGGACAAAGAAACGGACAGATATATATATAAGGCCAAAAATAAAATTATTTTTAACTATTACATAAATATTTTGGCTCAGTTGTTTATAAAGCCATTCCACAAACAGTACGTCTCAGCTGCCTGTGAGGAGGGGTGGCTGCTTAACTGAGAGGTCTGACTATATATGCAATATCGCACCATTTAAGGGTTTCCTTTTTTCGTTGCGGGTGTTGAGCAAGGTCAAGAGAAAGAGCAAAACTGAACAAGATCTAGATCGAGAGTTTTAAGAGCAAAAGTTAGAGCGAGAACAAACTGTGAACAAGAGCAAGCTAGAGTAAGATTTTCTTAGAGCAATAGATCATAGAGCGAGAGCAAGAACAAGAGCAAGACGATTTTCTGACTCATTACCTCGGGTCAAGATTCAGGATCCCGATGAATAGCATGCGCTGGTATGTTGACACTGACACCTTCAGGGAATTCCACTATGTTGATAACATACATCTCCATGCAGTACCAGAACATCGCCAAAGTCAACTGAGCTGTGACGCAGGCCCTCCGACACATCATGGTCCAGGTACTGAAGACTCTGGACGAATTCGCCATTTGGAGCATCGCCACGTGACCTGGTGGCGTGGTCAATCTTACGAAGAAGTTTCTCTTGTACGTGTGAGTGATGTGCGACTGTAGAACGCAAAGAATGCCATAGTCGTTCCGTTTGTTTACCAGCAGGCGATCAAAAATAAAACCGACTGGGTGACGATCCGGCTTCGTCAGTCAATTTCTGCGTCCCTCCATGAGCTGAAAAAGATCTCTGCGACCGCTCGACGAGATTTTCCTCTTCTCCAAAATGCTTTGCGCCAGGACCATAAAATACAGAGAATGTTGAGAAAGACCCAGGTCGAAAAATTCTTTCAGTTGTTTATAGAATGGGAACATTGACATTGCGCGGACGTACACCGGCGTTTCTAAAACTGTGAGCGCCTTCTCCACCATTTCTGGGTTCGGGTCGGTTCGGACTTTGGCGTCCAAGCCAAATCCTGCGCCAGAATGATGTCTAACTAGAAGAGACCAAATGCTCACAGGACGTCTATGCGTCTCTCTAGCAAAGAATAATGCATTTATGAGTCTATCATTCTTGAGCTTTCTTGCAGAATCTCACAACCAAAACACAACCCAGCCTGAGGGTGAAAAAGACAAGGACTCGAACTTCTAAGTTCGCGTGTTGTGTAATTCATAGTGAAACGCAACGGTATTTTGGGTCATTTTGGCAACGTACAAAAATAACTTTAAATTGAAGGAAACCTTAAAATGATAGTTTAGTAAGATGGAAAAAATTAATATCAAAGAAATAATTTTGAGCCATAAAGGAATCGAACAAGGATCAAAAAACTCTTCAAGATGTGCAAACCGTGACGTAGCTCCTTTAAGAACACGATGACATTGCAATCTTGACTGAAAGATTGCGTAACGAGCCCTGAGAGCGTCTGAGTAGGAGACTACTCCATATATCCCCCTCCCATTGTGCGATACTTCTGACGTCACATGACAATAACTTTCTTTATCCAGTATTTATCAGTCATTTTAGATCTACCATCCGGCTTGAGTTGGGTTTAATTTTTGACCAAACCAAATATAACTAAGTTGATTGTTAAACAATCGAAAACAGTGCACAAATGTTAACATTTTCAAGGTAGTCAGGAAAGAGTTTTCTTTGTTTGAAAAAAAAAAAAAGAAGTCCTTAAAAGCCCCCTGACTTCTGTCAGGTACAGATGTGTCGTTTATCAGGTACAAACATGGCGTGACCAAAAACTTAAAATATTTTTTCGATGATAAAGGATTTTCGTTTTAGTTATTGATGTTACAAATACTTTTACAAGTTTTCGCAGCGGATGGATGAACCTCGTGCTATAGTATATAACTTTTGCATTCTGTTTGCAAGGGCAAGTTTAAATTTCTTACGTGCAGTGTTAAATGATATTTGCATAAATGTGAGTGGAAAATAGATTATAGCTTCAAACTAGTAAACAGAAACTAAATACAGTTCCAAACAACGTTGATCACACAGTGGTATTTTCTAAGGAATTATTCCGTAGCGGTACCATAAAATATAAGCTTTCTATGCGATATATAATCATGAAGCTTCCGTGATACGAAGTAATTTCTTTACTGTTGTTTTCACGTTATGTCGAAGCTCGCGATATCGCCAGCAGTAAATAAGCGGGTTTAACGAGGAATTGAGCAGAATCAAGAAGACTGACACGTGATTAGCCAGCAAAAAGGACAATCTAGATCCGTCGGTTAGCAGCAAAATCGTGCAGCATGAATTTGGAACATAACAAGCAATGAAAACGATATAAACAAACATTGCATTAACGGCAGACTTTTTTTCTCGGAGTACCAACATTGCTTGATCATTGTACAGCTGACACTGGGTTAGTATTTGATTCTAATGATATCTGACAACTCTGTAAATGTGAATATATATCGTCGTTGTCACGAGAAGCCCGTAAAATTCGATAACTGCAATTACCATGAGATTATTTTCCGGCATTGAAATAAAAACAGAGGCCGCGATGGCACTTGTTAGCCACAAAAACATCAGGGCTATGATAACACGCTTTGACGTGACGAGTTCTTGATACCGCAAATGAAGAGAGATGGCGAGAAATCTATCAATGGCAATTGCAGTCACGGTCAAGAAGGACGCAGAAGCTAGAAAAAGCACGAAGAAACGATAGGTAATCAGAATCTCCGGACAGAAGGCGTCAATGTTACGCTTTTCACTCGCTTCCATGTGTAGCATCACCGCAAGGTTGACTCCAAGCATCAGCTGGGGAATCAATGCCACCGCTAGATCAGAAACAGCCAGGCTCAGGAATAAGTTCTTTAAAGTTGTGGATATGGATGAGGCCTTCCGCAACGCAAGAATAACGAGGAGATTTCCAAGGGTTGCCACGATGGAAAATATCAAGTTTAATACGGAGAGAACCAGCATAGATGTTCTGTGAAAATGAACGACTGATTTATATCCCTCCAACGTTTGAGTACAAAGCTTGGAAACCATGACTCAGACGATCGTGAATTCAAGTCTTGGCGACAAATGCGCGTTTTAGGCCAATTGCCAAAATCTTCCAGTAGTGGGGAGATTGAACACGATTTATTAATGTATTCTTTTTTCGTCAGATTCATTAAGCAGCTGTTTGCGACTGTTTCTATCGTGAAAAGCTATTGCCATACATCAGCTGTTCGATTAATAGGGACCCACTTAATCTTGTATGTAAATTAAATGTTCGTCCTCATTATCGGCAAAATTATTCAGTTTATTTCCCTGTTGATATCAAATGGTCTGAAATGGCTCAACAAGCAAAATCAGGGTAGATGGTTTATCAAACAATTATTCTTCGAACGCGCGTTAGATATGTTAGATCTGAGTTGACAGGTAGATACGTCTTAAAGGAGCTACGTCACAGTTTTCGCAACTTGAAAAATTAAAGCCTTTCCGGTCACGCGATGACCGAAAATGTCGGAAAAAACCCGTTGAGAAATGATCAAAACACAACAGAATCGCAGAGAATTGTGAAATCAAGATGGCGAAAGGCAAATACAACCGTTGGAAGCCTGGTTACTAAAAAGAGCAGCTCCGCTGAGCCAGAATTTATAGATGCGTCTGCCCTACCATATATCGTACGCTGGGCGGGAAAAGGCCGTTTCACAGTTCTAATTTCCCGATATCTGACAATGCAGTGGGTACCCTTGGCATTGTAATCCCTCGTCGACATCTTTTGATCGTTGGCCAAGTCAGCGAAGCTGCACAATACAAAAAGTGCTAAATCTCAAACTTGTCCTGGTTGTTTTCTTTTAGATATTCATACAAATGCATGCTTTGGATATAGTTTCGTTTTATCTTGTTAGGCTATTTGATTTGCCCCTTAAGTCGTAAAATCATACTAATAATACCTCTTCCGTAAATACTAGCTTCTGATTGGTGGAATCGGATCAACTGACGCTTGCCGTATTATTTTGAAAACGAAATTGGTCTTTTTTCTTGAAACAATTAGGGATTAATTGTACCTGATCTGTTCACGCGTACAATTAATGCCTCATTGTTTGTCAAACAGGCCGATTTCCTATACAATCTCACGCAAAACAAAACCATAAAAAATCCGTTGAGTTATTAAAGGGGCTCAGTCACGGTTAACGCATATAGAAAAGTTTAGCCTCAATTTTTCAAATTCGTCGTTTGTAATGCGTATCAATCTTCTCCATCCTTAGCCATCCTTGTTCCTTTATGGTTTATCATCATGTCTTTGGTGTTTTTCTATCTTATTAAACTGTTATTTTCAGGTTTTCTACCATTTAAAGGTAATTTTGTATGTGGCCAAAATAACTCAAAATACCGTGACTGAGCTCCTTTAAGAACGTCAATAGAAAGACTTAACGACCAAGTTGTATCGGCGTCCTGCAGTTAATCCAAGATGGCGAACCTTTTAAAATGTGTCATTTAGGTGTAATATGACGTCACCGTTGACACGCGATTAACACTAAAGTAAGTAAGTTTTGATGTTTTACGTGCAATGTAAGTCTGGTTACTATTGAATTAATACCTCTTGAGATACATATAGGAGGAGCACATGGAGCCCTCTCCGAGACTAGCCATGATCCTTAGAACTAGTATCGCAGACTGATATGCCTCTTTCAAATTGCCTCATGGGCTCACACAAAAGATAAAAACATACAAGAGTGAAATATACTAGGATACAGGCCTCTTTATATGATAAGAGTGATTTAAACAAAGAATTATCACAGCAGGCGCATTAACGTAGCGCTATATTACATAATACAATAATACAAGCAGAAGCTAAGGCCAAGCTCCAAGTTGGATCAGCCTTCACAGCCACAACAGACGCTGTCCCCGAACGTGACACCCAAAGACACCACTCCATGGTCCTTCGGATTCACTAATGCACTCTCTGTGGAAGCTGAATAAATGCTATGTCAAATTATGGCCTTCAATAATTGACAACATTTTGTCAATTCATTGGTTAACAGCCACATTTGTCAGTGATACGCTAAATCAACCAGAATCGGTGATACAAAGTATTTTCTTTACAGCTCTTTTCACGTTTTGTCGAATTTCGCGATATCGCCAGCAGTAAAGAAGAGGATTTAACGACGAATTGAGCAGAATGAAAAAGACTGACACGTGATTAGCCACCATAAAGGACAATTTAGATTTGTCAGTTATCAGCAAGATTGTAGTACACGAGTTTGGAACATAACAAGCAATGAAAAGAACATAAACAAACATTGAGTTCATCGCTGATTTCTTGGCTCTGAACACCTCCATTGCTTGATCATTGTACAGCTGACACTGGGTTAGTATTTGATTCTGATGATGTCTGACAACTCTGTAGATGTGAACATATACCACGGTTGTCACGAAAAGTCCATAAAATTCGATGACCGCAACCACCGTGAGATTATGCGGTTCAGGAATTGAAAGGAATATAGAGGCAGCGATGGCACTTGTTAGCCACAAACACGTTAGGGTAATGTTAACACGCTTTGAAGTGACGAGTTCTTGATACCGCAAATGGAGAGAGATGGCGAGGAATCTATCAACAGCAATTGTAGTCACGGTTAAGTACGATGCTGTAACTAGAAATAATATAAAGAAAAGATAAATAGTCAAAAATGTGGGACAGAAGATGTCAAAGTTGTAGTTTCCACTCGCTACCATCCGTAAAATCACCGCGATGTTCGCACCAAGGACCAACTGCGGAATCAGTGCTACAGCAAGATCAGAAACAGCTAGGCTCAGAAACAAGCTCTTCAAAGTAGCGGATATGGATGATGCTTTCCACAGTGCTCGAATAACAAGGAGATTTCCAAGAGTTGCCCCGACAGAAAATGTTAAATTTAAAACACTAGAGACTAACATTAATGTTGCGTTAAAATGTGCAAGTGTTATATATTCCTTCAATTTAAGATTGCAGAGCTGAACAACCATGATTCGGATGATTCCAAATTGTCGTCGTAAGTGAGTTTAGTTCAGGCTATTAGCTAAGATCTTCAATTGGCGGGGAAAGTAAATTTTACCAGTAATCTATTCCATTTTCGTCATACCCATTAACCACCTGCCAATGACCGAGTCATTAATAAGTTGTTGCATAGATAAGGTGTTTATCATATATTGATCACGTTGGTTTGACTATTTTTTTCAAATTTATTATTTAACACTTCTTTTCCTGGGAGATCATATTTTTTTTTGAAAATAGTGGTAGACAATTTATCAGTTGTTATCTTCACTTTTTTCGTCTCCTTCATTATCTGCTCCTGCTCAAGTGAATTAAGTTTTCCATTGCAGTTTCCTCCCCTGACATGCTCGATCTTCTCCTTGCGTTGTCTTGTTTTATACCCGTGTAATATTTAAGTGGCTAACTACCATAATTATCCCAAAATCTTCATCTCCGGAAATCTGACTGATTCATAGTCTCTACAATGTTAGTAAGAGAAAATTTAAGAAATTTTTATCTATGAATATTCGAAAGGTTAGTTTCTTGAAAATAATCCCATTCAAGCTTATAGAGCGGAGCTGGAAAGTTAGTCGTCAGTAAAAAAATATTAAAAGTAATCATTTTTTGTAGACTTCCTATTACATAGCATTTGATGTCGCCGTTTTGACTCCAATTAGTAAACCTTTCAACCAATGCTGAAACAAAATTTTACCGTTTGTCTTTTCTTTTTCACAGAAACCCAATTTGCGGTATCACTGAGACACGTCATTTCCAAATTAAACTGATTTCGATGCATGTTTGAACAGCCTGTTTTGGAGAATTTAAATTGACGGCTTGAAGATGTGAATGTGTAAATATTGAATGTGTTCTTACGCCAACTAAACGTTTCACCATTAGATCATCGAAGAAAAAAGATGTGTTCAGTTTGAAAAGATTTTCGAATTTAAAATCGACGCATTTCTTGATCGTTATTTCACGTATTACGCCGCACAATGGAACTGAAACCTCGTAAGTTTTCATTTTTTTTCAATAGAGATAGAGAAATTTTTTTTTCATTCGTGACACATTAACTCGGCATTAAGTGGTGTCATTTTCACGTGTCTCTTATTTTGTCTTTGGTAGGAAAATATATATGCAAATATCAGTGTCAAGATGGAACGTAAGTGAGAATATTCCTCCCACTTACGTGTGCGGAGTTTGGCAACCATGGTGAACTTCATAACTCTACTTATGAGACCATTCTTAATTAGAGTGTTCACAGAGCATAGCCTGCGGCAAAGTGAACCAAAAGCACTATTAGAAGTTTGCACGCAGCGCCCAGCAAAACATTAACTTTACGGGCTTAAAACTAAAAAAAGACGAGTCATATATATTTTTCGTTTACTTAGTAGTGGCTTAAAATACAACTTTTTAAAGTAGAGGTTTCAGAGCCACCTCAAATTTTTGCAACTCTAAGGAAGCGCGAAATCTGCTCTAGCAATTAGCTTTTAAACATTGCAATCAGTTGAATCTTAGCATGCTGATTTCAATTTGGTATTGAAAATGGGAGTCACCGGAGTCGTTTGTGAGTTATAAACCCTTAAATCTTACATCGTTGCTATGGTAACCTGACTGCAACTTGCACACCAATGATTGGGCATTTTGTCGAATGCCATTCTTGTGGGTATCAACTGAAAAAGAGTGGCAGTGTTATGTTATCAAAGTGGAAGTGCTGCATGAAACATTCTACGTTCAAGGCGACGCCAGTTAAAAACTAGGTGAATACAGATTCCTAAGATAATTATGATAAGGTGGTCAAGATGCACTGAGTACCTCAACTGGCCAAGACTAGGTGATCACTGCGTGGAAGCACGATATCCAAGGCTGATGGGCGGTCACTAAACTTGCCCAAAACAACTGCAAAATAAACATTTTTATATATTTTATTTTGCCTAATTCAATTTTCCGCGTGAACTTTTCAAGTTTCGACCGAATTGCCCGTACATACTAATTCATAACATTGCCTCTTTAACAAAAAAGCCCTGTTATTGTCGAAATAGAATACAGGAAAGCCATGTTTGCAGATTTTATACCCTTTACTTTGGAGAAATGCATATATACTTCAGTTATGGTAGATTACATGTCTGATGACGTTCTAGCGGTGATACAGAGCTAATCTATATATATATATTTTTAAACTACGATGACAATAGTAGCAGTAACAACAAGAAGAACAAGAGCAGCCATACTACTGGGGCTGATCTAAATAAGATTAACAAGCCGGGCCAGCAGAGGGCTTGAAGACGAATCGGAATTTTTTCAATAATTTTGTCGCATTTCACTTTTGAAGATCAAAAGACTTTTTCGTATAACTGTTAGTTTGTAAGTAAGTGAGTTGTAAGCTGGCCAAAAGTTGCGGAAATATAGGCCACGAAGTAGTTTCTCTTGTACGCCTGGGTAATGTGCGAGGTAGAACGCAAAGAGTACCATGGTCGTTTCGTCTGTTTCCGAGCAGGCGATAAAAAATAAAACCGACAGGGTGACGATCCGGCTTCGTCGGTCAATTTCTGCGTGCCTTCATGAGCTGAAAAAGATCTCTGCGACCGGTCGACGAGATTTTCCTCTTCTCCAAAATGCTTTGCGCATGGGCCATAAAATACAGAGAATGTTGAGAAAGACCCAGGTCGAAAAATTCTTTCGCTTGTTTATAGAATGGGAACACTGACATTGCACGGACATCACTGGCGTTTCTAAAACTGTGAGCGCCTTCACCACCATTTTTGGGTCCGGGTCGGTTTGGACTTGAGCGTCCAGACCAAATCCTGCGCGCAGAATGATGTCTAACGAGAAGAGACGAAATGGACACAGGACGCCTATGCGTCTCTCTAGCAAAAAATAATGTATTAATGAGTATAATTCTGGCACAAACTCACAGCCAAAACACAACACAGCCTGAGGGTAAAAAAAAAGATTCGAACTTCTAAGTTCGCGTGTTGTGTAATTCATAGTGAAACGCAGCGGCATTTTGGGTCATTTTGGCAACGTACAAAAAAAAACTTCAAATTGAAGGAAACCTGAAAATGATAGTTTAGTAAGATAGAAAAAATTAATATCAAAGAAATAATTTTGAGCCATAAAGGAACAAGGATTAAACAACTTTTCAAGATGTGCAAACCGTGACGTAGCTCGTTTAAGAACACGATGACATTGCAATCTTGACTGGAAGATTGCGTAACGAGTCCTGAGAGCGTGTGCGTAGGAGATTACTCCATATATCCCCCTCCCATTGTGCGACACTTCTGACGTCACATGACGATAACTTTCTTTATCCAGCAGTTATCAGTCATTTTAGATTTGCCATCCGGCTTGAGTTGGGTTTAATTTTTGCCCAAACCAAATATATCTAAGTCGATTGTTAAACAATCGAAAACAATGCACACATGTTAACATTTTCAAGGTAGTCAGGAAAGAGTTTTCTTTGTTTGAAAAAAAAAAAAAAAAGAAGTCCTTAAAAGCCCCTAGACTTCTGTCAGGTACAGATGTGTCGTTTATCAGGTACAAACATGGCGTGACCAAAAAACTTAAAATATTTTTTCGAAAGGATTTTCGTTTTAGTTATCGATGTTACAAATACTTTTACAAGTTTTCGCAGCGGATGGATGAACCTCGTCCTATAGTATATAACTTTTGCATTCTGTTTACAAGGGCAAGTTTAAATTTCTTACAAGCAGTGTTAAATGATATTTGCATAAATGTGAGTGGAAACTAGTTTATAGCTTCAACCTAGTAAACAGAAACTAAATACAGTTCCAAACAACGTTGCTCACACAGTATTATTTTCCAAGGAATTATTCTATAGTGGTACCATAAATTATAAACTTTCTATGCGATATATAATCAAGCAGCTTCCGTGATACGAAGTAATTTCTTTACTGTTGTTTTCACGTTATGTCGAAGCTCGCGATATCGCCAGCAGTAAATAAGCGGGTTTAACGAGGAATTGAGCAGAATCAAGAAGACTGACACGTGATTAGCCAGCAAAAAGGACAATCTAGATCCGTCGGTTAGCAGCAAAATCGTGCAGCATGAATTTGGAACATAACAAGCAATGAAAACGATATAAACAAACATTGCATTAACGGCAGACTTTTTTTCTCGGAGTACCAACATTGCTTGATCATTGTACAGCTGACACTGGGTTAGTATTTGATTCTGATGATATCTGACAACTCTGTAAATGTGAATATATACTGCCGTTGTCACGAGAAGTCCATAAAATTCGATAATCGCAATCACCATGAGATTATATTCCGGCATTGAAATAAACACAGAGGCAGCGATGGCACTTGTTAGCCATAAAAACATCAGAGCTATGATAACACGCTTTGACGTGACGAGTTCTTGATACCGCAAATGAAGAGAGACGGCAAGAAATCTATCAATGGCAATTGCAGTCACGGTCAAGAAGGACGCAGAAGCTAGAAATAGCACGAAGAAACGATAGATGATCAAAATCTCTGGACAGAAGGCGTCAATGTTATGTTTTTCACTCCCTTCCATATGCAACATCACCGCTAGGTTGACTCCAAGCATCAGCTGGGGTATCAATGCCACCGCTAGATCAGAAACAGCTAGACTCAGGAACAAGTTCTTTAAAGTTGTGGATATGGATGAGTCCTTCCGCAACGCAAGAATAACAAGGAGGTTTCCAAGGGTTGCCACGATGGAAAATATCAAGTTTAATACGGAAAGAACCAGCATAGATGTTCTGTGAAAATGAACGACTGATTTATATCCCTCCAACGTTTGAGTACAAAGCTTGGAAACCATGACTCAGACAATCGTGAATTCAAGTCTTGGCGACAAATGCGCGTTTTAGGCCAATTGCCAAAATCTTCCAGTAGTGGGGAGATTGAACAGGATTTACTAATGTATTCTTTTTTCGTCAGATTCATTAAGCAGCTGTTTGCGACTGTTTCTATAGTGAAAAGCTATTGCTATACATCAGCTGTTCGATTAATAGGGACCCACTTAATCTTGTATGTAAATTAAATTTTCGTCCTGATTATCGGCAAAATTATTCAGTTTATTTCCCTGTTGATATCAAATGGTCTGAAATGGCTCAACAAGCAAATTAGGGTAGATGGTTTATCTAACAATTATTCTTCGAACGCGCGTTAGATATGTTAGATCTGAGTTGACAGGTAGATACGTCTTAAAGGAGCTGCGTCACAGTTTTCGCAACTTGAAAAATTAAAGCCTTTCCGGTCACGCGATGACCGAAAATGTCGGAAAAAACCCGTTGAGAAATGATCAAAACACAACAGAATCGCAGAGAATTGTGAAATCAAGATGGCGAAAGGCAAATACAACCGTTGGAAGCCTGGTTACTAAAAAGAGCAGCTCCGCTGAGCCAGAATTTATTGATGCGTCTGCCCTACCATATATCGTACGCTGGGCGGGAAAAGGCCGTTTCACAGTTCTAATTTCCCGTATTGGGTCCTCGTTATCTGACAATGCAGTGGGTACCCTTGGCATTGTAATCCCTCTTCGACACTGTTTGATCGTTGGCCAAGTCAGTGAGGCTGCACAACACAAAAAATGCTAAATCTCAAACTTGTCTTGGTTGTTTTCTTTTAGATATTCAAACAAATGCATGCTTCGGATATAGTTTCGTTTAATCTTGTTAGGCTATTTGATTTGCGCCTTAAGTCGTAAAATCATACTAATAATACCTCGTCCGTAAATGCTAGCTTCTGATTGGTAGACTCGGATCAACTGACGCCTGCCGTATTATTTTGAAAACGAAATTGGTCTTTTTTCTTGAAACAATTAGGGATTAATTGTACCTGTGAACAAATCGGACTTTTCCGTGTAACATTCACTCGTGGCTGCGCCACTCATGGAAATTACTCGGAAAAGCCCGATCTGTTCACGCGTACAATTAATCCCTAATTGTTTCTCAAACAGGCCGATTTCCTATACAAACTCACGCAAACTGAACCGAAAAAAAAATCCGTTGAGTAATTAAAGGAGCTCAGTCACGGTTTGCGCATATTGAAAAGTTTAGCCTCAATTTTTCAAATTCGTCGTTTTGTAATCCGTGTTAATCTTCTCCATCCTTAGCCATCCTTGTTCCTTTATGGTTTATGATTATCTCTTTGTCGTTTTTTTATCTTATTAAACTGTTATTTTCAGGTTTCCCACCATTTAAAGGTAATTTTGTATGTGGCCAAAATAACTCAAAATACCTTGACTGAGCTCCTTTAAGAACGTCAATAGAAAGACTTAACGACCAAGTTGTATCGGCGTCCTGCAGTTAATCCAAGATGGCGAACCTTTTAAAATGTGTCATTTAGGTGTGATATGACGTCACCGTTGACACGCGATTTACACTAAAGTAAGTAAGTTTTGATGTTTTACGTGCAATGTAAGTCTGGTTACTATTGAATTAATACCTCTTAAGATACATATAGAAGGAGCACATAGAGCCCTCTCCGAGACTAGCCATGATCCTTAGAACTAGTATCGCAGACTGATATGCCTCTTTCAAATTGCCTCATGGGCTCATACAAAAGATAAAAACATACAAGAGTGAAATATACTAGGATACAGGCCTCTTTATATGATAAGAGTGATTTAAACAAAGAATTATCGCAGCAGGCGCATTAACGTAGCGCTATATTACATAATACAATAATACAAGCAGAAGCTAAGGCCAAGCTCCAAGTTGACAGACGGCTTTGGTATTCGTCTTCGTATTTCGTATTCGTATTCACTGTGGCAGCGACTCCAACTCACGGATCAGCCTTCACAGCCACAACAGACGCTGTCCCCGAACGTGACACCCAAAGACACCACTCCATGGTCCTTCGGATTCACTAATGCACTCTCTGTGGAAGCTGAATAAATGCTATGTCAAATTATGGCCTTCAATAATTGACAACATTTTGTCAATTCATTGGTTAACAGCCACATTTGTCAGTGATACGCTAAATCAACCAGAATCGGTGATACAAAGTATTTTCTTTACAGTTCTTTTCACGTTTTGTCGAATTTCGCGATATCGCCAGCAGTAAAGAAGAGGATTTAACGACGAATTGAGCAGAATGAAAAAGACTGACACGTGATTAGCCACCATAAAGGACAATTTAGATTTGTCAGTTATCAGCAAGATTGTAGTACACGAGTTTGGAACATAACAAGCAATGAAAAGAACATAAACAAACATTGAGTTCATCGCTGATTTCTTGGCTCTGAACACCTCCATTGCTTGATCATTGTACAGCTGACATTGGGTTAGTATTTGATTCTGATGATGTCTGACAACTCTGTAGATGTGAACATATACCACGGTTGTCACGAAAAGTCCATAAAATTCGATGACCGCAACCACCGTGAGATTATGCGGTTCAGGAATTGAAAGGAATATAGAGGCAGCGATGACACTTGTTAGCCACAAACACGTTAGGGTAATGTTAACACGCTTTGAAGTGACGAGTTCTTGATACCGCAAATGGAGAGAGATGGCGAGGAATCTATCAACAGCAATTGCAGTCACGGTTAAGTACGATGCTGTAACTAGAAATAATATAAAGAAAAGATAAATAGTCAAAAATGTAGGACAGAAGATGTCAAAGTTGTAGTTTCCACTCGCTACCATCCGTAAAATCACCGCGATGTTCGCACCAAGGACCAACTGCGGAATCAGTGCTACAGCAAGATCAGAAACAGCTAGGCTTAGAAACAAGCTCTTCAAAGTAGCGGATATGGATGACGCTTTCCACAGTGCTCGAATAACAAGGAGATTTCCAAGAGTTGCCCCGACAGAAAATGTTAAATTTAAAACACTAGAGACTAACATTAATGTTGCGTTAAAATGTGCAAGTGTTATATATTCCTTCAATTTAAGATTGCAGAGCTGAACAACCATGATTCGGATGATTTCAAATTGTCGTCGTAAGCGAGTTCAGTTCAGGCTATTAGCTAAGATCTTCAATTGGCGGGGAAAGTAAATTTTACCAGTAATCTATTCCATTTTCGTCATACCCATTAACCACCTGCCAATGACCGAGTCATTAATAAGTTGTTGCATAGATAAGGTGTTTATCATATATTGATCACGTTGGTTTGACTATTTTTTTCAAATTTATTATTTAACACTTCTTTCCCTGGGAGATCATATTTTTTTTGAAAATAGTGGTAGACAATTTATCAGTTGTTATCTTCACTTTTGTCGTCTCCTTCATTATCTGCTCCTGCTCAAGTGAATTAAGTTTTCCATTGCAGTTTCCTCCCCTGACATGCTCGATCTTCTCCTTGCGTTGTCTTGTTTTATACCCGTCCAATATTTAAGCGGCTAACAACCATAATTATCCCAAAATCTTCATCTCCGGAAATCTGACTGATTCATAGTCTCTACAATGTTAGTAAGAGAAAATTTAAGAAATTTTTATCTATGAATATTCGAAAGGTTAGTTTCTTGAAAATAATCCCATTCAAGCTTATAGAGCGGAGCTGGATAGTTAGTCGTCAGTAAAAAAATATTAAAAGTAATCAATTTTGACTCCAATTAGTAAACCTTTCAACCAATGCTGAAACAAAATTTTACCGTTCGTCTTTTCTTTTTCACAGAAACCCAATTTGCGGTATCACTGAGACACGTCATTTCCAAATTAAACTGATTTCGATGCATGTTTGAACAGCCTGTTTTGGAGTATTTAAATTGACGGCTTGAAGATGTAAATGTGTTAATACTGAATGTGTTCTTACGCCAACTAAACGTTTCACCATTAGATCATCGAAGAAAAAAGATGTGTTCAGTTTGAAAAGATTTTCGAATTTAAAATCGACGCATTTCTTGATCGTTATTTCACGTATTACGCCGCACAATGGAACCGAAACCTCGTAAGTTTTCATTTTTTTTTTCAACAGAGATAGAGAAATTTTTTTTCATTCGTGACACATTAACTCGGCATTATTGGGGTCATTTTCACCTATCTCTTATTTTGTCTTTGGTAGGAAAATATATATGCAAATATCAGTGTCAAGATGGAACTTAAGTGAGAATATTCCTCCCACCTACGTGTGCGGAGTTTGGCAACCATGGTGAGCTTCATAACTCTACTTATGAGACCATTCTTAATTAGAGTGTTCACAGAGCATAGCCTGCGGCAAAGTGAACCAAAAGCACTATTAGAAGTTTGCACGCAGCGCCCAGCAAAACATTAACTTTACGGGCTTAAAACTAAAAAAAGACGAGTCATATATATTTTTCGTTTACTTAGTAGTGGCTTAAAATACAACTTTTTAAAGTAGAGGTTTCAGAGCCACCTCAAATTTTTGCAACTCTAAGGAAGCGCGAAATCTGCTCTAGCAATTAGCTTTTAAACATTGCAATCAGTTGAATCTTAACATGCTGATCTCAATTTGGTATTGAAAATGGGGGTCACCGGAGTCGTTTTTGAGTTATAAACCCTTAACTCTTACATCGTTGCTATGGTAACCTGACTGCAACTTGCACACCAATGATTGGGCATTTTGTCGAATGCCATTCTTGTGGGTATCAACTGAAAAAGAGTGGCAGTGTTATGTTATCAAAGTGGAAGTGCTGCATGAAACATTCTACGTTCAAGGCGACGCCAGTTAAAAACTAGGTGAATACAGATTCCTAAGATAATTATGATAAGGTGGTCAAGATGCACTGAGTACCTCAACTGGCCAAGACTAGGTGATCACTGCGTGGAAGCACGATATCCAAGGCTGATGGGCGGTCACTAAACTTGCCCAAAACAACTGCAAAATAAACATTTTTATATATTTTATTTTGCCTAATTCAATTTTCCGCGTGAACTTTTCAAGTTTCGACCGAATTGCCCGTACATACTAATTCATAACATTGCCTCTTTAACAAAAAAGCCCTGTTTTTGTCGAAATAGAATACAGGAAAGCCATGTTTGCAGATTTTATACCCTTTACTTTGGAGAAATGCATATATACTTCATTTACGGTATATTACAAGTCTAATGACGTTCTAGCGGTGATACAGAGCTAATCTATATATATATTTTAAACTACGATGACAATAGTACGTAGCAGGAACAACAAGAAGAATAAGAGCAGCCATACTACTGGGGCTGATCTAAATAAGATTAACAAGCCGGGCCAGCAGAGGGCTTGAAGACGAATCGGAATTTTTTCAATAATTTTGTCGCATTTCACTTTTGAAGATCAAAAGACTTTTTCGTATAACTGTTAGTTTGTAAGTAGGTGAGTTGTAAGGTGGCCAAAGCTTGCGGAAATATAGGCCACATGGATATCTCTATCGAACCTGGCTCTGACCGGGTATTATTATACGGAATTTTATATTTGTCTATATTTTGTATGGCCGCCTGTTCTGTTTTCATTTATTTATTTATAATGGTAATTAAACTGAGTTGAGTGCAATTTGGTCTGAAATCATACGCGTGATTTTAAAATCGAACGAGCGCGCAGCGCGAGTTCGATTTCAAATCAAGTTAACAAATGGTAAACGTCATAACGTGCACTATTGAGTTTTGGATGCACGCGGGAGGTTGTTAAGCACGAAAGAAGCCTAAGAGTCGCACGAGGCGATAGCCGAGTGCGACTCTAGCTTCTTGAGTGCTTAGCAAACCTCCCAAGTGCATCCATAACTCAATAGTGCACGCTATGGCGTTTACCATAAACAAGCGCGCGAAAATTCATTTATTACAACCGACTGCACACCAGTAACTGGATAAAGTTTCATCTTCAGACAACTGTGAAGACAGTTTCGCATTTCTGGCAGAAGGACGTCGGTCATTACTTTGAAAACAATGTCTGTCAAAAGATTTGCTTTGCAAACATTAGCACACACGTCAGCAGCGTACACCCATGGGCAAATAGTAGACGCTAAATTAACCAATCAGAGCGCGCGCTTTGCTTTAGTTATGTTATAATATGATTTCAGACCAAAATTGCACGACACGAAGTTTAATTGCCACTTTATTAGATTCATTTTGAAATGGCACAATTTTATCGCCTTAAATTTTAGATTTTTGGTGTATTGTTAGTCATAGTTCTAGTAGCCGGTTTCTCAAAAAAAAAAAAAAAAGCGGAACCGGAAACGCCTTTACGTCTCATTTAGTATGCAAAACGATGTCACGTGACGAAAACTCATCCGAGCATGACAAAGAAACAAGCAGTTTTGAAGTCCGAACGAAAATAGTCAAAATAGTCTACTTCAGATATAAAAGTTCAATTCTCGTCGCCTGAATCAATGATGGAAGGCCATTCTTTCTTCTGTGGTTGAGGCTGAGACTTTTCATTGTCTTTGGAGAAGGAATTTGAAGGTTCATCCTGCGTAATTCTGGGATGGATTTCTTTTGAGTTGTGAAACTCCCTCGAGTGCACGTCACGATGCCCAGTGGATGGTACGTTTTTTTTCTTTCATACCGTTTAATGGCATGATTCTAAGGGAGTTCAGCTCGTTATCATCTCCGTTTCTTTTTGTGACCTCAGCGAAGGATTCAATACTCAGGACTTTGTCAAGTTCTTGCGGTGCCATTTGTTTCAAGATATTTCCAAGATGGCGGGACTAGCACCAGCTTTGTAAGACGTTCATTCATTCACTGTTTTGTGGAGCGGGGCGTAATTTGACCATGTTTATTCACAGCGACAGAGTTGAGCTCTTTTGTTGCTTCGTTTGAAACTACCGGAAACCTGGAAACATCTACCCTCTTGAGATGGCTCTGAATTTGTTGTTGTGTGGTTTTCGTTTGTTTATGTTTTACTGGACTCGGTATCATTTGGATCGTGAGCAGATGTTAAAGAAAAATCGCCAAAATATTCGTCAAAATGGACACTGAAAGTTGGAAACTTCCATTGAAGTAGGTCTTCATCCTTAAGAAGCTCATAATCGTCATTCAGAAACTGTAATTAATTAAATTCGGCGATTTTTTTTTGGAAAAAAAACCAACAATAACAAAGTTTTGGCAATAGTAGTTGCAAAATTCTCCACATTCCTGAAATTTTATTAATTACTTTAAACTAATCTTGAAATCTGATTGGTTGTTTTGTTTTACTGTTCCATTCTCATTAGCTGAGAAAAAGATGCGATTTAGAGAAAAAAATAGTGCGATTCGTGAATAAATTGCATCAATGAGAGCCAATCAGATTGTAAGGATAACCAGTGATTTCAAAATGGATTTAATAAATTTATTTATTTATTTATTTATATACTTATTTTTTATCTAAGGCTGTATTGAAACGTTTTGTGGTTGATGTGTTCAAAAATGGGACACTATTCCAACCATTTGAAGAGCTTCTGCCTGAGAGACCGGGGCAGACTTGGAACTGAGGGTCGGCCGATTTTCCTAAAAATCCACCTACAAAGTTTTTATGCAGACTTATTTAAAATGCCGAAGTTTTAGCTCCATAGATCGTTTTCTGCCCGAGTTCTGAATATCAGCCACATGGAGGTCCTGTAATGTTAATGTTCGACAAATTTTGGACACTTTTCAACAACTCCCTCACAGAGTAAGAAAACATTTCAAAGTTCAGACGCCGCACTTCACATGGGCCGAATCGAATGCAAATGAGAAAAATCCTTTGTTCTCCGTCAATAGCATTCGATTCGGCTCATGTCAATTACGGCGTCTGAACCGGACATAATCCATCCATCAGTAGCAATATCCTAAAGTAGCTAGACAAATGCTGCAGAAAATGAAGCTGATCCACGGGATGTTAATATATTACATTGAATCAACCATCTCTTACGTTGACGGGTTCAAACACTTTACGATGTATTTTTTGGTGCGTTTCGTTGAACTAGCCATCACGAGGGAAAACCGCAAGGAAAAGGAACACGTTGAGGATAAGAACGGTCGCCTTTGACATGGTGCGATTAGAGAAATCCTAACAATTCAACAAGCACATTCATGAATACCATTACATCGAATGAAACATTCCATATTTGCTCGGTGTCGTTCGGTGTCGTATCAAAGAATGAAGTACACCTTCCCTCGCGTTTGGGAGAAGTGGTGGCCTACTCTGGATCAAGCAGTCCAAGCTCGAGCCCTTCCCGAGGTCACTGTGTTGTGCTCTTGGGCAAGACACTTTACTCTCACAATGTTCTATCCATCCAGGTGTATAAATGGGTACCAACAACTTGTTTGGGCAACCTGACACAATACTGGAGAGCAGTAGCTGTCTTAGCATTATGTATAGGTAACCATACGGTTTCGAGTTCAATTTGGATTTAATTTGCATGATTCAGCTTTTTGAAAACCTCACAAGTGCAAATTAATTCCAAATTGAGCGAGAAAAACCGTATGATTACTTATTAGTAATATAAACACGAAAAACTTCGCGTGGAGGAAATGCCGGAAGATCTTTCTTGAAGCCATTTTTTCTCGTGAGAGAAAACTTTTTTTAAAGTTTCCGCAAAAAATTTTCGTCATCATTTCACGTGATATCATTAGCTTAGAAAATTTCCTATTGTCTTTCAGCCAGTCATAATCCGGAATTATGATTGCAATTTGCTCTGGTATTACACTTTTTGCACTGTGTCACACTTGAACTGCACTGTTCTCAGCCAATCAGAATCGAGTAATTTTTTCATGTATATTATTAGACAAGTTAAACGATATAGCATGCGTGCCGTTAGCTAAGTGATGATTAAAAGTTCGTTGTAGTCTGTGTACCTTTTATAGATCCTTTCGAAGACCACAAATCTTACTTCATAGTTCTAAGTTAGAAACATATTCAGATATTTTTCGTTCCTACTTAGACACAATCCCGTTCCCAGAGTCTTTCTTCCCCTTGACCAGCGGTCGGAAAACGAGAACTCTGGGAGCAACCATTTTGAAATAACCGAATTCTGCCCATCCGGTTTCACTGCGCAGTCTGAATCTATTGCGCACGCCTGAAATGGTTGCTCCAAGAGCTCTTGTTTTCCGACCGCTGGTCAAGGGGAACGAAGACTCTGGAAACGAGATTGACTTGGACGGCTGCGTCTGTGGTTCGTTTTATCGTAAACATATTTTGCTTGTTTGATTTTTCAGAAACAGAAACTAATACCTTTTTGAATAGAACCTTAAAAAGCCTTTCAGAAAAAAAATACTAGTATAGCTACTTTGAAATTAAACATGCTCTATGTTTCGAGACTCATCTGAAAGCGCTGCATTTTTGTTACAATAAACGGAAATGAATGAATAAATAAATAAATAAATAAATAAATACATAAATACATAAATGAATAAACCAACAGACTGACAGACATGTTGTATGTTGAGATCGACTGCTTAAACGGTACTTATTAAAATTACAAACTCAGGCGCATGTTTTATATCGTGTTGGGATTGACTTCTGAAAATCTATGTATCAAAAGACTATGTTTAAAGGGCAAAAATATCAATTTCGAAGGCAAGGAACTCAGTTAGTTTGTCCATTAACAATGCTGACACTTCATCGTTAACTGAATTGTTGTTGTCATGATTATCATAAGATTACACCTCATGATATATTTAACAAATAAAGAAGCCTGAGCCATGTATTACACGACGGGCATTTGAGAACGCAAGGGAAATGTAGAAAACACGAGCCGCAGGCGAGCGTTTGCTACATTTCTCGAGTGTTCTCAAATGTCCGGAGTGTTTTATCACAGTGTAATACACGACTTAGGTTTCTTCCTTTGCTTTATGATGTAGATTTTACACGCGCAAAACAATAAAACAGGCTTTTTCTATGTTTTGTTCTCTGATAAAACATGGGTTTTTGGCCAGTCAGAGCGCGCGCAGGGTCCTATCTATATTATAAAAAACAATAAAAAGTACACGCTTGTGTGGGACTATTGTGACGGCATTTAGGGCAAGCAATTTTCTAAGTACTAGCCAAAATTAGTCCGGGAGTTTAGCAGTTTTGTAGTTGGACGCAATAACTGAAGAGCATTCTAGGAAAATTTGTTTTTGTTCTCAATATCACGTTCGCAGGTGCGCGGGTTTTATTGCGTATTTTTGTTATTTAAATTTGACATAAATAAGTAACTAATAATAGCAAAGACCTTGCGTAACCATGTATAGTGGGAAATAGATCAGGGCTATAACGGCTTACTGCAAATAATTGTGCTAAACCTGTTGTCGTTTTGGAAGGCATACACGTTTTAGGAGGCATATAACACCGGGGGAAGAGGTTGGTGGGTAGCTTAAATTAACAGAGAGGTATTTTCATGTCGGCCGAGTATTTTATAATCTTCCGGTATAAGTTTTCAGTTATAAAATATATGAGCAAAATTTAACGGCCCCTAGCCTTTTCTGTATTGACCTCGTAGCCCTCGAACAAACAAATTGTCAATACCAGGGACCGCGGGTATTCTAAAAGTATGACCTTCTCTCAGAGTGAAAAAATGAATACATTTTCTGAAAACGACCATTTTTCTTCGGAAACAAAATTTCGAGATCATATATATATATTGCTTGACATAAAAAGATTGCTTTAAAAACCAAATTTAAATTCGTTTAAAACAGTATCTCAGTTGCTTCAATAAAAAGAGATGTTCTTGGTTCAAGGGCGGCTGCATCCATCTGCATATTAATTTTAAAATTAAAAATGGTTTCTTTGTAGAAGTGCCAACATCACCTCACGTACTCCGGATAGAACGTAAAACTAGGCATTGACAGGGGAAACGAAATGTCAGCTTATACTGTAGACTGAAAGCAACACAGAGAGTAGAAGATTAAATACTGGTCCCAAGGGAAACAGCTTTGTTTTCCAAGAAACTCGAACCTTGTTTGTCGGTTCAGTTCTTTTCTAATTCTTACCTTAAAACACTTCAAGCTTGCCGGATACACTTCTGAAAAGGGTTATCGTGTATTGCTCTTTTGTGGCATTTCAAAGTACTCGCGACACTTGAGTAGCTTGGAGTGTCGCAAGGTAAATAATTTGAAACGTTTTCCCAAACCTTACTCAAATGGGTGCCCTTTCTGGTTGGCTGAGGTCACGTATTAGAGGCGAGAAGTATCAATCTTTTGTTAAATAAAGGTCTAAAATCACGTTTTGTTTTTGGCCAGGGGCCCTTTTCTCGAAGTTTTCGCCGGAAAGCCGTAGCAAAATCTCAAACCTTGCGATTGCAGAGCTGTTTTATTCACATATTCTTTATATAAACAGAGGTTCCATTCCCTACAAGAAGTTTCGGGCGTATACACCTCTCTGTCTTTAAATACCGATGCACTAAAAATGGCTTTTCGGGCCCAAAAAGTTTCCGGGGCTTTGGAGAAACAGGCCCCAGGTCTGAACTGGACGCTTTTCCCAAACGTTTACTCAAATGTATCGAGAACATACACGTAATAGACCATGCTCGTATTCTCGGTATTGAGCTAGCTTGCAATGGAGGCTCATGCCGAGGAATATCATTAAAAAGAGATGGAGTTCATTTGTATTTGAAAAGACCCCGCAATTTCCTCAGTTGTAAGCTAGTTCCAGTCCAATACTGAGAATACCAAATATGGTATATTTGTAGAGACAAGTCTTTTTAACAGATCTGAAAAAGAGAAAATTTTTTTTGGACGAGGTTTGAGTTTTTCTGATCGGAAATCATATATTTGTTCTGAAAAGGGGAGAGGGTTTCTGTTAAGAAATTCGCAGGATTGCAATTCGGCTCTTACGTACGTTCCACTTGCACCCTATATTTTTCATTTGCTTTATTAAGGGCCCATTAACCGATCTTTTCGAGCCGTTGCTAAGGAAAATTTATTCTCATATAACCTCATCATTTTTAGTTAGTTCAGAGTTATTTCATGGGTTTTAACTTTTTCACGATCAGTGACACTAGTCATGACGTCATCAGGCCACGCCCATGGTCATGTGACTAATACAGAAAATGCAAAGGCTCCCAGACAAATTACTTTATCGGGATTTTTTTCATTGATTTAATATTTTAATTTAAATCCTCATTACGCTATGCATCGATTTTGTTTCATTTCTAAAAGGTCAGATTTTGAAAGCATTTCAAAATATTGAAAAATTCGTAATTCTCTGAAAAAAGCATGATTTCGAAAAAGGAATGCATAGCTATGTTTCCAACATTGGCTTTAATCAAAATTCGTCGAAAAAGGCTGGATTTCATGAAAAACTGCGTTTCCTTTAGCATTTAAAGAAACCGGAAGTGCGCCCGATAGATATTGGAAGTTACCCTATCAGCGCGTGCGCAATTTACACTACCAGCGCACTTCGGTAAGATCATACAAAGCCACACGGAGTTAGTTTTTCTCTTTCTGTTGCTCTTGTTTATCTGTCTTTCCCTTATTTTGTCTTTGCTTGTACTTTTGTTTTGCTTTGTATTTTGTGAAACACAAAGAAAAACTTCTAAAATGTAAGCGAATGTGCAAGTTTTTGAGTTGTTATTATTTTCCGCGCTCAGGCTGACGTAAGTAACCGGAAGTGAAATTTCACCTCCTTAGCAACGCGCGCGAGCGCGCGCATGAATCGGTTAATGGGCCCTTAATGTAATCAACAGAAGGAGTCGTGTATCTTTAATTATGTACCACAGTTCTTTCCATTAATTTACAAATGGAACTATATTTGATGACAGTTTTTTTGTAGGCGCCGTCCACACAACGAAAGAGAAATTTGAAAGCGCAACATCACCGACAATTTTGAATTGTGTTTGATGAAGAATCATTTGATTATCGTGACGTCACCGTTTTCTAAAAAGCTCAAAATGTTGAAAATATTTTTCCGTGGCTGATGTACACTAAAACACACAGCTGGCGTTTTCTAATTGCTCCGGTTGAAGAGTGTTCTCGAAAAGTTCCATTTTCGTTGAAATTTCTCCTGATTAATGTGGACGGTAGGCCTTACGGTAGAAATAAAGCTGCGTTTTCAAATTTTTCCGGCGTAATGTGGAAAAGGCCTTAGATACTAAATAAATAAATAAATAAATAAATAACCAACTTTATTTATCGAGGGTAACACAGAACAGTAATCACTGAAAGACCAGTGGCCCTCATATGAATATTTTCAGAATAAAAAGATGACATGTTAAAAATTAATGATGTAGAAAGATTCTCAAATATGCAACGATAATATAAAAAGCTAAGATACGAGACACACTAAAATATTAAAAAGCAAAGCATTGGATCAAGACTAACAATTAAAACAAGAAGTTGATAAACGAGCTACTGTTCAAAGTTCTGACAGATGCAAATTTAAATAATGGTCAGCAAAATTAAAAATTTATCATTAACCAACACACTCAAGGGAATGTATCGGAGCCAAAAGCCAAAAAGCCTCCTCTCATTTTTTTTCAACAGAACCAAGTTTTCTTAAACAAAGCAATAAATACAGCCATTGCGCTAGAGGCAAGCAGCAACTTATTGAGCCCAACAGCACTCGCGCCATTCGGATTCGTCTCGTACATTTCCACCATTGTTCCTTCAATTCGCATCTCGAGTTGCGAACAGTTCGTTCCGACCACAATCGAAGTATTATATCGAGCGCGACTTATCACCTCGAAATCCTGATCCTTAACATCTTCCAGAGAAACTGCATTGTTCATTCCAGAAAGATTCACAGTTTTTCCACTTTCCTTGTAATGAATCGTTGTGTTCAGTTCAGTGAGGTCGTCGTCAATTCCATCTCGCAGCGTTTGGTTTGTCGCTGAATTCCCCAGACACCGCTCTCCTTCCAAGTCCATTAGTTTCTCCTCCTTTTTGGAAAGCCTCACAGCTCTGTTCTTTGGAATGGAGACGTAATTACGATACATCGGGTATCCCTGTCGGTACACCGGTGCACTGCCAAGCACATACCTGTACACCAAGTAACCGGCGACAACTTTCTTCAACGTACTTGAACGCGAACCTATTTTAGTTTGGCGGACAATGACAGGTGAGCGGACTGTGTTGGGTTCGATGGGTGTGTATTTGGTGATCTTGGGCTTAGAGCTTGAGCCTTTCGAGCTGGACCTTGATCGACTGGATGAACCAGATGTCCTGGAAGTTGAGCGTCTTCTTGATCCTGATGAACTGGACCTCGAACGGCGTTTCGTGGCAGCTTCGGATAACTCTACCATCAAAAGAGCAATGGAAAATAAAAGTAGCGCTGTGGTGATTCGCATCGTATCTATGCCTGCTCCCTTTGATTCGGTGCTGTGTTGATAAATAACCGAAGTGAAAATTGTGTCAGATGCAACACATTTAGCTCACTTATATAGCCATCAATGAATAATAAATTTGACTCACTAGTCTGCACCTGTAAGCGGCAAGACAGGATGCATTTTAAATGCGCTAAAATTGTTAAAACAATTTTTTTCCTCTGCCCAAAGTCCCAATTAAGTACCTTAAAACGCAGCGAGAATAGATATGATACGATAAAATAAGAACTTTATTAACGTGTCAAAGTTGCTAGCATACAATGTATACTAACTGGGGACACCTGACTACGATTAAAGAAATGTAAGTGTTTTAAAATATATATATAAAACAAACAGTGAGTCATGCAGTAAGATCAAGTGTTAGTTGTTACATAAAGAACAGTCTCTACAAGTACTGTCCAGCAGGCTAGTGAAATCAACCAATTTGATGCGCTTTTTCAAAGTGCGCGATGATTCAGAAGATCGAATAGATTTGTCGAGTTTGGACCAAATGACAGGGCCTAAATAAATCAGGCTATGTTTGCCATGAGCAACAGTCCGAAATCTGGGTATGGTGAAATCAGAATTTTTAAGGTGATATTGAGAATTGGTAACAACAAATAATCCCGCAATGTAAGGAGGCGCCAAACCATTTTTGACTTTATACATTATGGTTGCAATGGCTTGCAATCGCCGCGTATGAAGTGTTGGTAGTTTCGCTCTTTGCAAGAGTCCCTCATAAGTCGAGTTATTGTCACAATAAACAGCTCGTAGTGCTCGTTCCTGAATTCGTTCTAGTTTTCTGGCATCAGAAGAGCGACAAAAATGCCAGACAGTCTGACAGTACGTGAGATGACGTGGTATAGCAAATGTGTAAACTGTGTAAACTTCCCTTATTGGAATGGCAGAAAGATGGAAACAGGCTGTTGATAACAGGAACGTTGTCGGAGTCTTGTCCACTGATATGTCAAAGGCATTTCATTCGCTGAACGCTACCCTACTGATCAACAAACTGAGTGTATACGGTTTCTCTAACAACTCAATAGCCCTAATGCGATCATATTTCACAAATAGGAAAAACAGGTTAGGATCAGTCAAGAAACAACAAGTGATTGGTACGCTACCGCAAGAGGATGTCCCCAGGGATCGGCCTTCGGGCCTCTTCTTTGGAATGCTTTCCAAAGCGATCTACACATCTCCACTGATGAAAACAGGTTATTTATGTATGCAGATGACCACCAACTGTTTTCAGTGGCGAAGACAACTAACAGGACAGCAGATAAACCTCTGACTATCAAACTCAGTGCTTTTTTTAAAGGATGGAATGGCTGCAGTTCACAAAAAATTCAAATTAATCGCTCATTTCGAATTCGAATTCATAAAAAGTTTGACATTAACTCCCACGATCTTGTAATTTTTGAATAAAGGCTGGTGACATTCAAAAGTACTTGATGAATTATAGTCAGCATGGTTTATTCCAATGGTAACTAGCTAAGTACTAGTTTCATTCCAAGTTTCATTCGACCGGTCACGGAAGCGTGCCTACAAAAAATCATTTTAGCAAAGAAAGCTACATCTTCAGATACGATACTGACTAGATATTTTTTGTCTTGACATACATGTAATCTAAGAATTTTGGGTAATAACCAACGACATTTCGATTGCGCTTCGGTGTTTATGAAGTTCAATATTCGAAATATAATCCGGTAGATCACAAATTTACCTTCTTGACACTAAAATTAATTGTTGAAATATCCACCCAATTTTCCCCACAAATAATATCACCAGAATCGGCTTAACCATTCGCTTCAAATTGTACTTTAAGTGCTTTCCTTCGTATCCGAGAGTTTTGGTGACCGGATAAATCCGGGCGAGTTAATTTGGCATAAATTTTACCTGTAATTTTTGATTTTAATAATTTTGACAGAAGACATATAATAGTATTAGACCTGATTGTAATTCGGGTTAGGTCATCACGATTAGCATTTTTGGAAAGCCAGACGCATAATAAAAAATTATTTAAAGTAAATAAAATTTCGGCATAAAAACCTGTAAGAATTTTTTTTCTGTTTAAATTCTTTTATGTTCCCATAGGAGAGAATTGCCATTGACCTGCTATAATGCTGGCCAAATAGATCAATCTAGTCGTATGGTTATCTGCTGCGGATCAACAACCCACAACGAGCGTTCCGTCAATTTATCTTGCACTATAATGGTCACGAAGTAACCAAAAATCAAGCTAAAGGCATATCTTAAGTCTGCATACGAGCCAAATCAATAGATCATTTTCGTATTCTCGGTATTGGACTGGAATTAGCTTGCAACCGAGGCTAATGCGGGGAGTCTCTTCAAATGCAAATAGAAATTATCGCTTTTTAATGATATTCCCCCACAGGAGTCTGCACTGCAAGCTAGTTCCAGTCCAATACCGAGAATACAAACATCTCTAGTAAAATCCGCTTTCAGTAGTATGCAGCAACCCAGGATGATTTCTACTCCCCTGTGGATGGGTTGCTAGGCCTGGGTTACTCCTCAGCATTACATTTATCGGTACCCATTTATACGCTTGGATGGAGGGAGGCACTGTTAGAGTAAAGTGTTTTGCCCAAGAACACAACATAATGTCCCCTGCCAGGGTTCGAACCCCGACCGTTTGATCCAGAGGTGAGGACACCAACGACCAGGTTAGTGCGCTCTGTGTCAGAACTGTTATATCCAAGCACATTGCCCGGTTCCTTGGAAAATACGTTGACTGAGTTTTTTCACTTTCAAGGAATTTACGGCGTATAAGTCGAAATATTGAAGTGTTTGAAGAATTTCAATTTTTGCCAAGTACAGTCTTCGTTTGGAACCATCTCGGCCACGAAGTTAACATTTTAAGACAACTGTTTTAGTTGCGGGCAACTACAAAGCTTTTCTTATTTTTTCGAGCATCCAAATTTTCCAACTAGACAATCCGAATTAGCACACGCCGTCTGCACACACGCAAGAGATTGAGTTGAGTGATTACAACTGGAGTGAAAGTGCAGATGTAATTTTAATCTGTTTACCCTGTTAAGATTTGTATCTTGATAAAAATGTGCGCTAAAGGAGTTTTCCGCTTGAAAACAGAGTAGTGGTAATGGTAAAAGAGGTAAATTAAGGTAATTTTCCCTGTTATCAAAAAAATTGTAGAAGGGTTTAAGTGCTGTGTAATCGTGTGTTGCCATAAGAAAAATCAAGTAATTCAAAGCATTTTTAAACTGTTCTTAGTTAAAGAAAAAAAGCTCAATGAACGCCACTTCAATGGCTTGAAAACGTATTTTATTAGTTTATAATAAAGATTCAACAATAATTTCATTCTTTTGTTGGTTTCTTTATTGCTATTAGCGGGCACTACGTGATCTGTCTCGTAAGGCCATGAGTGCAACACCGAAAACGCTTAGGGCTGTCATGGCGGCCATGGTGGCAACAAGTGGCATGTTCACTTCAACTGAAAGAGAAGAGAAAACCTTCCTTTTAACCCTTTATGTGTTGCTTTTTGCACTCTTCAGATATTTTGTTAGAATACCAGGTCTCTAATGAATCATTTCTAAATAGGCCCTTTGCACGATCTGGTCACATGGTACAAAATCACACATGCTGGTAAGCAAGTTGCGCAGTGGGACTTCCAAAACAAAGGCAGTTCCAGGCTGACTGGTACGAGTTGCATTGTTTTGGAAGTCCCACTGCGTAACTTGCTCACCAGCATGTGTGATTTTGTACCATGTGACCGGATCGTGCAAAGGGCCTATTGATTGCAGCCTTAAGATTGATAGAGTTTAAAATAAGAGTAACGAGTTCCCATAGGAGGCACTCGGAGTATACAGAAATAAAGATGGCGTAATAAATATTGTACAATAGCGTCGTTTACAAAATGTTAAAAAGAGAATAAGGTCATCTCTGAAAGAGTACTGGTTTTGGTCTACATCTAATTAATTTCAGATTTGGTCCCAATTTTAATTCAATTTAAAAAGCGCTAAGCCACGAGATTTGTCGTGATTGGGTACATTACCAAAAGCTTTCTTACCCGATGTTTCCGATTTTTTGGCAGTCAGATTTTTATCGTTCTCTTCATCTTCGTTGGTATAATCCCGGGCTATAGGTCCTTGTCCAAGCGAATACACCTTGTGGTCTCTAATGTCGCGTCTTCGTCGGTCATTCGACTGGCAGCCCCTGGCACACCTGGATTGAGTGTCAGATGCATTGCAGACAACCACGTGGCAGTGAATGAAGATGAATGGCTGCTTAGTGAACTCGAAGGCTTCCAAAGTGAAGCGGAAGGAACCTTTTGGGGATGGCAGTAGTTTTACTGTGTCATCAACAGCGCACCTTTAGAGAGTTGAAATAAATGGAAATTTGTTTAATTGGATGATTTACCCAGAGGTTCAATAAACAGCTAGTGCTTAAAATGGGTCAAAATCAATCGTGTGGAGTTTATTCTGATTGAGAGAACAATTCATCTAAGGAGTTATTTCTTTCATCCTCAACTTTTTGCCTGTTGCTCAAGTGTGGAAGATAAATATTCAAACAATATAGGTCCCAGTTTTGGAAGATTGCATTCTTGAATTGTGTGAAGTGAAATGGAATGGCGAGAGGCTAATTCGTTTGCAAAACGAATTACTTGTTTGTCGAGATCACGGGTGATCGTGAAACATGAATGGAAATTCTTTGAATTATTTGTTTTCTTTTTCAAGAAACTTTGATGTAATTCTTATATATTTTTCTCAAGCTCATTACGAATTCATCAATTTTAACCAAAGGAAATTTGGATATCTGATCTTAATTAGTATAAATCTTATTACATTTCTCCGTTTACTCTTTAGTTTCAGTTTGGATTGAGAAGATATGCCAAACACTCAAGACAGTGTTTGACCAAATTTCCAAACACCTGAATGTTCATATAAAATATAACGCTACGTTTCGCATTTTCCATTTTCCTCAGTGTTTGGGAATGTGGTCAAAGACGGTCTTTCGTATTTGATATCAAGTAATGGGAAATAGGAAAGACGGGCGCCATCATCATTGTCTCACCCGTCTCCAATAATTTGATGCCTCTTGGGGTTATTGTCATCAGCCGTTGGGGTAGCGAAGCAGTCTTCAGCCATGATTGACAGTCTGTTGTCATTACTGTCAACTTTGCCTTGTAAGAACATCTGTTGGCGGAGTTTCAAGGACACAGGGAAATCCTTTGCCTGGTATGATTTGACAAATCTGAAAAGAAACGTCCCAAAAAAATAAGGAATTAATTGGAAGTAATGAGTTACCTTTAAATGTATATAAAAGATTAGTTGTATGAATGGAAAAAATGGGACGTAAATGGCAGATAAAGTTGTCGAACTTTGATGACTATGGTTGAAAAAAATACATTTAATTTTAATTTATTTTGTTGTTTAGTAGTGCTAATTTTCTCTGATCGCATTGTAAATAATTAAAAAACAGCAAAAGTAACGTATATTTTTGCGATTTATTTCCAACTCTCTATTAGAAGCATTAACACGAAAGTGAATATAGGTAAGAATGAAAGATGCGAATGCAGCCATAACACTAGTGGAAAAATGACCTTAAAAAGTTTCAAGCTCTGAACGGGATTCGAACCTACGACCTCTGAGTTACCGATGCAATGCTGTACCAACTGAACCATCAAAGGCACATGAGAGCGGTCGTGTGTGAGCTCGGCCCTATATGTTCAGTGGACGTAATACTCGGCTCAAGCATATGAATTCCATGGTAATAGATGTCCAACAGTAGCAATTAAATGAAAGAATGAAAGATGCGAATGCAGCCATAACACTACTGGAAAAATGACCTGAAAAAATTTCTGTTGGACATCTATTACCATGGAATTCATATGCTTGAGCCGAGTATTACGTCCACTGAACATATAGGGCCGAACTCACACACGACCGCTCTCATGTAGCTTTAATAGTTCAGTTGGTAGAGCATTGCACCGGTAACGCAAAGGTCGTGGGTTCGAATCCCGTTCAGAGCCTGAAATTTTTCAAGTCATTTTTCCAGCAGTGTTATGGCTGCATTCGCATCTTTCATTCTTTCATTTAATCAGTTGCTACTGTTGGACATCTATTACCATGAATATAGGTAACTTGAACGAACCAAATAAAGCCGGATAAATTAATCTTATTGACCTGTGAATAGTCAGATTGTTTTTGTACTTTTCAAATCATGCGTTCAAAGCACTGAAATAAAGCGTTAAAGCAGTAAATTATAAAAAAGTAGAAATAATTAAGAGTTATAATAGATAAATGCTCAATTGTAGCTGGTGCCCAATTTGCTATACCTGTTACTGTGGTATAATTCCAAGAGGACAGTGAAGTTTCCAGTTCCCTTTTCTGAGAATACCAGTTTTCTATTTTTTGGTTTTAATCCCACTGCTGTGGCCTCTCCGTACTTGGAATAATAACAACTGAAAGGAATCTCGATCTCTCGGACGCGTGTTACGATATCCGTGTTTTTCAATGGAATCTCCAGAACTTTATTGCTGTACACCATAGCAGACTTTGTGTATCTGCGTGTACTGTTGCATCCGGTCAGCGGTGTTTGGAGACTGAAATGGGTGAGAGTTTCTGTCGCTCTGCAGCTCGGATCCAGGAGACGAATGTGCTCGGGGTCCAATCCTTTGAGAATGGGTTTGGGAATTGTTATGGACATCTCGTTTTGAAAACAGTTGACAGTGACTCCTTGAGCTATAAAATAAGAAATAAAGAAATTCGCAGTGTCAAATGAGGCCTGATAATCTGACAAGAAAAACAAAAACATAACAAGGTAGAACGCTTTGAAATAAGGTAATTATAGGAGTTCCCGTTAATGAGGACAATGCTTTTACGAGAAAGCTGTGTTCTTCTGTGTACCTTCACAGGTATGTTGATCCCCGGCGAGTGATAGTTCGGCGTCAGGGCATGAACATTCATAGCTTCCAACTGTGTTTGTACAGTCATGCGAACATCCGCCATTCTTGACTGTGCATTCGTCAATGTCTGCCGAGAAAATTATTAATTAGATAGTTGAAGTTCCTTGAAGAAAAAAAAAATCATCCTGGCTAAAAAAGTGAAATTCAAAAAAGTTTATTCAACATACTATATTTCTCCACGTACAAGACCGAACATATGTCTGTTCCGCCTCAATGTGAGCAAGTTGTTTTAAATCCGGCAATGTTTTGAAAGTACAAAAAAATAACCACTCCTTTTTTCTAGCAGTTGTGTATAGGAGTTATGAATCAACATTTCTATATTGTCGATGTTGAATGCGGCAAATTGATAATTGATAGTTGATTGAAAATATAGAAAAGTTATGGAGAAAAATGAGTAGTGCTGAAAACAAAATGAGGCAAAAAATTTCCGAAGAATAGAATCTAATATTAAACAAAATACGAACAAACTGTCACCTTTGCTACAGTCTGGTCCATTGAATCCGCGTTGGCATATACACCGATAACTTCCTGGATTGTTAACGCATTTAGCTCCATTTAAGCAAGGTTTAGAAGTGGAACATTCATCGATGTCTGAATAAATTAATTTGCAAAGAGTAAATGTTTACATATACATCTATTTTCAAAGCAAAATGATTTTTTTTAAAGTTTGTTTGTTTTGATAGATACCTTTCTGGCAATTTTTTCCTGTATAACCTGTTTTGCAGGAACATCTATAACTTCCTGGAAGGTTTTCACAAATTGCTCCATTCTGACAAGGTTTCTTGGTTTTGCATTCATTGATATCTGTAGAAAGACAGATTTTTTAAAAATAAGTTTCTAGCAATATTCTATAAATTTAAATGTAATTCCTGCAGTAAGTCGTTTGTTGTCTTAGCTGATTATAGTGAAAGGTTTTTTCTATCGTTAGCAGCATTATGTTACTGGCTGAGTGATCTGGTAACGGATGGAAAGAAGAATTGAATTTTTTCGTTGTAATATGTCATTTGAATAAAATGATGGCAAAAAATTATTCACCATAGTATCTTACATGCATTAAGTAAGTATTGCATAAGAGAACTTACTCAAAACAATGGTATCTCATCTAGTTATATAGCAGTTGATGATATGTCTCATTAAGATCTAGATTTTCTCACCAGTGTTGCACGTTTTTCCTGAAAATCCGGATGGGCAGTTACAGCGATAAGTTCCAGGTTTGTTCAAACAAGTCGCTCCGTTTTGGCAAGGGTTGGAAGTCGAACATTCATCAACGTCTGTAACAGATGATAAGTAATCTCTCAATAATACTCTTGTACTTGTACTTGTCAGAGTTCCTAATAATACGACTGAGCATTTTACGCACCCTTCTGACAGTCCTTTCCAGTATAACCTGTTGTACAGGTACATTCATAACTTCCAGGAACGTTTTCACAAGTTCCTTCATTTTGGCAAGGTTTGGAAGTTTGGCATTCGTTGATATCTGTAAACAGGTACGACATATAAATATGGATATTGTTTTTATTTATTTTCTTTGCCGTTACAATATTGTATAGTTCCACATGCAAAACCACGGATACTTTTAAACGTCAGACTAAGAGGCTTATTGTGAAAAAAAAAAAAAAAAAACAAGAATAGCAACAACAACAAGAAACAGAGGTTTCTCCTTTCTCAGAGTCAGGGTACTGTTCAATATTGTTTTACAGGGAGGTACGACACGTGCACTTTGAGTACGAGATATTTAACTTAAACATTGAGAACCAGCATTCCAACATTTTCATATGATATCATAACAAAATAGAAAATATAAAAATGTTGAAATGGTAGTTCTCAGTGTTTAAGGTAAGTGTTCATACCATTGGCACAGTTTTCTCCTGTGAATCTGGGTTGGCATGCACAGCGGTAACTTCCTGGAGTGTTAACGCATTTAGCTTCGTTTTGGCAATTCAAGGATTGGATGTTAAATATTCATCAACGTCTACAACAAAAAAAGTGATCATAATATTTCACTGTATTGGTATACCTTATCATGATATAAATGCATACGTATATACGCACCCTTTTGGCAGTTTCTTCCGGTATAACCTGTTTGACAGGAACATTTGTAACTTCCTGGAAGGTTTTTACAAGTTCCTCCATTCTGACAAGGTTTCTTTGTTTCGCATTCGTTAATATCTATAAAACAGCATATTTTGTTGTTATGATTTGCAAAATAATTGGACTATAGCTTGTTTTTACTAACAAATGCTCTGCACAACGAGTAGCCATTCTTGTAATATTGACGGACTTCTGAAGGGAGATGATTGTAATTCACCACTTGTTACAAAATAACAAATAAATAAAATGTCCTTGCTTTCAAGAAACGTTTTCCTCCAAGAAAACCGTTCGGTAAGAAAAGAAATTAAGGGTATATTTAGATGTATCGCCGTATGTATTTTTATTGTCTCATCATGAAGAGTCAAAATCAAGAATAATAATAATAAACAAGAAAATCAAGATGTGCATAGGGGGAAAATATAAAGAAATAAAAACTCCATGTGGGTTTATGCCTGATTTTACCATGTTATTCTAGTAAGGACTTTATTTGCCTAACATGGTTTGGTTTCACCTCAGGCTAGTACACTAGAAAAAGTTTTAAACTGGAATTCATGTTCTTAAAAGAATTAATCAGGGGATTTGGGATTTGGTTACCATTTCCACAATGTACTCCGTTATATCCTGATGGGCATTCACAGCGATAACTTCCATGGGAGTTGTGACACGTGGCTCCATTTAAGCAAGGATTGACAGTCAAGCACTCATCAACATCTAAAAGCATGTATGAAAAACAAGAATTTAATTAAAAAGTAATATTTTAACCACTCAGAGTGGGTTTCTTGAATAGTTAGTTTAAACTGGTCAGTCACTGTAATTGCTCTCAAAAAATTAAAAAAAAATTAAAACATGCCCGTTAAAATTTCAAGATATTAGACCAGTGATAGGTAATGCCAAATTGTTACAAGGTGAAGTTTACGAAAAGTCGCCAATTTTTGAGTTTAATAGTTTAACTGATAAAAAAATCAACTTTCTTGCAGTAACTTCCATTCCTTTTTGCAGTTAGGTTTTCCCAGCTATCTGTTTGAGTAATTTAAAACCATTTTTGGCTGCAATAACTTTAAAAAACTTATAAAATCCAAGATATTGAATCCAAGATAGCAGTTCGTGAATGATGGCTTCATTTGTGGCGTCACATGAAAACAGATGCATAAAAATTCTGGTCTGCATAAGGTTAAACGGGGCATCTTCAAACACAGAAAAGTAAAAAAAAATAGTAAAAAATGTAAGTAGTTTTCAAACTGAAAGACGTAGTAATAGCAGAAGGCTAAATTTTTATGGTGAAAATTCATATTTTCGTACGCATTCATCATCAAATCTGCATGACGTTGGATATCCCCAAAAGTTTAGAAGTACTCCAGGCTTCCAATTCTGGCTGTGCGTTCTCTAAGAAATATTGATTATCAGCTGCGCTTTAAAAATAAAAATAAGCTTACCTGCCTTTTTCGCAGTTTTTCCCTGTATGCCCTTGTGGACATGTACAGCTGTAACTTCCAGGTTTGTTGACACATGTAGCTCCGTTTAAGCAAGGTTTAGAAGTCAAGCATTCATCAACATCTATAAAAGACAATGATTAAATACATGTAATGTAGGTTGGGTGTTTGAAATTAATCTAGACACCGATTAATGTAATGGTTTTCCTCTCCGTGCCTTTGTCCAATTTTCTTTTTTCCTTAGCTACCCAAGGTAGATCGTCTACTGAATTGAGAGATAAAGAAATCACTGGCAAGTAACTAGTAGCTGAATGAGATAGAATGTTTGAAAACTTCGTATGTTTGAAGTGCGAAATACTTCGACAAGACAAATTGATGGTGATGCATGTTTGTTTCTCATTTGGGCTAAAAATCAGCCTGAGAGGACATCGTTACAAAGAGCTGTTGTATTTCAGTAAAATTTTCAAAGTATATTTTTGGCAATCCTTTGACAGTTGACTGCATGTTTTAGTTCACTGTTGATAGAGGAAAGTGCTTTACCTTTGCCGCAGTTTTTTCCTTGGTATCCAGGCTTACATAGGCAGCGGTAATCCCCAGGAATGTTTTCACACTTTGCACCATTTTGGCAAGGCTTGGATATCAGACATTCATCGATGTCTATAAAGAGAGCAGAATATTATACTAATATTCAGAATATTGTACTAACATCATACTGGTATCGCAGGGTGTTTTGAGAGTGTTCAAAACGAACTGATACGAACCTGTTTGACAGTTTTCTCCAGTGTAACCGGAAGCACAGGAGCATTTGTAGCTACCAGCAAGGTTTTGACAAGTTCCTCCATTTTGACAAGGTTTCGAAGTTTGGCATTCGTTGATATCTGCAAACAAAATACCACATATTTAGTGGGACTTTATATCCTTAATTAAAGATTTTTGCAAGCAATATTTTATAGTTTCAAAAGCAAAAGCTCTGATTCCAAGATTCCTTAATCGTCACCTCGAGATGCTTTTGGTGGAAAAAAGTTTTTTTTTTCTCTTCTAGTTACTTATCTTAATGTTTCCGTTATGATTTGCACAATAACTAAACAAAGGGCATTTTTTTTAGTAATAAATGTTCCATTCAACGCCTAGCTATTCTTAAAATGTTGGCCGATTTCTCAAGGGTGGCGGAATGCAATAGGTCATTTGTTCTATGTAGCAGATATTTATCTTTTTTTCAATTATCCCCTCGTCTAGTTAAGTTCTATTTATATACCCTTACGTTAGAAAATATATTATGGGTATATTAACAGGCATTGCTAGTCAAGGCGGCGGAGAAACTAAATTGAGATAAAAAAAAAAAAAAGAGGAGTAACATGAATGGGAGAACCACTGATGGAAAATGGAACTAGATTTACGTGAAGAGTGCAGAAAGTATGAGAAACAAAAATACAAGGTGTGTTCACCCTTGAGCCTATTTTATCATCCTACTGTAGCAGCGATCGTGGTGTGGAGAGACGTTCTCTTCACAGTTAGTAAGTATATTTGGTAAAACAAGCCATTTATTATCAATTCAGGAATTTGGTTACCATTTCCACAGTGTTTTCCTTTATATCCGGACGGGCATTCACAGCGATACGTTCCATGGGAGTTGTGACACGTGGCTCCATTTAAGCAAGGATCGACAGTCACACACTCATCAATGTCTAAAAACAGGATAATAAGCAAGAATTTAATTAAAATCTAACATTTTAATCATTCAGTTGGTTTTTTGAATGGAGATTGTTAGGCCCAGTCCAAACGCCACTCCACTCATGTGCCGAACCAAACTTGATTAAGTTCGACTTTAGAGCGACTTTGGAGCGACGGCTGGTTCAGACGGCGTACTTGCGTCGAATTTAATTCGGGAAGCCGTTGGTAACAATTTTCGACGAGAAATTATGCGTTCTGAATTCCAGCACTCTGTCCAAATAGAAAAGCTGTGACTAACATTTCGCTGTTATCATGCAAATTCAAACTCAAGGTTCAGTGTTTGTATTTAGACAGGTTTTCTCCCGGTCAAATCGACTTGTTAAAGGGAAATCTAATAAGCTGGGCTATTATCACGAAGAAAAAGCAAAAAATGAATTTGCGCTAAAGAAACTCGCTTATACAGTCCCGTTTCTCATAAATCGGAAATATACTGGTATTTTGTTGTCTTCATTTTTAGCGACGGCTTTGAGCTTCATGCATGACTGGACACGCCACTTAATTTTGAACCAATTACGAGTCCCGTTATATGAAAAATAAATTACAGTAATTTATGCATCAGGTTCGACACATGAGGAAGAACGCCGTATGAATCAGCTGCCGCTCCAACGTCGCATAGTGTGACAGACCCTGCCGAATTTAATGTTGTTTGCCGCACCAAACCTAACCTGCCGAACCAAACTGATTCAAACGCCGCTCTTCTGCCGTACTTAACTCTCATGAGTTAGGTTCGGCGCATGAATGGAGCGGCGTTTGGAACGGGCCTTAGTTTCTATTTTTTTTAGACATTTTAATTCAATAACAACGCTCTCCAAGTCAGTTCAATTTTCGTAAAAACTGCATGTTAAAATGCCATTCAAGATCCTTGACCGTACCAATGCATTGTTATGCCAAATTGTTACCAAAAGATATTTATAAAATTTGCCAATTTCGTGAGTTCATTGGTTTAACTCAGAAAAAAAAAACAAAGAAAAACACTGTTGCTTGCATAATTTTTAGCTTTTCCTATCGGTTTTGGCTATTTTCGTTCCATTTTTGGCGTTTTACAACTTGTGAAATGAAAAAAAATTAGGGTGGTGATTTGTAAATGATGGCGTCATTTCTAAGTCATGTGACAGCAGATCCAAAAAAAGTGGTCTGAATATGCCATAAACGCGCCATTTTCAGACACAATTAAAGTAAATAATTTAAAGTGAAAAGGTGCACTTGCGCTTAAAACCAGCTAGAGAGGACATATTTATAAGACAGACACTCTATTTTCCTTAAAATTAGATGTTGGTTTTTCAAGCGCATCTGATAGTCCTTTGATAGTCGATTACATGTTTAACTTCACTGTTAACGAAGGAAAGTGTTGGTTCCTTCTTGGTGTTTAAGATACAGGACACGTCACAACAGAACACCGCCTCTCAAATCTACTGTTTTTATTATTTTTCTCGTTCTTTTATCCTATTGGTCTCTATTGATTTACGTTAACTCTGTCTTCTACACCGAATAAGAGAGAGTTAAAGTGCCGGTAGCTTTGTCGCAGTTTTTTCCTTTGTATCCAGCCTGACATAGACAGCGGTAATCCCCAGGGATGTTTTCACACTTTGCACCATTTTGGCAAGGCTTGGATATCAGACATTCATCGATGTCTTTAAAGAGAACAGAATATGAACGTTATACTTGCAACCCATTATATCTGGAATTTTTCAAAACGAACTGACACGAACCTGTTTGACAGTTTTCTCCAGTATAACCGGAAGCACAGGAGCATTTGTAACCACCAGGAAGGTTTTGACAAGTTCCTCCATTTTGACAAGGTTTCGAAGTTTGGCATTCGTTGATATCTGGAAATGAAATAAGACGTACATTGATGAGTACTTGTCGAAACAATATTTCAAAGTTTCACATGTAAAACCTCTGTTTCCACAATTCCTAAAACGTCGCCTTACGAAGGTTCTTGTGAAAGAGAGGTTTCTTTCTTTTCACTATGGTGTTGATCGAATTCGTCCAACGAAGGGATTAGACATCTTGAGGCCGATATATAATAATAATAATAATAATAATAATAATAATAATAATAACAATAATAATAATAATAACTTTATTTAAGTGTCAGGGTAGGTATTTAGCTTACAGAAGCTAATTGGGGACACTACTACGTTACAATTTATTGAGATTTAAAATGTATAGGTAAGAAAACGAATTAAAATTAATTGGGTACACTAGGAATAAATAAAAATAAATAATTATAAATAATATAAAAACTGTTTCTGAAATTACAAATACAGTATAATACAAGAGAGAAATATATATATATATATGTATAACCGTATCATTTTGTTATGAGGTAATGTGAAAAGTTTAGATGTTTACCGTAATCTTCCCGTTATTGTGTGCTCACCTCCGAGCTTATTTTATCATCCTAATGCAGCAGCGATCGCGATGTAAAGATGCGTTCTCTCTTTCACGGTTGGAAGAATAGGTCTTTAAACACAAGCATTATTATTATTAATTCGCATTTGAACACATACGTATGGAGTTTGCGCACAACAAATTCATAATAATTATTATTATTATTATGATTATTCGAATGAGATTAAATTTCGATAAACATGTCAAAATAAAAATGAGCGATAGAAATTTTACACAAGGTTTCGATGTCGTCATGACATCATTATCAAGTGACAAGAAAATAACGGTTCAACAGTGTTATATATGCGGTGAGAGGTGTGATTGTTCATTACCATATTTGGTTAAACAAATAGTTTCGCGCGGATGGAATCCGATTGCGTGTTCAGGCTAGGTTTCTTCTTTCTAATAAACAGTATTTCGTAAATGAAACAATCCAGTTTTCCGTTGCATTTCTTTAGGACGGAAAAATTATTGGCAAGGGCGTCGATGTTATAAAGGCTGTGATCGTTCTTTAAATGCTTTCCGATTGCGGAGAACCTGTGTTCATCAATACGTTGGTGCAAATGCCGGCTGGTATACCCGACATACTCTGCATCGCACAGATCACGTTGGTAATTGTACACTACGCATTGTTGATTAATTAGAGGTGGTTTTGGTTCACGCATCTTGAGATCTTCACAGATTTTGCGACTCTTGAATACTGGTTGAAGAGTGTGATCGGTTTTCTTGCTCAGGTCAAATAGTTGTTTTTTCACTGCATCGGCGACGTTTGACCTTTAAATGGCAATACCACTCGGTGAACAGTATCTTCGTTCACGGGTAGTCGAGGTGGCACGAGAGGATCTTTGGTCATCATTGAGGTGACAATTACCAATCTGATCATCGAAACGTTGTGTAAAATTTCTATCGCTCATTTTTATTTTGAAATTATCATAATTATTATTATTAATTCGGAAATTTGGTTACCATTTCCACAATGTTTTCCTTTATATCCTGACGGGCATTCACAGCGATAAGTTCCATGGGAATTGTGACACGTGGCTCCATTTAAGCAAGGATTGGTGGTCAAACACTCATTTATGTCTAAAAAAAGGCATGAAAAGCAAGATTTTAATAAAAGTCTTGCATTTTGTCCATTTAGTGGCTTTCTTGAATGAGGATCAGCTAGTTTTAATTTGCCAGAAATTTATTTTTTACAAACTTTCTAGACTTTCTCAAGCCATTCTTGGCTGTTTTACAACATTTTTTGCAGCCACTCAACTTGTGTTCTACTGTAAGTCGCGAATCTGATTGGTTCTGTAATCGTCATTCGCTGATCGACAATGATCTCGGACCTGCAGCGCTTGAAACTGATAATTATTATTCAGTTTAGGCTTAAAAATTCATCCTCCGTAACATCATAGAACAGGTCAATGATAGCTGAAAAGCTAACTTCCAAACGTTTGCGAACTTATCAAAGCCTTCCTACGTACGTTGAGAAGTCATGGTCTCCTTCAAATTGGAATTTCACCTTCTGAAAGTCAAGATAATCATATGATTTCCCTGCAAGAGTTTTTCCTCAAACACAAATCAAAAATGACCGGTGATTGTTGCGTTTTCAAATTTCTCCGGCTATAGTATGAACGGAAAACAGTCGATGTATTTTCAGATTAAAAACGCAGTTTTCAAATTCCTCCAGCGTAGTGTGGTCGGGGCCTTAATTAATGCAAACAACTTTTCTTTCACACGATGTAGATGCCCTGTGGACGAAACGACCAGTGGTATTTCATCGAATCAAGTTGGCATCTCCCGTAACAAGTCTAGAATGTGTTTCACTACTATAAATTTGACTTTACATAAGTAGGTTTTGAAACATTGATTTCGGTGCATCAACGTTGTGGATTAGTGATAAGGAAGAGATGATTATAACCGAAAGGTGCCGCATTTGATTCTGGGTGATGGGGTGCACTTTTTTGTTTGAGATGGAAGATGAGGTGTTAAAGGGAGAGGGTCAAAAAGAAAAAAAAAAAACACGAGGTATTTGTAATCTGTGGTTTACAAAAGAGAAACAGGTGTCAGGGAAAAATTATGTTGACTCAACGATTCTTTATAGATAAACTCGCCAGTATATCCTACTTAAACAGACGAAGTTACACCTGCTACACCTCCAGGTTATCTGGTGGATGGCTAACTAAGGAAATTCGATGCGACCAGGTAAATCACCACCCCAAAAGATTTGTTTGAGTCAAGACCATTGTGGAGTTCTTGTCTTGCACTATCTTTCCCTTGTTTTTGTCAAAAGCATTTTACCATATTTTGCGACAAGACAAGATCTAAGAGCTTCCTAGAAAACGTTTTACACGGGATTGGCAAAAATAAAGTAAATTAAAAAGAAAGCAAATGTACAAAACTACTGTACTTGTACTCGATACTTCAAACCACATCGGAACATGAAAGGTATTTTGTTTGGTTATTTTTAATTTTTTTTTCTTGCTGTTTACTTTTTGTTTGCTTGTTTCTGGTCTTATGATATGTATTGCCTCTGGTCTGGTATGGTTGATCATTACTTTTTTTAATCTCAAATTCCCTTTGTCAGCCAATGAAAGTTAAGGCAAGGGAGTATTATAGACCAAGTTTGAATCTGGGCTGGCGAGGTTAACAATTAGCCATTAGATTACAGGTAATGAGTTTTTAATGGTTCGAACTAGCTTTAGTCACAAGTTGGTCACTAAAATGAAAGCAGTCACAGAAAGGCCAATTACATTTCGCTGCCTAATCATCCGAAAAGAAATCAAACTTATGACATAATTAATTCATTATTTTCACACCTCAAGAACCATGACCTCATTTCCATTTGAAATGTTGTCTCGGGAACGGCACTTTCAAGAATATTTCTACCGGTTAATGACTACAAATTAACATCGGAAATAACGAGCTGGACTCTAGTTGTGCTGGAAATCTAGAAATTAATAAAGGAAGTCTAGATATATAGCAAGGGCAACAAGTAGTTTTCTTTCCAGGTAGTTTTCTGTTTTAAACACAAATAAGTAGTGAAAAGTACAGTGATCAAAGTAAAAAAAAATCATTTTATACTTAAATTAAATTTTACAATCCCTAAGAAAATCGAACACCAAAGAATTGAAAAGGTAATCGCCGAACAATACCTGTTACGGCGATAGATTTTCAGACTGAATCGGAGCCATCAATGAACCACGACAGGTAGACAAATGTGGCAACTTTAATGATGATCCAATACGTAAAAACTGAAATAAAGGGTAGTGTGACCAGGCGACCTTAACTAACTTACAATTGCAATGAATAGAAGTCATTGAGCGATTATGAACAACAGATGTCAATCATCTATGAAATTACAAACTATTTCGAGGTAACAGGCAATCGACAAAACGCGTAATCATGACGAAAACGATAACAATAATTTCTTACGTACCTCTATCCCGACGTTGGGGCGAAACTGGCTAAAGGGCAGTAGAAATCTTACATACAACTTGATGCTAACATTAAACTCGAACACCGCCCGCACTGACACTACGAAAACCACGAGGCCAGCTTCCTTTTACATTTGACTGCGCATGCAGAGCGAACACAACGGTAACGCAACACTGTGACACAACGGTAACGCTTACATGGCTCCCATAAATTGTCAACGTCAATTTACTTATTTCAAAAGAAAAAAAAAAGCCTGACAAAAGATAATTATAAAAACAGTGTTTATCAGCTGGATGTTTGTCCTTGAACTTGCTACTCCTTTCTTCTCGGTGGGGACTCCCTGGTCTGCCATTAATCTTCACCGCACCGCACAAGACAAACTAGCTTCTGGACAGGTCTGTCAAGAAACACAGGAGGTTTGGTTCTACTTCCACGTCTATCCAAGGATGGGTCTGCTACTACGAGTTTCACCTTCCTCAGGAGGCCATCGTTGCTTGGGTAAGTCTGGACTCACGAGCGAGTCGCAATTGGTTCCTGGGTAGATTATCATCTTTAATGATGACAACATCACCCACTTCTATGCGTCTGACTGTACGCACCCATTTCCGCCTAGGCTGCAGCAACTGGCGGTAATTGTCTTTGCACTTGATCCAAAATTCATTTGCTAAGTACTGTACACGGCGCCATCTCTTCTTAGAGAAGAGGTCAGCTAGCTGAAAGGATCCAGGAGGAGGTAGGACGACAGAAGATTTCATGGTCAGCAGCTGATTGGGTGTCAGTGGATCTAGACATTCTGGGGAGCTCACATCATTAACTTCATGTGGTCGAAAATCCACAATCGATTCAGCCTCAACCATGAAAGTATTCAGGGATTCATCATGGAGCTGTGATCCATGGCGGCTCAGCAGGACTGCGAGAGCGTTCCGTACCGATCGAATTTGACGTTCCCAGGCACCTCCCATATAGCTAGCATGGGGTACATTCATTTTGCAATCCACCCAGTCGCAGTTTATTTTTAGAGGCTCTTGTCGTATTTTGTCATGATCTAATTCTGAGAGGGCCTCCTGAAGCTAGTTCCTCGCACCGAAGAAGTTTGTTCCCTAGTCTGAACGGATCTGGCGAACTGGGCCGCGACGGCCGACAAAGCGGCGGTAGGCATTAATAAAGGAATCCGCTCTCAGAGAATTTGCAACTTCCAAGTGGACTGCTCTGGAGGCCATGCACGTGAAGAGAACTCCATATCTTTTTAGTTGATGATGTCCCTCCTTCACGTACCAAGGTCCAAGGTAGTCCGCTGCACCGTAAGAGAAGGGTGGAGCAGATTGAACCCGGTCTTCTGGAAGAGCTGCCATTTTCTGTTCCTGCACTGCTCCCCTCAACTTTCGGCGGCATACGCATTTCGCAATGTGATCAGGCACGGCAGAGCTGGCACCAATGATCCAGAATCCAGAGGATCTGATTTTGTTGTGTGTCATTCCACGCCCCTGATGTTCTACAGAATCATGACAGTAGGAAATGATCAGGTCTGTCATATGTCCTTTCTTGGGTAGGATAGCAGGGTACTTGGCTGCAGTTGAAAGATCTGCATGCTTCAGACGACCACCAACTCGGAGCACGCTATTCTCTTCAAGGAAGGGATCAAGCGTATAGAGATTGATAGTTTTTTTCATGACTCTGGCGGAGGTGCAGTCGTGTGAACCATGCTGTAAATTGTTAGATCAAAGCAGCCTGATTTCATCTTGGAATTCCTCCCTTTGAATACTTTTGACAATCTCTGTTTCTGCCTCTTGGAGCTCTTCTTTATTAACTGGAATATACTGGCCCGTTTTCCTCTGCTTAGACTCTTTAGTTTTTATCATGTCTCGCCCTTCTGAACCGGTTCTGTATTTTCTCTGGAGACTAAGGCAAACAGCAACTGCTCGCTTAGGTTTATGCCAGCTGGAGAAGTACTTCAAGCGATCGGGAAGAGAGAAGCATTCTCGGGTTTGGGTAGTCAAGGCTGAAATATTTAATCTTCTTTACTTCGGGGTCATCCGGAGAAATGCACATGGGTTCGCCACCATCAAGTGAGCTCTGATCTTCCAGTGGTTTCCAGAGAAACTCAGGGCCATTCCACCAGCGCGAGTTTTCAATTAGATTCGGTACATTCTGACCACGAGAGGCATCGTCTACTGGATTCTGATCTGTCTCTACATACTTCCACTGATTGGGTAAGGTATGGTCCCGGATCTACTGGACTCTATTTGCGTCAAATACATGGGATCGCCTCGCATCGTTGCGATTTTGGATTAACATGCTCTTTGCATGGCGTTTTAGTACGTGTTCCACCTAAAAAGTAGTACTTGAATTTCTGGTACCAAAACAACAGATTGCATTTGAAGTGCAAGAGTATCATAGCTAGCTAAGTCTAAATGGGCATTTTAGGCAGGTAATAAACTAATAGTTACATAAAGAGAAAAAAGTGTGCTAATCCCTTTTTTGTTTGTTCATGCCAGGTTCACAACAGCCTACGCTCAAAGTGACTTCCTTCTCAGGTCTAACTTAGGCAGGATTTGCTCTTCCAAGCAACCGTCACGTCCCAGGACAAACTCGTTTCAGTCTTAGACGAGAGGTTTTACGCCACCCCTTCACAAGATCGTCAACATACCGTAAAATATGTTCTGCTCAAGGACGGGTTAGTTGTGAATTGACTAAACGTCGACAGTTTTATTTCTTGTATTGAAAAATTGTTTTAACACCAAATTATCACAAACGATTAAGATTCAATCACTGTGCATTTTTCTATTTTCACAATTGTCTCTTAGGTTTGGAAGATCGTCAAAATGCAAAACGAACTTTTCTGCACGTCTTAACCATAAAGGGTTTCAAAAAGTGAGTTTGAAACTTCGTTATTAAATTTCAAATTAACACGAAAATTAATTAAAAAAACCCATCGACAAAAGTTAGACAGAGTTCTTGGATTGTCCTCCTATTTCAACTAGTAGATATGACTGGATTTTTGACAACCGTTTCAATACTTTGCACCAAATCATCTGATACGTTACTTTGATTTAATGTCTCCTAAAGGCCTTAAAAATCACTGCAAGCGATGAAAAAAACAAAAAAACAAAAACAAAAACAAAACAAAAATAGAGAGAGAAGAGCAAGAAAAGGAAGAAAAGGAAGCAGACGGAAAAAGAAGACTGACATACCTTTTAATTTCTATATCTTCCACTTTGGAGATTCTTTAACACTGTTCATATATATTTTCGAATCAAATCTTGTAGAAATTTATAAGCATAAAAGACACTGATGTAATATGGTTTGGTAATTTGTAGATGCCCTGTGGATGAAACGATTAGTGTTATTCCATTGAGTCAAGTTGGCATCTCCCGATTCACCACTGAAGGGTTCAAGTTCATTGCTGATCACCCATTCGTGTTTGTCCACTTCCATATAAGGATCTACGCCGCAAGGAAGCCAAACTCCAGATGTGCCCAAAGATGCATCAAAGAAGCCCGATGGAGACGTGACGTCAGCAGTGATGACAAATCGTGTCCACTGGTACAGGGACCCCTGACCATTGACACAGACGTAAATGAATTTAATGCTCATCATGGAACCATACAAAATTAATCCAACCTTAGATGCATACAGTATTCACTGTAATTTCTTATTATCACAAAATGGATTTTGTTTAAGTCCAGCAGCTCAGGCTTTTAATAAACAAGGTAGAAATGGAATTTGTTTTGGCCAGTTTTCCAAATACGATGGCTAAACGATTTTACAATGACAGCGTCATCACAACTCACGACTGAATAGGGTATTTCTCAAAGGATGAAAACAAAAAATAGTTAAGTTCTCTTCTTCTTTGATTGCACGAACTTTGTTCTTAACAACGACAACAACATCAGCTGGCATGATCGTAAATACAAACAGTGTTGCAAAAGATTTTTTTAAACTAAAACAGTAATGATTTTCCTGAACATATAATAAGGTTATGATAAAGCAATAAAGTTACATCGGTTTGATTTGAAAGAAGAATATTGCCCAGATCAAAGCAAGATGAAATGAATTTTGCTAATTAAATATTAACAAAATGATTTGTAGAAGTTGTAAGTTCGGACATAAGCTTGTTACGGAGATAACTGTTTGAGAGTTAAAAATATTGAAGATCCGATACCAGGATTCATTATAAAAGAGGTAAAAAACGTTCTCTGGTAAAATTGTTTAAAATTGTGAACTTTCAACAGCCAGTCAGCTGTCTTCAACGGACAAAAACGAAATGATAAAATAGACCTAAGAATTTTGAATATAACAAGCGAAAGGCGTATATTAAATAGAATACGTGTGAAAGAATGTGAGAATGCTAAAAGTATTTCACACGTATTCTATTTAATATATGCCTTTCGCTTGTTATATTCAAAATTCTTAGGTCTATTTTATCATTTCATTTTTGTCCGTCGAAGACAGCAGACTGGCTGTTGAAAGCTCACAATTTTAAACAATTTTACCAGAGAACGTTTTTTACCTCTTTGTTTGAGAGTTCTTACATCAAATTAACCCCTCCCCTTTTAGGCCTACTCTGGGACCTTAAGTCGCCTAAAGTCGCCTTAAGTCGCCTTAAGTCGCCCTAAGTCGCCTTAAGTCGCCCTAAGTCGCCTTAAGTCGCCTAAAGTCGCCTTAAGTCGCCCTAAGTCGCCTTAAGTTGCTATCGGTTATGCAATGTTAAAAAGGTTTCAACACACTCAAATTGCCCCAGTAGAAGGTTATTAGACTCGTAACTGTCATGTTAGGGTAAACTCCACTCTAACCCTATGGAGGAGGAAGCACAATGACCCAATGGTTGGTGCAATGGACCCCTATTGTGGATCATTGTATTGTGTTCATACTCTCATAGTGCCTCTCCTCATCCAGATGTATAAATGGGTACTGGATATGGAACGGGGGGGGGGGGGGTGGGCAGGGTGCAGCAGAGGTAACCTCGATAGTTGTGATTTTAATTTTTTTAACACTCGTTCCCAATGCATTGGAGCCATCTAAACCCCCGCTTAAAGGGCCCTAGTCAGCCACACCTTTGTTTTTGTTTACATACAAGAGGTTGGCTTTTATGCTTTATTCAGAGCATGTCAAAGCAAAGAAAATCACTGTGAAGCTACTAAAGATAAAGGGACATACTTTCAGGAACAAAACTTACAGTAAAGCAACAAGACTTTGCCTCACCATGCAATATCAATAATTTTGATGGCATCGAAAATAGCAGAGGCTGACTAGGGTCCTTTAAGAAGTTGAGGACCCGACAATTACAAGGCCGTGGCTCCCTTAGACATAAAAAACCCTAATATTATTATAGTCTTGCACCTCTCTAGCCCCCATGTTAGCAGCGATAATTTCTACATGTGGACAATACTTAAATAGGAATAACAATCTGATGTATACTCTCTCACAGATGGCTTTTTATTTCTATCAAGTTTTCTTTTTTTTTCTTGTATTTCATTGTAAAAGAGTTAATAATTAAGATGACACTCTGTGTTGTCATCAGGAAATATATTAAATGTGGAAGGATATAACAAATGACTATACTGCAATAACTTCATTTAAGCTTATCAATTTTTGTACGATATTTCTGAATCAAATCTTCCGAAGACCTACAGTGTATAATTAATAAACAACAACAGTGAGAGGTGTTCCAGATCCTTTAGATGAAAAGAAAAAAAACAGAAAGATTTCTGGGTTAAGGCTCAATTCTTTCTAGTCACTTTTACACTGAGCAGTAAAAATATGGTCATCCAAAGCCAATTGAACCGAATTGAGTTTACACTTTAAATACTTTACTTACCCAGTGTAAAAGAGTGACAAAAGTGGGCCATTTCTCCAGCAAAAATCATTGTTTGCATTTTACTTCCACATTCGACCAACTGTAAACGTTTGAATTTCGTAATTGGACGAACCAACTTGCAGCATAATGTTTATCTATCCTTTTCCTACACATGATGAAGCCAGGTATTCACATAATCTTATACACTTTACGTGGACTGCGCTACTGTTACTATCGAAAGCTAAGGTACAGAAAATTCTCTGTGATCAACTCTCAGTAAACATGGCCGCCATGGGAATGTTTGGAACACGTGACTTAGTTCGGCCCCGTGACTAAGTACGCGAGCTCACGCGACCTACTCGCGCTCACGCGAGTATGATTACTCCGACAGGCGTTTACATAAGACAAGAAAAAAAAACTAAACGCCAAACTAATACTCTCCGAAATATTTGAAGACAGTATTTATTATCGGGTGATTTGAAATCACCCGAACACTTAGCAAGAGAACTCGAGTTTTCGTGGCACAGATATCTTTTGTCTCTTTGAAGCATGGAAACCAGTTAGCGGCGCAAGGGTTACTGGGAGAATCAAAATGGCGGAGACCAGTGTGTCTGGTATCGATGTATCAATTTCTAGTATTTCGCTGTGAAAATGTCGTTCTGGGCATTTGTAATTTCTCAGGTGGAAACTAGTGAAAGTTTGGAAGATGTATTTCCTGGTGGTCTGATTAACAAAACCTTCTAAAAAGAATCGATTCACTGTATAAACTGCCAGGGTCATCAAGGTTTTCTGGAACCTGACAGGTAGTTGGTGAAATTTGACAGGACGTGTTCTTACGAAGGAACTTAGCATGCGCTACTCATTATGGTATTGGAATATTTTGTCTGACTTGTTATATCCTGTGCGACTTACGCGAAGTAGTTGTTAGATGAAATATTTAGTGTGACTCACATGAAGTGTGTGAGAATTAAACCATGTGCTTTTAGAGTGTACACATCGAGCTCGAGTGAATTTGGAGTGTTACATTGGCGACGAGGATGGGATTCGAACCCACGCGTGCAAGACTAGAAACCTTCGAACACAGCCATTTATCATCCCCGACGAAGCGAACAGCGTCGGCAAAGCATGGGAAGAATGGCTGGAGGGAATTGAGCGAGAATTCCGATACTTCAGAATTACGAAGGCCGTCGATAAGAAGGATGCTATAATAATTTACGGCGGGAAAGAGATAGCTCGATTAGAAAAGAGCCTACCGGATCCAGAGGTGGAAGATGTGTACCTGAAGTTGCATACTAAGCTGAATGATCACTTCACTCCAAAGAAGAATAAGCATCATGCGAGGTATTTATTTTTGAAAATGAGGCCACACATGGGTGAAACCACAAGGGCATACGCGGCAAGGCTGCGAGAGAAAGCGAAGGAATGTGAGTTTGGAGCTACATTCGACGAGAGAATTTTGGAGCACATAATTCAAACCATTGATAACAAGAAGATGATTGAGAAAGCCATTAGCAAGACGTGGGATCTAACACGATTTCTGACCGAAGCAAGCCAGACGGAGGATATTGCGAGGCAAATGAAAGATATGGGAAGTGAGAATGTTTCCCGTGAGAATGTTTCTCGTGTGCATTCCGACTTGCAATACCCCAAACAACAAAGCAATGGATCCAATGAAACACAGCGGCTTGGGAAAAAGCACAAATGTCAATATTGTGGATTGTTTGGAGTCCATGAGAAAGGGAAAGATTGCCCTGCCTATGGTAAGAAATGCCATAAATGCCACAAATTGAACCATTTCTCCTCTGTATGCAAATCTGAGATTGCTCGTAGCCACAAGTTCAGAAGACAGAAGCAAAGTAAAAGGAAAAGCAGTGGGAGAATTAAGAAGACAACTGAAGATGCAGAATCCACGAGCTCGGATGATGATTTTTTCGGCCAGGCAGTGCAACACTTAAAGCAGGCCAAGAAGATAAGAGTGGCAAAAATGGTGATGATTATCGAACTGTTATGGTGAGATTAAATGACGTGGATGTCTTGATGGAAGCAGACAGTGGGGCGGATGTTAATATTATGGACGAACACCAGTTTAAGGCATTCAGCTACAGAACACATGACAAGCCAATCCTTGCAAACAGTAATGTCAAGTTGCGTACTCTCCAGCACAAACTCGAGGTCAAAGGAGAATTTCAAACTGTGATTCGTAATGAGACGTGTGGGAAACCGACCAAATTTGTTGTGAGTGCAAACCCCCTCAATCGAAGGCAGAGGTGAGAAGTTTCCTTGGTATGACTGGTTATCTATCCAAATTTATACCTCGGTATGCTTCGCTCACGAAACCACTGAGAGAGCTTACTCACAAGGAGGCTAAGTTTCACTGGGGAAGAGAGGAAGATGATGCATTTGAAGAATCGAAAGCCAACATCTCCAGCAAGGATACAATGGCATTCTTCAACCCCAAGCTACCAATCATGGTGAGAGTCGAAGCTAGTTACAATGAAGGTTTATCAGCTGGCCTTTTTCAGCAATCTGCCAGGGGCTGGCAACCAGTGCATTTCATAAGTCGTACTCTCACTGATCTGGAAAAGAGGTATAGCCAGACAGAGAAGGATGCTTTATGTGTTAAATGGGCCAAGGATCGATTCTCTATCTACCTTCTTGGTGCACCCAGGTTTACGATTATTACTGCACACAAACCACTCCTGCCATTGTTTAATAAGCCAACGGCGAAGCTTCCCCCCGAATCGAGAAATGGGTGATGGACATGCAGGATGTGGACTTTGAAATGAAATACGAGTCTGGTAAAGATGAGGCTGACCCTCTAGACTTCTTGTCAAGGCACCCATTACCAGTTGTTGGAAACAATGACACTGAGAAGATTTTGAAGGCAAGCATTGAAACGGAGCATGCAGTGGTGCTAGACAGAATTAGAGAAGAAACACATCGTGATAGAGCTTTGCAAAAACTGAGCCAAACTATCAGGACAGGTAATTGGGAGACCAACAAGAAGGATGCTGACCTGGCACCATTCTACCCGATTAAGGACGAAATTTACGAAGCACAAGGTCTGATATTCAGAATGGAAAGAATTGTTTTACCAATGGTGTTACAGCAGAAAGTCATCAGATCAGCCCACAAGCTGGGACATCTGGGAACCACCAAGACGAAACAGATGCTTAGGGCTAAGTATTGGTTCCCCGGCATGAATGCGATGATTGACCAAATGATAGGTCATTGTTTTGACTGTCAAGTTACTACCAAAGATCGCAGACAAGAACCTATCAAACCATCGGTGATCCCGAAGGAACCTTGGGGAGAGATTTCAATCGATTTCGGAGGACCTTACCCAGACGATCATTACAACTTGGTAGCAATTGATCAAAGAACCCGATACCCGGAAGTAGAGGTGGTGTCCTCAACAGCAGTGAAGCCGACTAAAGAGAAGTTGAAGAAAATGTTTGCTCATCACGGTGTACCCAAACGAGTGCAGTCTGACAATGGTCCGCCATTTAATTCGAAAGAGTTTGCAACCTTTGCAAAAGAAGAGGGCTTTGATCATCATCGTGTGACACCAGAACACCCCGAGCCAACGGCCAGGTGGAACGGTTTATGCAAGTGTTAAACAAGACGGAACAAATTGCCCATCTCCAAGGAAAAACTGGACTTGACAGGAATATGGTTGTCTGTGATATGTTGATGGCATATAGGGACACACCTCACCCTGCCACTGGGGTTACTCCATAGCAAGCTATGTCGAATAGGCCTATTAGGACCAAACTTGATCACACAGTACCAAGAGAAAAAAGTGCGCAGGATGAGCTGATCGATGAGAAGACCGAGTATATAAAGAGAAGATGAGACGCGATGGCGTGAATATCAAAGAACACAACTTCTGTGTGGGAGACTATGTCCTACTTAGACAAAAGAAGGTGAATAAATGGTCGACCGCCTATGAGCCTATCTTCTACACAGTTATCAGAATTAGTGGTTCGACGATCATGGCAAGGCGAGTTACAGATGGTCGTGAGATCCCGAGATTCAAGCCAGTTTAAATTGGCTAATGCTATCATGCATGAGGAAGGTGCCAAAGGGGAAGATAGTGAGGATTGGAGAGAGACACTACTTATGAATTCTGGCAATCCGAGCACAGTCCAGTCCAGCAGTCCAGTCCAAGCCATCCCTGAACAAAGTGATTCTGCTGAAGAGACTGTTGCAAACGGATCATTAGGGCATGCCAACCAACAGTTGGAAGAGCTTCCTACAGTTCAGACAGAAGAAGGTTCTACTTCCAGCTCTCCTACTCCCAGAGTACAGTCATCTAGGCCTAGACGAGAGCGACGTCGACCTGCTTATTTGACTGATTACGTCACGTGACATGTTTACATTAATTTTGATCGGACACCAGAAGCATTTAGAATATGCAATTGAGTTGAACTGCAGTATTAATTAGATAAACTTTGATATTTTTGTTATGAGCATACTAACCTACTAACCCACTAGTTTTAAACATTAATTAGTCACATTAAGTCTCAAGACTTTGGTTCTGATTGATTCAAAGACTCTGGAACATTGAATTGGATTTTGCCATCCTGTGTTATTATTTTATTGTATGTGGACTGTGTAGACAACTGCAAAAAAGGGGGAGATGTTATATCCTGTGCGACTTACACGAAGTAGTTGTTAGATGAAATATTTAGTGTGACTCACATGAAGTGTGTGAGAATTAAACCATGTGCTTTTAGAGTGTACACATCGAGCTCGAGTGAATTTGGAGTGTTACATGACTGAGGCAAGAGAGTATCAAGTCGATTGGGTCCCTGAAAAGGACTGAAATTGACAGTGGAGATGCCAAAAATGGCAGATAAGTCTACCAAGATAACCATTTTTATAATTCGGGAAGCATTGTAAAATAAATGCATGTAAAGGAGCTAAATTAATTTAAATTTCCCTGTTGTTTGAATAATTGATGGAAAAAATACAAGCACTTCAAATTAAATCAAGATATCTTAAATTTAATATGAATATATTTTTATTAGTTTTGTTTGATTTTTTCATTGTGATATCTTCACTAATATTCATGCTACCTTGCTGGCGTCTATTGTTATTATTATTCTTATAGTTGTAACTGTTCAGTGTTGTCGTAATCCTTTCTTTAATAGTATTTTTTTTAATGGTTTGAAATCTGGCCCGGGTTGTTCGAATGCTGGGTTAGTTTAATCAGGCTTTGAACAACCCAGCCCTGGATATTTGAGACTGTGGTGACTTAATTATGTACCAGTATTGGTACAATATTGGTTTATTGCAATAGATATATGGAGAGACTGTTGCTAAGTTTGAATTTATAGCACTCGAGTGAAATAAAGTACTCGCCAGGTCACCTGAAGTCGCCTTAAATCGCCTGAAGTCGCCTTAAGTCGCCTAAAATCGCCTTAAATCGCCTAAAGTCGCAATGTTTTTTCTGCCAATTTTGCTTAAGTCGCCTAAAGTCGCCTTAAATCGCCCAAAGTCGCCTTAAGTTACGGCGACTTAAGGTCCCAGAGTAGGCCTCCTTTTTTGGCCGAGAAATAGCAAAGAAGAACCCTTTAAATGAAGTAGAGTGCAAACACACTCTCTGATCCGAGACAAAATTGATTGGTTTCCTTTGCGGTCGGAAATTAACGCGACGCAGTGCAATTTACTATCCTTTTACCTACTTGATCCTAATTAACAGCATTAGTCAAAACTAGTATTTTGAGCAAGAAAAACAACTTTTGTATCTGTTTTAGGTGTCACCCTCATGGCAGGTCTATCTTTAGCAGTTTTTATCAGCAATTTGCATTATGGGAATGATTCGGTTATCTCGCAAGAAAACCAGCACAATAAAAGTCTACACTTCAAATATTGATGACGTTAGAGAACTAGACCTGTCCAAATAAAGATATAGGTGGCAACGAGAGTCCACGAGCTCATTAATAGAAAGAAGACGTTTGTAATCAGAAAAATGCAAGACAAAAAAATCTGAAATGATGTGAATATTCACGCACCCTATTTCCTAGCCTTTTGTTTGAGATGGAGCGCTAGCTCTCATGTGTGTAGTCCCATATATTGCTTTGAAACTATTGTTCTAGAAGCAGTGAACCAGGAAGCGGGTAACCGATAAAAGACCGTAAAAATAAAGTAAACCGAAGGAACATGTAGAAATGGATTACAGATCAACAATACCTCTACATAGAAGATTAAAAAAATGCCGAAGAAACACGATGCAAAAACCTTAAGTAGAACGGGAAAAAAAAGTCTTTTTCTCCGTTTAACATAGCCTGACATAAGACAAAAAATTATAAGTAAAGAAATTAACATTGCTTTTGTAACTATAGATTTACACGATTTCTTTTCACCAGTTTAAACCTCAAATTCTGGGAAAACTGTAATGATTAACAACTGGATCATTGGGGATATAATGCAATTCGAGAGTTTCATTGGCTGAGCCATCATGGGTTACACAGGGAATATTACATGCCCGCGCGTGAATACGAATTTTTTCTTCGAGTGTTCAACTCGATACTCACGAATGAGCGCAGCAAACGAGTGAGATATTGAGCTCAACACGAGTAGATAAAATTCGTATCCACAAGCGGGCCTGTAATATTCTGTTTATTATAAAACATACTAATAACGACGTTTCTGACGATTTTCCGAAGATTTCCGACCACTTTCCGAAGATTTTCGAAGATTTTCCAAAATTGTTCCGAAGGCCAGACGAACGCTTTCGAACATTTTACGAAGATCACCAAAGCTTGCCGACGATTGCCGAAGACGACCGAAGAAGATCCGAAGATGTTTCGATCATACATCAACAAATTTAAGTGTAGTTAAAGGGACAAAAGAGAAATGGTATCAAAAGGGAATGATATCTTCACAGTGTCGAAGATAAACATAGTATCTTCACTGCGAGAGGGGTGGCGAATGGTAAATGCGAGACGACGAGATTAGCGTTTTTCTTTGCGAGCCCGAGACGTTTTGATTTCTTCAATTGCGAGACCGAGACTTTAAAGTGTTTTAAATGCGAACTTAAGACGTTCAGTTTCTAAGATGTTGTGAAGTTATTTAACTTCATCATTAAAAAAAAACAAAACAAACACATCGGTACTTCGTGACTTTCTTAGCCTTGAAAAAAATTGAGACTGCGAGACAGCTTTGGGAGAAAAATCGAGACTGCGAGACGCACATAACCGCTAAAAAACGAGACTGCGAGACCCGTGAAATTCGGCGAAACTTTTGCGAGACCCATGGTTTTTGAAGGACCATTCGCCACCCCTTGCGAGGGATGAAGATATGATTTCTTAGTAAAAGGAAAAATCGTAGTATTTTACTGGTGTTTATATACCAAGAACCATTATACCATGCTCTACGATTATGCTAGGTGTACACGGTACGTGTATATTTTAATTTTAGTTTAGTTTCCTATATTTTGGGGGCGTTTTTAATAAAACAATTATTCTACTAGCGCTTGTTGGATATCAGATGATTATATCTGATATCCAACGAGCGCTCGTTTTGTAATCTCTAATTTCAGTCTCCCCGAGACAAGCCACATACTTCTCGGAAACTAATCATGATTGACTAAGAGAACAACAAAACAAAAAACAGAAACAATAACCCTAAAAGCGTGATACCGGGAGCCAATGATATTCGCTAGGTAGCCTGCAAGGAAGCTGTCTTTACAGCTCTTCTTAGCAGGGTGGGGAAAGGAGAACAGGGAGAACTAGACAGCACGTGTCACGGATTGACAAAGTTGCCAGTCATTTGGTGTTCAGATAATGTGAAAATAAGGTTGGATTCGGCCTAATCAAAGATGACAAACTGACTAAAAATACATACAAGTGCAAAGAAAGTAATCAACCAAGTAACACATAGGCGCCTTTTCTCCCTTTCTCCTACATTATTGATCGCGTGTACAAGTCAGATTAATATTATGAGAACACGAGCCATACTAGTGCACTAATCTATTTTGTATGGTATGAGGGAAACCCCTATTTTATTGTAACTTTTGTAAATCATATTTCGATTTTACATTCAGTTGTTTTACAATGCACCTGAGGTTAGTTGTGCAGAAGTTTCGCATTTCAGAAGCTCAGACTTTTCCAATACTTCTCAACTAACCAGGCAGTAATTGCTGTAAACTTTTCTCCACAGGCTACCGAGTCATCTGAATCATAGTTTTCTGTCTGATCAGCTGAGGCGAAGGTCTCAGGTAGCTATTCAATACGACACATGTTTGATCTTGGTTGACAAATTTTGAATCCATATGTATTGTTTGTATTTTAGATCTGGTTTCTGGGTGGGGAATAAACTGTTCGTATTTAAATGCTTTAATTTTTTAATGAAAAGAAACTGCTTAGCTCTCATACTTAAAAACTCTGTCGAAATGTAAACTTAAGCATAATCAACGTGCTGCACGAAAGTCGAGAAATCATTTATAGTCCAGTTATGCATGAAATGAGGGAATCCCCCTCTCTTGATTTAATTCGTTATTCAACTTCCAGTTGTGTTTCAACACGCGGTAAGGTAAGGTACGCATGCAGAAGTTCTTCTATTCAGAAACTCCAACTGTTCAAATATTTTAAATTTAATTGTTGTAAACTTTTCTCCATAGGCTACCGGCCATCTGAATCACAGTTTTCCGTCTCATCAGCTGAGGTGAAGGTCTGAGGTAAGTATTCGATACGACATATGTTTAATCTTTGTTGACGAATTTTGAATCCATATGTACTGTCTGCATTTTAGATTTGGTCTCTCGTAAAAAATGAACCATTCGCATTTTGTTTAATAGTAAAAAATGCTACTGTCGTATACATTTTGTCCTACACTGTACTCGGTCATATTGATTTAATGTCCAAAACTGTCCAGAAGCAACCACTGAATATTACTGAAGTTCATTGAAGGTCATTCAACTTCCCATATCAACTCAACTTTATTTCCGAATATTCAACTGCTTATTACTTTAGTTAAGTTTCAAAAGGCGAATGTCTGTATTTTAAAGGGGAAGGAGGCAAGTTAGGTGATCTTAGTGGAGCTATGTCGTGTATTCGACTTTTAGCGGCGTTTATGTGTATTTTGTTGATGACGTTACTCGCTGGTGACTGAGAACTGCTAATTGTCACAATATATCCTGAAAAGTAATAAAGTGTGAAAAAGAAAGAGCCCGAACGAAAACAGAAAACTGTGATAGACTTTCGTTGTTGTAGGGGTTTCTGTGATATTTGCGAGGAAGCCTGCAAGGAAGCTGTCTTTACAGCTCTTCTGAGCAGGGTGGGGTAAGGGAGAGCAAGGAGAACTAGACAGAATCTGTCAAGGATTGACATAGCTGATAGTCATTTGTTGTTTAAATACTTGCGCCATAAAGTTGTATTCGTAATCAAAGATGAAAAACTAACAAGAAATACCAAGTAATCAAGTAATTAGCACACAGACGACTTTTCGAATCCTTTCTCTTACACTACTGATCACGTGTACAAGCCAGATTAATATTATGAGGTCATGAGCCAGAGCGCTGATCTTTCATGGAATGAGGGAAAAACCCCTTGCTGTTTATTTGTAATTCAACTTTTAGTTTCGCTTTCAATCATTTTCTATACGCGGTAAGGTCTAGTCGATTCAGAAACTCAGACTTTTCCAATGTTTCTCAACGACTCGTGTAGTAATTGCTGTAATCTGTTCTCCATAGGCTAGCAAGTTATCTGAGACCATCTGAATCATAAGCTTTCTGTCTGATCAGCTAAAGTGAAGGTCTGAGCTGAGGTACGTATTCGATACATAATAGATGCATAATCTTTGTTGACGCATTTTGAATCCATACGCATTGTCTGTATTTTAGATCTGGTTTCTCGTGGGGAATGAAGTATTCAAATTTTGCTTAATACTTAAAAATGCTGCTGTTGTATGTGTTTTTTCTCAACGTTAGTCAATCATATGCATAAGACATCCAGAAATTGGCGACACTGATCACTTGATATCACTGAAGTTTATTGAAGGTCATTCAACTTTCCGTACCAAACGTGCTTTCCGACCTCAACTTTATACCCGAATATTCAATTGTTTCGTATTCATTTTTCAAAGGGCGACAGTGTGTTTTTCAAAGGGAAAGGAGGCAAGTCAGGTGATCTAGCTAATGATGGAGCTTTGTGGCGTATTCGACTTTGAGCGGTGTTAATGTGTATTTTGTTGATGACGTTACTCGCTGGTGACTGAGAATTGCTAATTGTCACGATATATCCTTAAAAGTAATCAAGTGCGAAAAAGAAAGAGCCTGAACGAAATGGTGGACTGTTTTTGTGATATTTGAGAAGTAGCCTGCGAGAAAACTCTCCTTACATCTCCTCTGAGCAGGGTGGGGTAAGGGAGAGCAAGGAGAACTAGACAGGATCTGTCAAGGATTGATATAGCTGATAGTCATTTGGTGTTTAAATACTTGCGCCATAAAGTTGTATTCGTAATCAAAAATGAAAAACTAACCAAAAATACCAATTAATCAAGTAATTAACACACAGGCGACTTTTCGAATCCTTTCTCTTACACTGTTGATCGCGTGTACAAGCCAGATTAATATTATGAGGTCATGAGCCAGAGCGCTAATCTTTCATGGAATGAGGGAAAAACCCCTTTTTGATCATTTGTAATTCAACTTTTGGTTTCGTTTTCAGTCATTTTCCATACACTGGAAGGTTCTAGTCGATTCAGAAACTCAAACTTTTCCAATGTTTCTCAACGACTCGTGTAGTAATTGCTGTAATCTGTTCTCCATAGGCTAACAAGTCATCTGAGATCATCTGAATCATGGTTTTCTGTCTGATCAGCTGAAGTGAAGGTCTGAGCTGAGGTACGTATTCGATACATAATATTCGATACATAATAATGCATAATCTTTGTTGACGCATTTCGAATCCATATACATTCGTCTGTGTTTTAGATCTGGTTTTTCGCGGGGAATGAAGTATTCAAATTTTGCTTGATATTTAAAAATGCTGCTGTTGTATGTGTTTTTTCTGAACGTTACTCAATCATATGTATAAAATATCCAGAAATTGCGACACACTGGTCACTTGATATCACTGAAGTTTATTGAAGGTCATTCAACTTCCCGTATAAAACGTGCTTTCTGGCGCGGCCTCAACTTTATACCCGAATATTCAATTGCTTCGTATTCATTTTTCTAAGGGCGACTGTGTGTTTTTCAAAGGGAAAGGAGGCAAGTTAGGTGATCTTAGTGGAGCTATGTCGTATCCGACTTTTAGCGGTGTTAATGTGTATTTTGTTGATTACGTTACTTGCTGCGCTGGTGACTGAGAATTGCTCGTTGTCCTGGAAAGTAGTCAAATGTGAAAAAGAAAATGTCTGAACGAGATCAGTAACTCTGATAGACTTTCGCTGTTGTACGGGTTTTTGTGATATTCGCGAGGAAGCTCTCTTTTTCTTCTTAGCAGGGTGGGTAAAGGAGAACAAGGGGAACTAGACAGGATGTGTCACGAATTGACGTAGCTGATAGTCATTTGATGTTAAAATACCGTATTTATTGGAATAAACGCCGCCCTCGAATAAAGGCATCATGATGCGGCGTTTATTGCAAAAATAGACTCAAAAAAAGCAAATGCGGTAATATTCCAGTTTGAGAAAAAAATTTTTTTCCTTGATTGTATGTTTAAGAGCAGTACATTCGAAGCTCAAAGGAATATAATCAAAACACGCGAATAATATACGGTAGTTGACAGAATAGCTTAATAAAGGTTTGGAGATAACAATGTTTTTTTTTAGTTCGAAGATAGTATACTTCAATGCTCTTTCACTAAGCTCCCTAATCTCCAGAATTCTTGCAATGCACAGTCTCGTTGTCAAAGCGGAGTGGTTAACTGGCTCATGAAGAGGAAAGTGACATTGAAATTGAGTGAGCTTTATTCACTTTATGTATTGCAATAGTATTAACATTCAAATTGTGAAATTGAGAACGATATAGAAAATGACTTTCCAGACAAGCACTTAAACGTGTTTCTGTTTTTTAAAATTCAAATTTTCAGTTACCATACTATTGTTTGCAATAAATGAATTGGATTTTAAATACACGCCGCCCTCTTATAAACGCCACCATCGAATAAACGCCGCACTCGAATCACGATAAATTTATCATACGCCTCGGCGTTTAATTGAATAAATACAGTACTTGCACTATAAGGGTGAAGTCGTGTTAAAAAATAGGTCCGCAATGCATACGCGTGTTTAATGCGTTTTCAGCTAACTGGAGCCATAATCAGAGACGGACACTTTAAGGGGAGAGCCGTCCATGGAGTAGTGGAAGAAATGATAAGTTTTAAGCAGGAAATGTTATTGACAGAAGTTTACCGACAAATGTCAAATTAACTTGTTCATGAAATATCAAGATGGTTTCCTGGAATTGCTAAGCCTACTATATAAAAGTCTGTAACTGAGAACGTTAGCCCCAAGTCGATGACTTAATGGCCTTGAATTACACTGAAGTTCTGATATTAAGTTTTTACTATGGCTGTAAAGGGAATATAGACATGTTGAACAACAATCAATTTGCATGGAGAATTTACAAGGTTCTTTTATTAAAATGTAACTGTACGTGGAATAAAAAGGAAGCAACAACGCTAATCACTGTACATTTTGTATACTTCTTACGATAGCTTGTTGTAAGGTTGCATGTTGATCAATGGGTAGTTGTTTGTAGAGTGTCTTCTGGACAGAAGAGTGTTTCTAATAATTAACTGAATCAAAATCTTCAAGTGGTTGTCAGAATACAATAGTTGCACAAAGAATTCTGTGAATTAGCTCAACTCCTCACATAAAAAATATCGATGAGACGTTGATACAAAGTTAAATACTTGTATGAAAAAAGAAATAACAATGGAGAACAGAGTGCTCCATTTCCCATTGCCCAGCTAGTTTGCCTGACTTTGGTTTACTAGATTCTTGTGCTCACATCTGACATGGCATGGTGCAGATGTCTTGCGTCGTTGTTAGTGTCAAAATTGTTCAGTGCCAACTTTAAGTGTAAGAGCATGTTTCCAAAGCAACTGTCCTCAACTTTTCTGTGCATTAGTTACTTCTTTATAGGTGCAGATCAAAATGTTGGTATTTTGTCTGCTTTTGTATCTGAAGGTAAATGTCAGCACTGTTAAGTTTGAATTTGCATTTTACATTATGTGTGAAACTCAGTGCTGCTTTGTTTCACTGGATCTGTTTATAACTCACATAATTATTGAACTGCAGTAATAATAGTTCAAAAAACAAGTGAAAGGGTACAAATATACAGCAAAATTGTATAACAAGTTATTTTCCTACTTGTCAGGTCTGTGCAAGACATGCAAAACTGTCGCACTTTCTCTCTTTCGCTGATAACTAAATATTGACTACAACATTTGGGAAATAAATCACTTATTACACAATTTCATGTGCAGTATCGAAGTATAATTTTATTCGTTGTTTGTGTATTGTCTTGCTCATCAAAATACAGCACATTGACTCATAATAATATAGAGTAATGCTTTGTACATCAAAACATCTATTAAGATATATGTGCTGTATTGCATTGCATGGTATGCCATAATAGCCATTCCCTCCATGAGATGCACCTGTAGGGAGACATGATGGTAGTTGTTTTAATCATCTTGGATTGGATATTTGTTTTTATAAATACAACTACCATGATTCCCTGCAGGCACATCTCATAGAGGGAATAGAGCATTGCAAGGTATTGTATTGTATTGTATTGTATTGTACATGTATACATCTATCAAAAATTGATAACAAACATGGAATGCAGTGTATGACATTTACAAACTAAAAACTACATTCAGGCCTAAATAGTAGCCTGGTTAGCCTAAAAATCACTCTGCATAGCCTAAATAACACTCAGGCTAGCCTAAATAATGCTCAGGTTAGCCTGTTTACGGTTAGCTCTCGGTAGTGGAAATGAGGATGCCGATAATGAATAAAAAGTGTGCAGTCTGGAAATGTCATAGACCCCCTGGATGTAAGTCAGCTAGCTACGTGTATCAGTCTACAGCAAAGAGTCATTTGCTCGTACAGAATATCTTGAAGAGCTATATAGGTTATTTCCAATAATTAAATTCAGAGTGAAATAAATTTGCAAATTAATATATTCTATTTGATGAGACAATTCAACACATTGCTTTCCAGTATCTTCACCAAAGAGTGTTGCATTTCCTTGATTTGTAGTCTACAGACACAGTGATCGTTGGACCAATCATATCAAATATTGCAGGGCCTGGAATTTCCTCCACATCATTCAGTTTGTCATGTAGTAGGAGAACATCATTTGTGTAAACCAAAACATCATTTGATTCCAGTTTTTCATAGTGTACATAAGCTTAATTTGTTGCGATGTTGGCAAGCAAAACACAGTTAAATAAAAGTCGCAAGCACAAAATTCCAGCATCCCCGTTGAACATGTGATGAGGTAGACAATCAGTTATTCGCAGATTGATCTTTCCATTTAATACGATAACAAACAGCTCCAGTAAGTTCAGCAATTCGACTGAAATCACATCCCAATATGACTATTTATAGCCATGGCTTAAGAAAATTTCAGTGGCTTGCGGGACCAAAGCAACTCCTGTCGCCGAGGAAACTCGGTTAGCAACACCTGAATGAAATAACAAGGAGGCATAGCAAGGCATTTCTCGGTAGGTAAGCTTAAATTCTCGAGGGCTGTGTAGTTAACTTTCGAAGAAAGGAGGAAAACGACATAGTGACTGAGAAATGGATAATAACTTAAGCTTACCTTGAAAATTAGAAACCAACTCGCGACGGAAAGCTGTCCAAATTATTCGAAACAGAAAAAACGTTTTTCGAACTAAAAAATCACTAAAATATTGAAATCACGTTGGAGGGGACTGGAAAAGTGTGGGTTGCTATGGGAACTGAAATTATTATAGTCGTAGGTGTGTTGCATGTAGAACTAATAGCCTACCAAGTTTCAATGGTTTCTGCTGCAAATTGACCGAGATAGCTCTACTTTTATACTTGATGTAATATTTGGTTGAGTGTATGACGTCATCAGTCCTTTCATTTGCCTAGTTAACACATTTTCAAACTTAAACATCACCAGAACCAATGCAGATATCTGCATACGGTAAACGGTGTTTTTCATCTTTCGTGGAATTCTATGATTAACCTAAAAATTCAAGGGGTAAAAATTTGATCATAGTACCACTTAAACTGAATCATTAACCGCTTGGTTTACATGTAAAGCGTCTCCGAGATACAAACAACTGTTCACGTTGACCACATTTATCTTCCACTACGTAGTAGTGTAACAAGACTGGGGTGAACCAAAGGCTGGTTTACACTAGCGCAATGCCATAAGCATAAGCCGACATACGCAGGTGCAGCACGATGATGATAATTAGCGCCTTTTCTCAAACAAAAGTCGCTAATTATCAACATCGTGCTGCGTCTGCGTATGTCGGCTTATGCTTATACTTATGCGCAAGTGTAAACAAGCCTTAAAGAGTTTTTTGATAAAATACTTACAGAATGTTACTTAAAAATGTTAACTACTGCAATAAAGTGACAACTCACAGACCGTTTCACAGAAAAGAACTAAAAAGATTTAAATCCCATTTTATTCAGACGTGTTTTTAGGGTTAATTCAGGCTCGGATATAAAATGTAGTAATACATAATGTTAGCTGCGCGTAGCTGTGTTCACCTCACGTTCACGTAACTACTTGCGCTAGAGTGCCGCAGAAGGCCTATCTCACTCTGCAAGAAAATGAACGATGTAAGGTAAACAAATTAAACAAAATAAGTTACTAATCAAGTCTGCTTTGCTTTTTCAGCGGTAGCAGAAGTCTATCAGGAAGAAGGTGACAAAGAATTTACAAGAAAAGAAGTTTGTAACGCGATATACTTCTACACAGACGGAATTCATGTGAACTGTAAGGATTTCCAGCTGAATGCCAAGCTACACAGCAACAGGGCAACAGCTTATTACCATCTCGGTAAGATTTTGATCTTGTCATTTTCAAATTTATCCGCCAATCAAAAGAAGTTCAAGTGTTGCTTTCTTTGAGTTCAGCCTTTCAATGATTATAATAAAAACTATCATTTGAAGAGACTATCTTGGGAAACTAACTTTCCGGGGAAAACTATCAGTCCAAAGAAATAAATACTTAATTGTCTTTCATGTTCACCGGTAAATTTTCTGGTATTTTTTGAATTTTCGCTTTGTTTTTCTTTTTTTTTTTTATGCTGAGTTTCTACTTCTTTGGGTAAAATTAAACTTGTATGTGTAAATTAAATACAATTCTGTAAGCCAAATATTGAACCGCAAAAACGTAAAAAAGTCGTTATATTAAAAGATTTGTCTTCCCTTTACAGCCTCAAACTTCTTTACGCTCGATTGTTGTTTTACTGTATCGTAATTCATCGCGGTTTTCAGCCTGAAAACTACTTATTCGTTCTATTTTAAAACAGAAATCCGCACAGAAGCTTATAAGCTCTTTAACTTCATCTAAAACAAAATGATATATATAAGAAGGTGTGTTTCATGAGCTACTTCACTAAAGGGGTACTATAGACTGATATTCGCCAATGGGTATACCACCGTCTGATAGTGTCCGCGCAAGATCTTATTGTGTCATCGGTCTAGGCCAACGCCACCAGACAGTGCCCCCACCCCTCCCTGGGACGAGAAATGATCAGGTTTAGCGAATCAGAATGAGAAAATTTAGCAGTGAGCCAAGAGAGATGCTAAGTGATGATGCTGCATAATGAATATGTTAATTGTATTTGGAATGTCCCTACTATCGACCTAAGACGACCGGTGACAAAGGTTGAATTCAGCTCGCTTCAAGCGATGCTAATCCAAAACCTTATTGGTCTGCTGTTTAGCTTGTCTTATTTTATTCCCTTCAGATCTATTTTACCCTGCTCTGTTGGCGAAGAATGGTTCAAGTTTTACTGTTTCTCAGTATTAAACCTGATTAAACACAACCGTTTTATTCCCTACTGCCTGGTCGTTTGTTCCCATCATCCGATGACTCTCCATAACGTGCTCTTGGAGCTTTGAGTTATCGGGAGTCATTCGTATTTCAAGGATCGGAACAGATCCGTTGCGTGCCACCAAATTGATAGGGGACTGAGCATTGAAAGAAGACACGCACATTGCATATCTCTACAACCTCGTGAGCTCTTATCGCTTTTACTTTTTCGCTACTTCTTCTTCTACTGTGCATGAAATGTTTTCTCGGTTCTATTACTCAGGGAATTTCCACGAGGCCCTGAATGATGCAACGGCTGCCGTCAATTTGGAACCAACTTTGATTAAGGCCATAGAAACAGGTAAAATCCTTGACTCAACTGATTTACAGCATGAACTTTACAATAACTAAAGAAATTATCGCGCGCTCGTTGGCTAATTTTCATTGTCAATAAGCGAACAGACGCCTGAATTTATGAATTATGCGACGTTGACGCGACAAGCAAAAGCGGCTGAGCGGACAATCTGACAATTTATTATTATAAAAAAAGTATTGACGCAAGTTTTTCATACGTCTGTTCTGTCATTGACAACAAACTGTGGATCCACTCGGCTCCTACCTCGTGGATCCACAGCTATTTTGATAATGTTATGACGGAATTCATGATCATAAACAGGACAGACGCATGAAAAACGGGCTTCAATTTGTTAAGTCGACAGCTATCGTATCGAGCTCTTCAAATGCAAATGACATTAATATCTTTTCAACGATATTCCCTCGCATGAGCCTCCATTGCAAGCTATTTCGAGTCCAATACCAAATTACGAATATGGCTTTTTACAAGAATAAATCAGGTTTTGGATGTTTTCACCTGTGCATTGTAGATATTATTTTTTGACCTCATATTAAATTATTTGTCGTAGGTGCAAGTGCTTGTGAGCACCTACAATGTTATGTTGACGCCATATCGTGGTGCGAGAAGGGATTGGCAGTATCCTTTATAACATCAATTATTCATGTTTTTTGCCAGCTGTAAAAAGGAACTATCATGTTACCTTTAGGGATTCTAGGGAAAGTTGTCAAGGGATAAATTACAAAAAGTTGTGTTCTCTCTGCCTTATATATATGCCGCTAGAATCGCGCTAAGCATAATAGGGCATCAAGAAGCCTTATAGCTGTGGTTATGGTAGCTTCAGGCTATTTACAAAAGTCACAATGCTTTCAAAGTAAATTGTAATTGCAAAACCCTAAGGAGGCTTCTATCAAACCCTTCTCCATTGTACAGTCTTGGGAGTATGAGTTGTTACTTTAAGGGGCAACTTGATTGAAATTCTCATTAGGAGAAACGAGTAGCCATTTCTGACTTAAAGGAAGAATCGTTGTAGGAAAGAATATAGAGTTTGAAATCCACTTTTTATACGCTCAGTTGCTTGGCAACCTACAAAACAACTTAGAGATTAAAGTGTGTAGTTTTATCTACTCACTATTTCTAGGCTGCCTTTTCTTCAGATCAAAAGAGCCACCATTTTTCTAAGTGTTTACCAAGATGTGATTTTTTTCTCACACTAACTTTCACGTGAGGTCAAATCCCTTTGTACTGCAAGATGCCAAATTCTCATTCAAATTCCCTACAAAAAATACCCTTTGTTTCTTACAGTCACGAAATAAGTCACTCAATGGATAACTAGGCCGTGTGCAGCATTCTTCGCCTGTTAGGTGTGCTAGTTTACATTAATTTCTGCCCGCCCGTGTTACTTACCAATTTTTAGTTTATTACACAGCACTAGATAAATTAATTTTTCGCAAAGGTACATATGTTGTTTACTGGCTGGGAGGTCCGTATAGTGAGCTGAAAGGCCCCATGCCTGGGCTGTCTCGTGTCACTTGTGCGAAGGAATCCACTGCCCAACCCAACAATTGTAATGCAAGCGTAACGCTAGATCAACTAGACAGGATACATATTCACCTCCGTTAATTTTACGAATAAAAGGGGCCGATTCGACCCTAGCCTGCGAACGCAGACGTATTTCCGGCTGTCGCTTGTCTTCGCCGAAAAATAACGTCTGCGAACCCGAGCGAGGAAACGAATTTGTGACGTAATGACTTTTGTTTTCTCTTTGGCCAATCAGTTTCCATGATAGAATGAAACTCGGTTCTCCTCGCGGGGAATACCTCGCGCAGTAGTTCTGGGGCTATTTGAGCTAAACTGTGATTGACTAACAATTTCTACGCCACACAAATCGTTTCCTGGCTCGGGTTCGCGGACGTTATTTTTCGGCGGAGACAAGTGCCAGCCGGAAATACGTCTGCGTTCGCAGGCTACCTCGAGCCTTATTGCTAATTAATTTTTGTGATTTATACCTGTTTGCTTACTCTCGGAAAGTACGCATTATACGATAGTTTTAAATCGGCTCATTGCGATCCCTAGATTTTTCATGTCTTCCATCTCATTTCAGATTGATCAACACGACGATATCACCCGATATGAAAACGTTACCGAGACCGTAGTTAGAGATAGGAAAATCCCGACCGCGCTAAAAACTTAATCAGATAGCAGGATTCGTTACCGTGACCTCTTGGAAAAAATAATATAAAATAAATATAAGTAGTTAAAAATATTTCTAAGTACATATAACAACAGTCTCCATTGGGCGCGAAGATATGCTCGGATATTTGTCCACGGAACGAACATATAATGTCCGTTGACAAATATCCGAGCATATTGTCTTACCAAATGTAGGCTATTGTGTCTATTATCCTTCAAATGTTTTTCGTAACACGCCCAGTTTTGAAAATTGGGAAACATCACTCGGATATTCCCCAAGCTGGGGAATAATCAGTCACTTGACCCGTTATATTTTAATTATGTCATGTGCCTTAACTTTAAGCAGATTGACAAGACTAACAAGACATTACTAGATTTACGAGCCAAGTGTGTTGGAGATCGAGTTAAATTACAAGAAGCAAAGAGCAATCCCGAAACTCACTCTGTGAAGGGCCAGGTAAGTAGTGCTAGAGGAAAATATATTCTAGGCTTTAAAGGGGAGATTAAATAATGCCGAACTTGATATATGTTGTTCAAAAAACCTCTTGTACGAAAATGCGCGGTGAAACATATACTTCTATTGCTCACTAGAAGCAAAGAGCTAGCAAGAGCTGTTAAGGTATAACAATGACTCGAGCAAAGATAAATTACATTTTGAAAATTAACATAAGACGAAATAGAAAAGATTATCTTTTTGTTTGTATCCGGTTTCTCTATAAATATACAAGCATTCTATCACTAATGTTGTTCTCTTATTCACTACGCTACTTAATATCTATTCTATTGAAGAGTGCGAGTACTCTTGCAGCCTGTGGTTGTTAACAAAATGGCGGCCGCTTCTTTACGTTTTTGAAGTGCCTGTGAAAAGAACTTCAAGTTTTTTTAACAACTTGTATATTTATACTCAAGCAATTAGATTATTCGCTCTCGGTTTGTATGCGTGATAGCTGAGTTGGGCTGAGCCCTCGTCATCAAGCACGTGATAGAAATCTCGAGTTCATGATGTCATTGTCAAATGGAAACGCAACAAACTTAGGAGAACTTATGCTTATGCTTATGTCAAGTGAAAACGTGCTGCTGAAATCATAAGCATATACATAAACATCGTCCGCCATCTTTTTTTACGGTATCGAGGAGATAGAGAATGAAAACTAAGGCGGTTATCCATTCTGCGATACGTTTGTGCTCATCTTTACGTCAATTTGCAAGTGAGAAGATGTATGAAAATGTATGAAGATCTTCGGCAAGACTCCGCTCCGCATCACATTCTCACCTCTCTTCTCGCTGTTTGAAAATGCGATAAGGCATGGTTTCTACTGTGAGCAACTATTGCTAACCATACTACTTCAACACGTACATTCTTGGACAATTTAAATCAAAAATTAAGACCACCCCTCGCCCCCATTTTATTGATAGAAAAAATGATGCGCTTCGGGTTTAGGGCCAGTTCATCAGTGATTACGGGGAAGTGGTGGTTTAATCTTTTATTTTATTATGTTCAAGATTGTAGATTGTTACCTGCCGTTTCTTGACTATTTTATATTGTAACGAGTACATATATATTATCTTACCTTGTGTTTAATATTTACAACTTTTTCACTCTTTATGTAACTATATTGTTAAACTATACTAAGGCCGCATCCAGCAAAACGCAAGCATTTTGACGTCTCTCCTCTATGTCAAGGCAGTAAAACATTAAGATTATTAATATTGTAACCAGCCACTGTTATACGGAAGAAGAGTACAGATTGGCAGCACCCTGGAATAATTGGCAGCATAATTATATTTTGTAATTCTAGACTTCAAAGAAAGCCATCGCAATCCCAGGGCAAAATTAATATACTTTGGTTTTGATTTACTCGCTTAAATATGTTTGCTTTCACTTTACAATACTTTTGCTGCTACTTTACACTAAAACAATAACATAAAAGCTACATACACTACTTACAATACAACAGAGCTATTAACACGACTTGCAGTACAAGACAGCTTCTTTACCCTACTTACTTTTAAGAGTCCCTGTCCATAAAAATGGAAAATAACTCAGCAAGGGTCGAAAAGTCGATTTCGCTTATATTTTCATGGTAGATAGGCTAGGGCATGGCAAAAACTACTGGATAGTTTTTTTGGCAAAATATCGTTTTATTTCAAAGAAATATGCAAATTTCCAAATTCCGTTAAAATCGCCATTTGACGCACCATCTTATTAAACAAGTTTGAGAGCCTCGCATGCAAAACCACATCATTCTTCCGTCTTTAAAACACTCAAATATTTTTTTGCAACGTTTAAATGTGTACTAGGTTGATTTTAGGGAATGTAGCGTTGTCTTTTTTGGTGCAAAATAATTAAATTTCGAAGACATGTTTTTCATTCACTTAAAAGTACTTCGTGAATATAATAAATTTTCACCATGTGCGAAACCTTCAAATGGATTAAGCTTCCGGTGGTTGAATCGCAGGATGGTCTACAGGTTCCTGTAAAAATTTCTTTGGGCAAATGATTGTGAGCGACGCGAGAGCTTTTCAAAGTACGTTAAAAATGCAAATATTTGACCATTCCCTCGTCAAATTTCAATTTACGGGTTAGACGTATATTTTAGCATGCGCCACACGACTTGACCTATGATAGGTTGAAATAGACACAGAGCTGATAGTTTCGAAATGTTCTAACCTCATTTGCTGTAAAAGGCTGGTCCAAAGCCGATTTGACGTGTTTCTCTCACAATTCGTCGCACGTAAAGCAGAAGTTTGCTTTTGTTTACATAACGTCCGATGTACATCGCCAACTGTCAACTTATTTAATGGTCGAATACCATGAATCTGTGACCCTCTTTCGACACATATGATCACCACTGCATCTGAGTCAAAAACGGCTAAGTCATTTGTAGATAGTTGCTTTAATTTCTTTGCACTACACCAAAATATTACGTTTGATCATCATGGTTTGATGGCTTAAATGCTTGCTTGCAGCGGTTCCTTGTTCATCACGCAATGCTGTCATCCCATTTTAGGGGGTAGGGGTAGGACAGTTTCTATCCTAATACTAATCCTAAGGCCCCGTAAGGCTTGGAACCACTGGGAGCACCCAGTCGTGTTGAGTAGGAAGAGATTAAATTAAGAAATGAAAAGAATGAATAGTTTACCATTGCCCCTGTTTTTATCTTTTACTCGACCACCGCTACCTACATGCCCTGCGTAATACTGTAACGCTAAACTCATACCTAGGTCTTTTCGCGCTGTGCAATTATTTTTGGTTTACATGTAATACAGTGGGCTACCCTCGGGGAAATGGGTGGTGACCGCTTAATGGGGCTAGCCGCTTAAATAGAGGTTGATGTACCTTGAATATTTAATATTTCACTATCGGGTTGTAAATTTCTTGGTGAACATGGAGACAATTCAAGACAATCATGATAGACGTGTATTTGAATTATCACTCGTCATGCACCTTCAATTTCAGACGGTTATCTGCCATCGCCCTTTTCAAAGCAAAGTTGTTAAATTTTGGGTGGCCGCTTAATAGGAATAAAGACGATAATGAAACCCTTATAGGAACGACCAAATGGTGGCCGCGGAGGTAAACGGACCGGTCAATGGGTGTTTTATTTACAATATTTCACTGACAATAATTTTGGACTGTATTGACACCAGTCCTCTATTTTCTGTTACAAACATACCAATGCCTCGCCACTAAGCAAGCAAAAATACGCCAAATAAAATGGCATGGCCAGGGTTTGTTTACTAACGTAGTTACTAATTAAATTTAGTCTGTTTTTCTCACGAATGAGGCACGTTGTGATTTCCTATTTTTATTTCAGCTAGTTCTTGCTTCATTGATCTATAATTTGTTTATGGCGATTTCTTTTAAAATTCTAGTGAGTACAGGCACTAGCTTTATCAGCTGTTGTCTGAAACATCAGAACGTACAACAAACGTGATTTGGACCGAGGCCACGTACACTATAGAATACGATTATTTAAATATACACATATTATTATATATATGAACAAACAGATGAACAATGATTAAATTGTTTCACTTATCCTGAGAGTGCTCTATACAAAATAGATCAAAATGAGCAGCATATGCCGTGACAGCATTGCGTGACGAACAAATAACGGCTGTAAGATTGTGCTGCGCCGACGCGCTCATCAGCAATGGTCAGCAATCGATCAGAAGTAATATTTTGGCGCAGTGCAAAGCAAGCAGCTATCTACAAATGATTCAGTCGTTTTTGACTTAGATGCAGTGATGTTCATATGCGCAGAAAGATGGTCACAGATTCATGGTATTCGACCAATAATAGCTTGACAGTAGGCGATGTACATCGGACGTTAACCTTGTGTAGACAAAAGCAAACTTCTGCTTTACGTACGACAAATGGTGAGAGATGGACTAAAAACACGTCAAATCGGCTTTGGACCAGCCTTTTACTACAAATAAGGTAAGAACATTATCGAAATTTTCAGCTCTGTGTCTATTTCAACTTATTATAGGTCAAGTCATGTCGCGCATGCTAAAATATACGCCTAACCCGTAAATTGAAATTTGACGAGGGAATGGTCAAATATTTGCATTTTTAACGTACTTTGAAAAGCTCTCGCGTCGCTCACAATTATTTGCCCAAAGAAATTTTTACAAGAATCTGTAGACCATCCTGCGATTCAACCACCGGAAGCTTAATCCATTTGAAGGTTTCGCACATGGTGAAAATTTATTATATTCACGAAGTACTTTTAAGTGAATGAAATACATGTCTTCGAAATTTAATTATTTTGCACCAAAAGACAACGCTACATTCCCTAAAATCAACCCAGTACACATTTAAACATTGCAAAAAGATATTTGAGTGTTTTAAAGACGGAAGGATGATGTGGTTTTGCATGCGAGGCTCTCAAACTTGTTTAATAAAATGGTGCGTCAAATGGCGATTTTAACGGAATTTGGAAATTTGCATATTTCTTTGAAATAAAAGGATATTTTGCCAAAAAAAACTATCCAGTAGTTTTTGTCATACCCTAGCCTATCTACCATAAGAATATAAGCGAAATCGACTTTTCGACCCTTGCCGCGAAATTAAGAATTTGTCTGATTTTTACAGGTAGGCACTCTTAACAGCTATTTAAAGGAACTTTACATTCGTAACAGCAATAGTCTTATTTTTTAAATTGCATATCCTTTAATTAATCTAACATTTATTCTAGCAATATATCACCCTTTTCTTTAAAACGACATATCCTTTTATCAATCTAATGTCTTTTATAAGTATTAACAGGACAGAAGATGCGAAAAAGCATCATAAAAGAATACCAGAAACTTGATTTTCTATTCTTAACTTGTAATTTACTTTCGTAGTAAATTCAATCCAGTTAAGATTCCTCTCATTTACCTTGTGATAATGTAGATAACAGTTAGCATATAATAAACAGATATTCAATTTCCTAACATTGTTATTGTCCTTTTCACACGCCATACCAAACAATAATTTGTAGTTTGCCGGGGATATTGAGGTGTTATGCATTTTACTGAAACAGTTCTACAGCCGATTGTAAAAATAAAATGTCGTACTACAGTTATGAAATGTATGAAGAACTGAGTCAGGCTTACCTCAGTAGAAACATCTATTATTGCCTGTAATTCCATAGAGAGTGAGCTCTGTCTTCATAGCGACAATGCGATGGATAAGCTTAAAGTAAAATTCTCTCGGTTGATTCTCTTCACAAATAGCCTGCACTCTATTAAAGATTTGGCTCCATGAGAAAGCCGTCGGAGGAAAGTTGCGATCCCATTTCATTGGACCAGTGGCCTGATACTTCCGTTTATCGCGAAAAAGCCAATAATAGTCTTCAGACCTAAGTTTCTAGAGGTCGATGGTTAAGAGTGAAGATAATTGAAATAAGGCTGCCGCCGGATAAAATGTTGACATTAGGCTTAGCACGCTCCTTGGCTCTTTTCTCCCTAAGGTGCTCGGGGTCGCAGAGATTACTTGGAAATATTTGAAAAAATTACAATTAATTCCATAACGCTGTTGGAACTGTTCAAATGGTAAAAAACAGCCATGGCGGTCAATTACATCATGCACCGTGGACACCCTTTTCAACGCAATCATGGTAAAAAAACGATCTTCCCGTCAATGAGGACCACTTTATTTTCAAAGAGAATCATGTCTTTTTCATCCTCAGAGTTATAAACACTTTTTAGGTCCAGGAAAGAAAACAAGATATCCTTGTAGAAGGATGGCATGTCTGAATCCTTTAGAAATTTCTCATCATAGTTGAAGCGTAAGAGAAAATAAAAGACCGCCACATTTTATAAAATAAAATTTTGGAATTGCTGACCAAGTATCATCTTCTTTGTCATCAGTTTTGAGGAGACGCTACATCCAGGCTAAGTGCAGGGACTTAAACGTAATTTAAACATTAGTGAACCGCCAACCACCATCGCCATAGTCCTGATATAAAACTTGTCTCTTGATTTTATCTGGTTTGTTTTTCTATAAGAACTGGAAAGGTAGCGACTGGATTAGAGATGCGTATTTGTTTGTAGTGTCATCCATGGAAGCCGAATAAAGAATTTGAGACAATCCTAGGGTATTTGCAATCAAGCACGGCCCAAGCAGAGAAAGTTTCCGCCAACGCCCAGCTGCACGTTTTGTCTTAAGATTATCCACTTTGTTAGTAAAGCTTTTCCGTTCATTGTCAACACTATCATCAGAAAAAAAGATTCCCAAGACTTTCACCAGTTCATTGGTGCAGGCTAGACCAAGAAGTGTTTAACCACCAAAGCTTTGCTTTGGAATGATATTGATAGTTTCAGCTTTATAAATCCCGAAAATAGCACTTTGTAAATATTTTGGGTCGATATTCAAGATTTCGTCATTAACTGACATGCGTTTTTGTCTGATAGGAAAATACCAACTCTTTACCGAAAACTACCAAAGAGCTGAAAACCAACGCAGGAGAAGGAACCTGTTATATCAACGTTTCAAAACATCTGACAGGTTCCAAAAGAGCCATCGAGCACCATGAACGTCATCTAAAACTTGCCAAAGAAGTGGAAGACAGGGCTGGAGAAGGAAATTCAAATGCTAATCTTGACAACGCTTATGACAGTCTGGGAGATTTCAAAAAAGTTATCGAGTATCATGAACTAGATGTAAAAATTCCCAAAGAAGTGGGGGACAGGGCTGGAGAAGGAAGTTCGTATGGTAATCTTGGCAACGCTCATCACAGTCTGGGAGATTTCAAAAAAGCCATCCAGTTCCATGAACGGCATCTAAAAATTGCCAAAGAAGTGGGAGACAGGGCTGGAGAAGGAAGTTCGTATGCTAATCTTGGCAACATGTATCACCGTCTGGGAGATTTCAAACAAGCCATCGAATACCATGAACGGCATCTAAAAATTGCCACAGAAGTGGGAGACAAGGCTGGAGAAGAAAGTTCGTATGGTAATCTTGGCAACGCTCATCACAGTCTGGGAGATTTCAAAAAAGCCATCCAGTTCCATGCGCAACGTCTAAAAATTGCCAAAGAAGTGGGAGACAGGGCTGGAGAAGGAAGTTCGTATTCTAATCTTGGCAACATGTATCACCGTCTGGGAGATTTCAAAAAAGCCATCGAATACCATGAACGGCATCTAAAAATTGCCAAAGAAGTGGGAGACAGGGCTGGAGAGGGAATGTCGTATGGTAATCTTGGCAACGCGTATCACAGTCTGGGATATTTCAAAAAAGCCATCGAATATCATGAACGGCATTTAAAAATTGCAAAAGAAGTGGAAGACAAGCCTGGAGAAGGAAGGTCGTATGGTAATCTTGGCAACATGTATCACCGTCTGGGAGATTTCAAACAAGCCATCGAATACCATGAACGGCATCTAAAAATTGCCACAGAAGTGGGAGACAAGGCTGGAGAAGGAAGTTCGTATGGTAATCTTGGCAACGCTCATCACAGTCTGGGAGATTTCAAAAAAGCCATCCAGTTCCATGCGCAACGTCTAAAAATTGCCAAAGAAGTGGGAGACAGGGCTGGAGAAGGAAGTTCGTATTCTAATCTTGGCAACATGTATCACCGTCTGGGAGATTTCAAAAAAGCCATCGAATACCATGAACGGCATCTAAAAATTGCCAAAGAAGTGGGAGACAGGGCTGGAGAGGGAATGTCGTATGGTAATCTTGGCAACGCGTATCACAGTCTGGGAGATTTCAAAAAAGCCATCGAATATCATGAACGGCATTTAAAAATTGCGAAAGAAGTGGAAGACAAGCCTGGAGAAGGAAGCTCGTATGGTAATCTTGGCAACATGTATCACCGTCTGGGAGATTTCAAACAAGCCATCGAATACCATGAACGGCATCTAAAAATTGCGAAAGAAGTAGGAGACAGGGCTGGAGAAGGAATGTCGTATGGTAATCTTGCCAACGCGTATCACAGTCTGGGAGATTTCAAAAAAGCCATCAAATACCATGAACGGCGTCTAAAAATTGCCACAGAGGTGGGAGACAGGGCTGGAGAAGGAAGTTCGTATGGTAATCTTGGCAACGTGTATCACAGTCTGGGAGATTTCAAAAAAGCCATCGAATACCATGAACGGCGTCTAAAAATTGCGAAAGAAGTGGGAGACAGGGCTGGAGAAGAAAGGTTGTATGGTAATCTTGGCAACGCTCATCACCGTCTGGGAGATTTCAAAAAAGCCATCGAATACCATGAACGGCATCTAAAAATTGCAAAAGAAGTGGGAGACAGGGCTGGAGAAGGAAGTTCGTATGGTAATCTTGGCAACGCTCATCACAGTCTGGGAGATTTCAAAAAAGCCATCGAATACCATGAACGGCATCTAAAAATTGCGAAAGAAGTGGGAGACAGGGCTGGAGCAGGAAGGTCGTATGCTAATCTTGGCAACGCCTATCACCGTCTGGGAGATTTCAAAAAAGCCATCGAATACCATGAACTAGATCTAAAAATTGCGAAAGAAGTGGGAGAGAGGCCGGAGAAGGAAGGTTGTATGGTAATCTTGGCAACGCGTCTCACAGTCTGGGAGATTTCAAAAAAGCCATCGAATACCATGAACTAGATCTAAAAATTGCGAAAGAAGTGGGAGACAGGGCTGGAGAAGGAAGGTCGTATGGTAATCTTGGCAACGCTCATCACAGTCTGGGAGATTTCAAAAAAGCCATCGAATACCATGAACTAGATCTAAAAATTGCGAAAGAAGTGGGAGACAGGGCTGGAGAAGGAATGTCGTATGGTAATCTTGGCAACGCTCATCACAGTCTGGGAGATTTCAAAAAAGCCATCGAATACCATGAACTAGATCTAAAAATTGCCAAAGAAGCGGGAGACGGGGCTGGAGAAGGAATGTCGTATGCTAATCTTGGCAACGCTTATCACAGTCTGGGAGATTTCAAAAAAGCCATCGAATACCATGAGCTAGATCTAAAAATTGCAAAAGAAGTGGGAGACAGGGCTGGAGAAGGAAGGTCGTATGCTAATCTTGGCAACGCCTATCACCGTCTGGGCGATTTCAAAAAAGCCATCAAGTACCATGAACGGCATCTAAAAATTGCGAAAGAAGTGGGAGACAGGGCTGGAGAAGGAAGTTCGTATGGTAATCTTGGCAACGCTTATCACAGTCTGGGAGATTTCAAAAAAGCCATCGAGTACGGCGAATGGCGTCTAAAAATTGCGAAAGAAGTGGGAGACAGGGCTGGAGAGGGAAGTTCGTATGGTAATCTTGGCAACGCTTATCACAGTCTGGGAGATTTCAAAAAAGCCATGGAGTACCATGAACGGCATCTAAAAATTGCCAAAGAAGTGGGAGACAGGGCTGGAGAAGGAATGTCGTATGCTAATCTTGGCAACGCGTATCACCGTCTGGGAGATTTCAAAAAAGCCATCGAATACCATGAACGGCGTCTAAAAATTGCAAAAGAAGTGGGAGACAGGGCTGGAGAAGGAAGGTCGTATGCTAATCTTGGCAACGCCTATCACCGTCTGGGCGATTTCAAAAAAGCCATCGAGTACCATGAACGGCATCTAAAAATTGCGAAAGAAGTGGGAGACAGGGCTGGAGAAGGAAGTTCGTATGGTAATCTTGGCAACGCGTATCACAGTCTGGGAGATTTCAAAAAAGCCATCGAGTACGGCGAATGGCGTCTAAAAATTGCAAAAGAAGTGGGAGACAGGGCTGGAGAAGGAAGTTCGTATGGTAATCTTGGCAACGCTTATCACAGTCTGGGACATTTCAAAAAAGCCATCGAATACCATGAACTAGATCTAAAAATTGCGAAAGAAGTGGGAGACAGGGCTGGAGAAGGAATGTCGTATGCTAATCTTGGCAACGCGTATCACCGTCTGGGAGATTTCAAAAAAGCCATCGAATACCATGAACGGCATCTAAAAATTGCGAAAGAAGTGGGAGACAGGGCTGGAGAAGGAAGGTCGTATGGTAATCTTGGCAATGCTCATCACAGTCTGGGAGATTTCAAAAAAGCCATCGAATACCATGAACTAGATCTAAAAATTGCGAAAGAAGTGGGAGCCAGGGCTGGAGAAGGAAGGTCGTATGCTAATCTTGACAACGCGCATCGCAGTCTGGGAGATTTCAAAAAAGCCATCGAATACCATCAACGGCGTCTAAAAATTGCGAAAGAAGTAGGAAACAGGGCTGGAGAAGGAATGTCGTATGGTAATCTTGGCAATGCTTATCACAGTCTGGGAGATTTCAAAAAAGCCATCGAATACCATGAACTAGATCTAAAAATTGCCAAAGAAGTGGGAGACAGGGCTGGAGAAGGAAGGTCGTATGCTAATCTTGGCAACGCGTCTCACAGTCTGGGAGATTTCAAAAAAGCCATCGAATACCATGAACTAGATCTAAAAATTGCCAAAGAAGTGGGAGACAGGGCTGGAGAAGGAAGGTCGTATGGTAATCTTGGCAACGCGTATCACAGTCTGGGAGATTTCAAAAAAGCCATCGAGTACGACGAATGGCGTGTAAAAATTGCGAAAGAAGTGGGAGACAGGGCTGGAGAAGGAAAGTCGTATGGCAATCTTGGCAACGCTCATCACAGTCTGGGAGATTTCAAAAAAGCCATCGAATACCATGAACTAGATCTAAAAATTGCCAAAGAAGTGGGAGACAGGGCTGGAGAAGGAAGGTCGTATGGTAATCTTGGCAACGCGTATCACAGTCTGGGAGATTTCAAAAAAGCCATCGAGTACGGCGAATGGCGTCTAAAAATTGCAAAAGAAGTGGGAGACAGGGCTGGAGAAGGAAGTTCGTATGGTAATCTTGGCAACGCTTATCACAGTCTGGGAGATTTCAAAAAAGCCATCGAATACCATGAACGGCATCTAAAAATTGCGAAAGAAGTGGGAGACAGGGCTGGAGAAGGAAGGTCGTATGCTAATCTTGGCAACGGTTATCACAGTCTGGGAGATTTCAAAAAAGCCATCGAATACCATGAGCTAGATCTAAAAATTGCCAAAGAAGTGGGAGACAGGGCTGGTGAAGGAATGTCGTATGCTAATCTTGGCAACGCCTATCACCGTCAAGGAGATTTCAAAAAAGCCATCGAGTACCATGAACGGCATCTAAAAATTGCGAAAGAAGTGGGAGACAGGGCTGGAGAAGGAAGGTCGTATGGTAATCTTGGCAACGCTCATCGCAGTCTGGGAGATTTCAAAAAAGCCATCGAGTACGACGAATGGCGTCTAAAAATTGCGAAAGAAGTTGGAGACAGGGCTGGAGAAGGAAGTTCGTATGGTAATCTTGGCAACGCGTATCACAGTCTGGGAGATTTCAAAAAAGCCATCGAGTACGGCGAATGGCGTCTAAAAATTGCAAAAGAAGTGGGAGACAGGGCTGGAGAAGGAAGTTCGTATGGTAATCTTGGCAACGCTTATCACAGTCTGGGAGATTTCAAAAAAGCCATCGAATACCATGAACGGCATCTAAAAATTGCGAAAGAAGTGGGAGACAGGGCTGGAGAAGGAAGGTCGTATGCTAATCTTGGCAACGGTTATCACAGTCTGGGAGATTTCAAAAAAGCCATCGAATACCATGAGCTAGATCTAAAAATTGCCAAAGAAGTGGGAGACAGGGCTGGTGAAGGAATGTCGTATGCTAATCTTGGCAACGCCTATCACCGTCAAGGAGATTTCAAAAAAGCCATCGAGTACCATGAACGGCATCTAAAAATTGCGAAAGAAGTGGGAGACAGGGCTGGAGAAGGAAGGTCGTATGGTAATCTTGGCAACGCTCATCGCAGTCTGGGAGATTTCAAAAAAGCCATCGAGTACGACGAATGGCGTCTAAAAATTGCGAAAGAAGTTGGAGACAGGGCTGGAGAAGGAAGGTCGTATGGCAATCTTGGGAACGCTCATCACAGTCTGGGAGATTTCAAAAAAGCCATCGAATACCATGAACTAGATCTAAAAATTGCCAAAGAAGTGGGAGACAGGGCTGGAGAAGGAAGGTCGTATGCTAATCTTGGCAACGCTTATGACAGCCTGGGAGATTTCAAAAAAGCCATCGAATACCATGAACGGCATCTAAAAATTGCGAAAGAAGTGGGAGACAGGGCTGGAGAAGGAAGGTCGTATGGTAATCTTGGCAACGCTCATCGCAGTCTGGGAGATTTCAAAAAAGCCATCGAATACCATGAACATCATCTAAAAATTGCGAAAGAAGTGGGAGAGAGGGCTGGAGAAGGAATGTCGTATGGTAATCTTGGCAATGCTCATCACAGTCTGGGAGATTTCAAAAAAGCCATCGAATACCATGAACTAGATCTAAAAATTGCCAAAGAAGTGGGAGACAGGGCTGGAGAAGGAAGGTCGTATGCTAATCTTGGCAACGCTTATCACAGTCTGGGAGATTTCAAAAAAGCGATCGAATACCAGGAACGGCATCTAAAAATTGCCAAAGAAGTGGGAAGAAGGGCTGGAGAAGGAAGTTCGTATGGTAATCTTGGCAACGCGTATCGCCGTCTGGGAGATTTCAAAAAAGCCATCGAGTACCATCAACGGCGTCTAAAAATTGCGAAAGAAGTGGGAGACAGGGCTGGAGAAGGAAGTTCGTATGGTAATCTTGGCAACGCTTATCACAGTCTGGGAGATTTCAAAAAAGCCATCGAATACCATGAACTAGATCTAAAAATTGCGAGAGAAGTGGGAGACAGGGCTGGAGAAGGAAAGTCGTATGCTAATCTGGGCAACGCGTATCACAGTCTGGGAGATTTCAAAAAAGCCATCGAATACCATGAACTAGATCTAAAAATTGCCAAAGAAGTGGGAGACAGGGCTGGAGAAGGAAGGTCGTATGCTAATCTTGGCAACGCTTATCACAGTCTGGGAGATTTCAAAAAAGCCATCGAATACCATGAGCTAGATCTAAAAATTGCGAAAGAAGTGGGAGACAGGGCTGGAGAAGGAAGGTCGTATGCTAATCTTGGCAACGCCTATCACCGTCTGGGCGATTTCAAAAAAGCCATCGAGTACCATGAACGGCATCTAAAAATTACGAAAGAAGTGGGAGACAGGGCTGGAGAAGGAAGTTCGTATGGTAATCTTGGCAACGCGTATCACAGTCTGGGAGATTTCAAAAAAGCCATCGAGTACGGCGAATGGCGTCTAAAAATTGCGAAAGAAGTTGGAGACAGGGCTGGAGAAGGAAGTTCGTATGGTAATCTTGGCAACGCGTATCACTGTCTGGGAGATTTCAAAAAAGCCATCGAATACCATGAACGGCGTCTAAAAATTGCCAAAGAAGTGGGAGACAGGGCTGGAGAAGGAATGTCGTATGCTAATCTTGGTAGTTGTCTTGAATCTCAATGCTCTATGAGGATGGCTCTTGATTGTTATCATTCTAGCGTCCGATTGTTCAATGATCTTAGGCAGAATCTGCAAGGCAAAGATGAGTGGACAATTAGTTACCGCAATGTGAATAATATGGTTTATACTAGATTATGGCGTTTGATTTTAAAACAAGGTGACGTAGTTGAGGCTTTGTTCGCTGTTGAGCAAGGACGTGCACAAGCTTTAACAGATCTTATGAATTCAAAGTACGAAACTGAAACACCACATACTGGGAAAAAAATGACTTGCGACACATTAAGTTGCCTCCTTTCAGATACAGTCTTTTTGGCAGTCCACGAAAGAGAAATAATTTTCTGGATTATTCAAAATGGAAAAGATGTTCAGTTAAGAAGAAAAGAACTCAGCGATAATAATTCGGAGGAAAATGCGAGCAGTGTGTTGGAGTCTTTAATTAACAATGCTCGTGAAAAAAATGATGTCAGTAGAGGTGTGAAATGCGAGGATCGTTCACTGGATAGGAAAAGCGGGGGAGACCTGTCAAAGAAGAGGGATCAGACCATATCCCAACTAACGCACTCAGATACCAATCCTTTAAGAACATTGTATGACGTCATCATTAGCCCCATCATAGATTTGGTTAATGGCAATGAACTGATATTTGTTCCCGAAGGTCCACTGTGCTTGGCTCCTTATGCTGCATTGATGGATTCTAATTCGAAGTTCTTAAGCGAGTCTTTCAGAATCCGGGTCATTCCGTCATTGAATAGTTTGAAATTGATCAGAGATTGTTCACCAGATTACCACAAGAAGTCTGGGGCGCTGCTTGTGGGAGATCCATGCGTAGAGCAAGTTTGTTATCGTGGTAAAAGGTTACACCAGCTGCCATTTGCAAAGATGGAAGTACAGATGATTGGGAAAATACTCAACACTTTTCCCCTCACTGGAAAAGAGGCAACAAAAGCTCAAGTGATGAGAAAACTCCCCTCAGTTGCATTGGTGCACATTGCAGCACATGGTAGAATGGAAACAGGAGAAATTGCTTTGGCACCAAACCCTACACGAGCATCTCAGATCCCTGTTGAAGAAGACTTCGTGCTACGAATGAGTGACGTGATGAGAGTTCAAATGCGAGCAGGACTGGTTGTGTTAAGTTGTTGCCATAGTGGCCGTGGTGAGATTAAGGCTGAGGGTGTGGTTGGCATTGCACGAGCCTTCCTGGGTGCCGGTGTTCGTTCTGTTGTTGTGTCTCTGTGGGCAATTGACGACTATGCCACTCAGGAGTTCATGAAGAGTTTCTACCTTCACTTAGCAGAAGGAAGAAGTGCCAGTGAATCTCTGAACCACGCCATGAAGTGTCTGAGAGAGTCTGAGAAATTTAGCGAAGTGAAGCACTGGGCTCCATTTGTACTCATCGGTGATGATGTTACCTTGGACTTGGCTAAAGGCGATTAGATGAACTTCAACATAGCTAAAGGTACTTAAGTGTTTTTTTAATGTTGAGATGATACAATTGGAAACTAAGTAATATTGAAGTTTCAACTCGGTGAAGTCTTATTTGTCTTAAACAAATAACAATACTTTTGCGTTTTTTGAAAATCTCAAATAGCCTAATTAACTGACACAATTCATAAAACGTGTCTTCAAAAGCGCAAACTTATGCTGCAAAATACTACCATACTTGCGCTGTACCTTTGTGGTCGCCAGGACACTGTTTTTTGTTCGCGCAATGAAATGAATTTTGCAATAGCTTCACGGGAAATTAAGTGGCAGTCCCGCTAAAAGCGGTCCACTCGACTTCGGGACCAAAAATAATTTTCCTTCATTTTTTGTCAGTGAGAATGGTTTGACACACATATATAAAAAGCAACTTATTATTTTCCAATTCCTTATTTTTGCTTTGCTACGAGCCAAAATTTAATTTTGGCTGAACTGAGGTTGCTGACCGTGATCAGAAAGGTAAAATTCACCGATTTTGTGAAGCGTGCTACGTCGCCTAAAATGCAGCTCACGGAATTTCGTTTTCATACGAATTTTAAGGTAAATTTATTACTTTGACTGACAAATTATGGAAACTTTTCGAAAAATTCTAAGCTTACCAGCGAGGCTGGAAGACACCCTACTCCGAGGCCTTTGATCACCTACTACAATTTAGCCAAATTTGACGGGGAAAATCTCAAAAGTTGGGTCTAAATGAAGCCTAAAAACCACATCACAGTAAATTTCATACCTTAATAAACCGTTCTATAAGTTCAAACCGGTGGGTATCTTCTTGGATTGCGCGCGAGAACAGATTAAAATCTACCACAGTCAGTGCGTTTACATAGCTATCGCTCGTGTCAAAGCTCGTTTGCATAACCCTAGCACCCGGTGAAAATACATCTTCTTCCGTTCAGGTTCGTTTGTTAACCTTCTGCGTAGTGGCAAATAGCTTCCTTTAATACTTGTGTACACTCTAGATCCAGTTTTGAGGTGAAGGTTGCGTTAAAGTTGATCAATTCTCAAGACTTGCGAGACTCCAAAAGTAAATAATGGCGCCGGTCTGTAGAAATTAAACGTGGCCGTCGTCCTGACCCTTCAATAAATTCTGCTGCAGAGGTAGCACAAGGAGAAGAAGAAGATCGTAAGTTTTCATTTACCGTTTAATGGCAACTGAATCCAGTACTACTGCCAAGACTACTGGAAACTTGAGGGCTATATGCCCTAATTTGAAAAACAACAACAACAAACACTTGCCGGTTGCATCGCTGGGAAATGAACCTGAATGAACATGACAGGCTTGAATGGAACTATGTTTTTCGATGAATGATGGGCTTTACTTCTGTTTTATGCTTGATGCTTGTCTTTTAGTATCTTGCACAGCGCATAAAATAAGCTTCGGGATCCGTTTATCGGGCCGTTTATACAACAAAAGCTGCACCGGCTTCGTCAAAATGTCACACAAGTTGTAACGTGACCCATTACCCAGGAGGAGGATACTCTCTTATATGGACTATTTAGGTATCTGTATGTGAAGCCTCAAAGGGTAGGGTTCTTCAGCCGTTTGGGTCATAAATAGGGTATCGATTTTGGTCATTTTGGTTAAAAATTGGGTATGGTTTTAGCACTCTAGTCTTGAATTGGGTATGTTTCTTAGCAGAAGTTACTTTTTCACCATTATCAATAAGACCTTCAACAAAAGCTCTTTATAACTTATGTTTAAAGCAACTGTGTCAGCCGCAACGGTCATAAATAGGCTATCGAATTTTTGGTCAGGTCATAAATAGGGTAGCAAAAATCGCAGATTTTGGTCATAAAGAGGGTAAGGGTTTTGGGAAGTGCACACCCCCACTCACCGGGTGCTAGGGTTATGCAAACGAGCTTTGACACGAGCGATAGCTATGTAAACGCACTGACTGTGGCAGATTTTAATCTGTTCTCGCGTGCAATCCAAGAAGATACCCACCGGTTTGAACTTATAGAACGGTTTATTAAGGTATGAAATTTACTGTGATGTGGTTTTTAGGCTTCATTTAGACCCAACTTTTGAGATTTTCCCCGTCAAATTTGGCTAAATTGTAGTAGGTGATCAAAGGCCTCGGAGTAGGGTGTCTTCCAGCCTCGCTGGTAAGCTTAGAATTTTTCGAAAAGTTTCCATAATTCGTCAGTCAAAGTAATAAATGTACTTTAAAATTCGTATGAAAACGAAATTCCGTGAGCTGCATTTTAGGCAACGTAGCACGCTTCACAAAATCGGTGAATTTTACCTTTCTGATCACGGTCAGCAACCTCAGTTCAGCCGAAATTCAATTTTGGCTCGTAGCAAAGCAAAAATAAGGGATTGGAAAATAATAAGTTGCTTTGTTATATATATGTGTCAAACCATTCTCACTGACAAAAAATGAAGGAAAATTATTTTTGGTCCCGAAGTCGAGTGGACCGCTTTTAGCGAGACTGCCACTTAATAAAGTGATCAAACGTCATTCTCGATAATATCTAACATTGTTGTTTTGTCTTACTTCTTAGGTTGTTCAGTCCATCTATCCAGAAGGATGGGGCGACTCTGTCGATTCGTTATTACGAGACTGCTAAATTTTATTGCCTTTTTAAATATAAATAGCTGACTGGCCAACTCTGAGTTTGTAGGGAAATGCTTTTCTCCGGACTCTATATACATCAGAGTTGTATCAATATGTATCCGTAAAGGCTTTTGCACCCATAATTTTATAAATGGATGCGCCTCATTTGAGTCTACTATTTTATTTTATAGACTTGGACATAATATTAGGGATGTGTAAGAGAAGCTTAGAAGTAATCACAAATGAATAGTAAATTCATACACTGTCCAACAATAAAGGGAAAACAACACTTTAGTAATTTCAGAAAATTAAGAAGCAAGGTGTTGTCTTTCCGTAACGTGTTAAATATCCAAAATGAAAAGAATGAGTATTTGTTAGAGAACACATAGAGAATTGTTTAGGAATTTAGTGGTTGTATTATGCTTGCATTGTCATTTGAAATGGACGAGTTGCTGCGATAGAACAAACTGCTTCTTGTTGAGTAAGCAAAGTGCCCTGCTACGTATTTTTTTGCACATTGTTTGAATTTCTAGTGATATTATTTTGCGTTTTAATATCATGCAAGGATCTTTAAACTACTGAAGATTAGTAATAGTTCTAGAAAGGCCTTACGATTTTGTACCTCATAATAAAATTAGAAGATTTAAGGTAAATTAAAAGAAAAACGTTTGAACCTTCAGCAATTTTATTTCCTCTGTTTTAACACGAACTTTTCAAACAAATATTTGCCTTCAATTAGCACCAGTTACAGGCAGCTCATCAGGACTATAATTGGTGGTATCACACATTGCTACAACACACGTTCCTTTAGTGTTGGCTGCACATTCAGCTGCGTATTCGTTAAATCCTTCTCTTCTCTAGCATCCACGGTTAAACTGAAAGCCGTCTTCTGTCTGGAAACTTCCCACTCCACACACCATGTTTTCTTCCCCGCAATCCTCGGAAACGATGTTTTTATCACAACTTTGTTGAGCATCCTGTGCACTCTCCCCTTCTCCAGAGCTTTCTAGGCAATAAAGTTGCGCCTCGCGTCGACCTGCCAATAAAAATAGCAAAGGCCTTAAATGAATACTGGGCTAATGTGCGCCCGTTGCAATGACGCATTGGTGTACGTCATTCATATGTAACAAGAATACATACTTCTCAATTTGGAAAAAAGAAAAAAAAAAACGAGAAAAGCCAATCATGTTATTATGAGAAGGAGAGGGGATATTCTTTGCAAACTTATATGATTGACTTTTCATGCGGTCTACACGTCGACAGTCAATATATATATGTATGGATTTATGAAAACAGTGTTAATGAAATCAAACAGTTTTTATTTATTTATTTACTGATTGTTATTTAATTTCTTTTTTCTTATTTTTTTTGCTTTCCCTATGACAGCAGCTTGTAAATCTTACCTAGCATAAAATTTAGAGGACTTCTTGCTGCTTGTTTCATTTATTTCTCTATTTTTTTCCACTATTCGTTGCTAACCGCCCTCCCTTCCCTTTTCAATTGGTGTTAAGTTTCGTCAGTTCACTTCGCGCGGTGAGATTTACGGAGACTTACGGAGTTGCGTAAATCTGCGTAAAGTTCGTTACGCAGCTTTACGCCAGTTTTACATGCTCTTTAAGGCACGCAAAGGTAGATTTACGCTGTCGGACGTAAAGCTTGCGTTAATGCAGCTTAAAGTTGAAAAGATTTACGTTCCTTTACGCGCCACGTAAAGTTTGCGCAAAGTTATATTTTACTAAACCAAATGTAAAGTTGCTGAAAAGCTAGCATGAATGTGTCTAGTCACATTTACGCTTATTTACGTTTTATGTAAAGGTTGTATCAAGCCATACTTTTCGCAAAATCGTAAAACTAGCGCAAATATGGTATATTCCTTTCTAACGAGGAATGCGTCGCAGCTAGTCGTGATCAATCCGTTTCTTCCTGTTATCAATTTCCTCTCGGAAAAATGGGGCCCGAAAAAAATGGGTAAATCCAGGGCTAGGATGACTGATAGAAAATGGTACCTGACATAAACGTTTTTATTTCTCAATAATTCAACCAATATATTCCCTTTTGTCTCTTTGCCCCATTTTCCATGGTGTCCCTATCATCTTTGCACATCGTAATAAGCCTTACGATGTTTCCAGAAAGCTGCCCTCGATAAATATTCATCGCAATGTCCACACAATAGTCTAGTTTGTCTTCGCAAGCGGGAAGCAGCGTACGACTGCATGAGAGCGTGACTGTTGATCGTGACATGACAAAAGCCTAGCTCTAGCCAATCACGCACAAGCTGATGGAAAAAAGCCAATCAGAAACGTCTCTTATGCCGGAAACTTTCGGCGGTACACTTTTTCGGTGATTTCTGTCGGCGTGATTAAAGAGATCTTAACGTGATATTTACATAGTTGGGCGTCCTTTTCGATCTGCTAACCGTTGCATTTGACTGTGTCGCTGTGTGAGGGTTTAATTGTTTGCTTCGTGACCTGACTCCTGACCTTTTCCATCGGCAAAATGGACGACAAGTATGTTGTGCTGCTTGAAAAAGTTATTACTGAAAATATGCGCCTGACAGAAACAATGGAAGGATACAATAATGAGCAGCGAAAGATGCTTCAGGAACTGGCATTCAAAAGGGCGACCAGCTCTATTCAGGGACTGAAAGAGCAAGCAGAAAAAGATCTAGGAAGATCCCAATCCCGCAACAGTGTCTTATAAGTATATTCTATCGGTATGTTTTCGATGGCTTGTTATAAGCAAAACGAAAAGAAAATGCATGCCAAGTGAGCAAGGTTTTTAAGTCTTACTTCCGTAAATCGTGATAACAAGTTAAGCTTATTTGCTTTGCTCCGCTAATCATTCAGTAACCTTAAGTTTATATTGATTTTTTTTCCTCTGCATTCAATCGTTCTACGTTGTTTTGGTGTCGAAGAAACGTTAAATCGTCGTTTAAATTCAAATATCGTGTCAGCATTGTAAACAAGGTAGGCAGGGAAAAAACGAGAGGCCCTGGTAATGACTCTTTGTGGAAAGGTAGGGGATTACACGTATAATACTTTTTTTACAGTCGAACCTCTATTAAGGGGCCACTTACAGGGTTACCACGGTCAGGGAAAAGTCAGGGAAAATTAGAGTTTATTCAAGGTCAGGGAGAAGTCAGGGAGTTTTGTACCAGGTAAGGGAGTTTCTAAATCCCTCAGCAAAGTCAGGGAAAAGTCAGGAAGTTTTATCTTAAGGTTGCTGCAAATTATTTTATTACGTTTTTTATAGACAAGGCAATTTTGTTGTAAAAATCATCTGAGCCATCCTTGTTTTTGTTAATTCATGGCCAGAATAGTCATCTTGCAGGGCCAGTGAAAATTGCTTTACAGACAGGGAAAAGTCAGGGTTTTTTCTTTTGTTCGGGCGGGAACAAAAACATCTCTGACTGATCCCTGACACATGTAGTTTGGCTTTGTTTTGGAAAAGGCAATGACAAATACTGCGGGTCCAAAATAGAAAGTGACCCATGAAGTTTATTATTGTCTTCACATGATTCCATATTGCCTAAAGCAGGTTTTGTACTTAAATAAATTGACGTTTCTACTAATTAAGCCTCTGGATGACTTGCCAATTTCTGATGAACCCCTATTAAGTGGCCACCTCCCATTTCCCCTTAACAGCCATTATACTTGTGTTTGACTCATATGCAAAGAATGTTTAGAAAGAAAATGCTCTCACTCGCTTTCCTGACGTGCTTCATTGAACTCAAAAACTGAACAGATTTTCCTGTTTTTCATACCATCATTTTGTTTCACTGGAAAAGTTGAAAATTTACATGGACATGTCAATTGTAATTTACAGTATGTAAATCTTGATTTACATTCTTTGTAAATTACAATTTACATGTTAGGGTTTTGTAAAATAAAATTACAGGAAATTTACAGCTTTTAGTACAGCATGTAAATGTTCTGTAAATAGTAATTTACATTGTCTTTGTCGACAATGATCATTTGAAGAACATGTAAAAACTTGTAAAATATTTTACGCACTTTTACAGTATCTGGCTTTGTAAAAAACATGTAAATTGCTTTGCTAAACCATGTGAGGAACGTGTAAATAATTCAAGCGAATGCTGTAAAAAGTCTGGAAATGTTATGTTTGTAACCCTGTAAAAACCATGTAAATGAAAAAAGGGGGCCTGTAAGAAACATGTAAAAACCATGTAAATGAAAAAAGGGGGCCTGTAAGAAACATGTAAAAAGCATGTAAATGAAAAAGGGGGGGCTGTAAGAAACATGTAAAAAGCATGTAAATGAAAAAAGGGGGCCTGTAAGAAACATGTAAAAAGCATGTAAATGAAAAAGGGGGGCCTGTAAGAAACATGTAAAAAGCATGTAAATGAAAAAAGGGGGCCTGTAAGAAACATGTAAAAACAATGTAAATGAAAGAAAGGGAGCCTGTAAGAAACACGTAAAAACCATGTAAATGGAAAACCTAGAAGTTGCACGGGTGCGACACCGCACTAACGAAGCTGTCTTCTTGTGAACTTTCCGCGCATCCACAACGACAAAATAAAACTAGAATTGTTACTGCACATGCAGGCGTCCCAAGCTTACGTCTCTAGAAAAGAGAAAAATTAATTCTCGGACACGTACGTATTTATTCATGAAGGACCATGAAAGCGTCACGTGTTGTGTGAGTTCAAGACGGAAAGAGCCCTGGTGACCGAGTTTGAACTGACGCGGAGTTAGGTTAGGCAGGGAACCATAAGGAACACCCAACGACCGTTTCCTCTCGAATGCTTTTCAATGCTGTTTTAGGCTATCTGGTGTACTTTCAAAGCTCTGTAGGTTAATTTTAGGTTGCGCAAAAAAAAATTTATCTGTTCGGTTATTCTAGAGGAGCTTGAGTATTCTCGAACTTATTAGGGCTTTTTTGTCCATTTCCCGAAAACGTTAGGTCTTACCGCCTTTCCGAAAATGATAGCTGACTTCTTTTCGGTACGCAAAATGACATTTTTAACAATCCGAAAACAGCAAACATTAAACTTCTCATATCGCGAAAGTTCGAGGTCACAGTTGTGCCCCTGAACCGCTGAGAATGAACGAAACATCATCGATTTAGAGCGTTAAATATTCCGAAACATGCACATTCTACAAGTAAGATTAATACAACTAAATCTGTCCTTGCATGTTCACTGTTTCTTTGTTTTTTGTTTTGTTTTGTTTTGTTTTGTTTTGTTTTGGTGATTTCTACCGTTTTGTACTTTCATTGCCATCACTGTTATCCCAGTCCCTTTATAAGAGCATACCAGCCTTGTGATTGCCCGATCTCCAACAAGCAGGAATCAGCGGTCTTCATGTTAGGTAACAGGTTCTCTCGGTTCTCCCGCCATGTTTGGCAGTTCGTTGGAACTTGCATCGAACTCGAGCTCTGTTTTAGCGGGCCAAAATCCACTCTACCTTCGCTTCGTCACCGTGCACGGTTTCAAGGCAAAGTTTACCGTTACCCAGAAGTTGAAGATAGCGATTACAGGCGACAAAAACAACAGGTAAGCAAGTTTTACATAAATTGAACGAGCAGAGTAAAGTAACGTCAAGATACGTATACATTTCGTTTTGCCTTTGGTTGTGAATGTGTCATTATCAAGGAGAAGTTACATTGCTTGTGGAATCGACTTTGGTGATGTTTACCTGCCGTACATAAAGAGCTTTATTGTCTGTTATTATCTGTTCTCGATAACTGAGCATGAGCATGCGACATTTGTTATTGGCTTATATGCACCTCATGATTCTTTCTGATGCATGCTCTTGTAAGGTTATGTTGCCCTCTGATGTGAATGCTAGTAAGCTAAAATGTAATGTGCCATCTTCAGCAGAGAAATTTCTCTTATGCTAGAGTAAGTATTCTGAAGTTACTCAAGTGTCTACAGTTGTACCTACATGCAAGTTACAATATGCTGTTATACACAACTGTTCATGGACATTGCACCCACTGGTGCTGATACTGTAGTAAGTTAAATGTTGTGGTATTTTCTTTCACAAAAAAAACACTATGATACTTTATGAAGAGGTATACATGTACCTCAAACTGTCGTGAAAACTACACAGGACTTGAAAAAAGGAAGAGTAACTTGCCCAGGCAGGAAAATCTACTTGTCTTGGATGACACAGTATAGTCAATCGATTATTTCATAACAATCAATAGAAATTAGTCAATGATATCAGAAATCAATAAAAGGATTCGTCATGAGTCATCGATTGTGATCAAATTTTCAATAAGCATTATCAATTTTGCTGATACTAGCTTATCTTTTAAGCAACATTTAATAAGAAAGAAATGAACAAAAGATTTAAAGTGAAATATGTAATCATGAATACAACTGCATAAAAACATAACATTGTATCTCGTAAACAGAATATTTTGCTGGCATACATGTATCAGGGACTATGTTTTGGGGGTTTTTGGTAGTGCCTTTGAAATCTACATAAAAAAAGTTACAATCAAACACTGTGTTGAGGGACAATTTTTCTACAGTTTAGGTGAACTAACAAAGAGAGACCAACTTTCAATTGATTCTCTAATGACTGATAAATTTGGTAAAATCAAACTGATAACTTGAAACTTTTCTAGCATGTGAGTACGAATTTCTTTCAATTGATTGATAGCACTGATAACGCTTACATTAATTTCAATTTATTGATTTATATCAATTTATGGATCAATTTCAATCGATTACCTTACCCTGGGATGACCAGAGAGCACTTTAGAGCCCTGTCACAGCTGTACATTGTACTTGTATGAAATTGGGCTCATACCAAATACATGTAGGTTTCATGTGTCATGCATCTGTTCATGCATCTGTAGCAGGGCAGGAAAAAAAAATGTAAGTCACTTGCCCAGTGGGCCAGTCAATTTCAGTTTTCACTTGCCCCACTTAAATATTAGTTGCCAGTGTGGTGGCCAGTAAGGAAATCAGAGGACAAATGCGAATGAAGTACACTCAGATTCCAAACTAATTCTTGCTTTCAACCTAATAATTAACTAATCTTTAGGTGTTAAGTTTTGAAATGGAATGACTGGAAATTATCATTTATCAAGCTGGCATTTTTAGTCAGACTCACAAGACTACTGACGCTACATTGTAATTTCACTTGCCCACTGGGCCACTGAACTTCTATTTTCGCTTGCCCAAGAGCAAAATTTACTTGGCTGAGGAAATCAGACCTGGGTTTTTTCCTGCCTTGAGTAGATCACAGATAACATCAAAATGTGGAAAAAACAAAAAATAGTCACATAAGCCATTACTAGAGTGTGTCACAGAATCTGTGAATTTTTCAGGTGTGTGTCACTGATGTTTTTACCACATTTTGATGTCTTCTGTGATCTATTACTGAACAGATGCACAACAACATAGAATCTGTCTGCTTCATAATACATAACAAAGAAACAAAAACAAACTTTTATGACATCATCTGTACCTTTGTCCACCAATAGAGCATAAGTGCATGTAAGAAACAATCAAATTGTGCCTGCAAATAACTTGACTTATTATTTAAACATTGTTTGATAGGAGTTTGATTTATTGTCCATGATTATTACAATGTAGGAGACAGTGAACATTGAATAGTTACTGCCATGGATTTTGAGTTTAGTTCTTCTACATCCTCTGACATTCAGTGCCTTCCAATCAGAGATGCAAATTTTTTGTCACACAGTAGCTACAGATGTAGATGTATGATCTGTTTGATTGATGAATATTCAGGGCTCAAAATAATGGCCGGTCAACGGGCAATGTCTGGCCAGAATGGTGACTTGACCGGCCAAAAACCACTCACCGGTCATGTTGACCAGTCATGTCATGTTGAGACGGTCACGTTGTTCATTCTTGAATAAACAATCAAATCCCCAACTGTAAATCTGAGAGTTTTTATCTCTTTTTTATCATGACCTCTAATGAAAACATACACCAATGCATACATGTATCTGTTCGAATGGCTAAAGACCATTCGCTTGCTGTTTGTCATGCGTTCAAGATCGATAGGAATGCCATTCGAGCGACTGGGGTTAAATCTGTTCAGAAAAATATTAAGCCAATCTTTAAACGGTCTAGCAGTGACTGGAACAAACAAACTATATTTGTGGGTTTAATTTAGCTCACATTACGTGTACTTGATTTTTTCGTAAATATCTTGACCAGTCAGAAATGAGACGTGACCGAGCTAAAATTACTTTGGCCGGTTAACATGACCGGCTACAGTCCGATTTCAAATGTCACAGTATAAATTGGAATGATAAGAAACAAAATAATAACTCCAGTGTACACAGAATTTGCTGATTCATACTCAGACATAACTTATCTTATTTAACGAAATGTTTTATGTTACTTGTAGGATGAAGTAAAATTGAGAGTGGTCAATACATGTATACTCCTTGGCATTGATGCTTGATCAGGAAAAAATCAGCCACTGAGAAGTCTACAGTACCTATGACTCTATAAGGGGTCCGAGGTCCATTTCTTGAAGGCCCTGGAAACTTTTTGGGCCCATAAAGCCATCTTTAATTGAGCTGTGTCTAAAAACTAAGAGCTGTATATGCTTAAAACTTTTTTTTTGTGAAGGAAACCTCTGTTCATATTGAGAATAAGCGAATAAAACAGCTCTGTAAACATAAGATTTCAGATTTTGGTATGGCTTTCTGGGTGCGAAAACTTTTTGGGACCTTCGAGAAATGGGCCCTTGGTGCATTACAGTCTAACATGGTGACCTTCAACACTTTCTGGCATAAATTCAACCACTTTAAACATTATTTTCAATGCTTTGAAGTATCACCTACACTGTACCTGTGTTAGTGAATTAGCATTAAATTTGAATATCTTAGATTGCTAGGTTGATACTTATTGTTCAATACAGCAGCTATAAGATTTCATCATAAAAAGCAACGGCTATGTTTACATACATGTAGTACCAGAACAATAATTTATTAACTTATGATGTGTTATGGGAACTATGGTACTAGATAGGCCTTTCAATTTCAACAGGTCCCTATGAATTTTTTTTTTTACAGTACAGTTTTTTTTATCACAAAAAGAAAAAGTAAAATTTTGAATATTGTTTACAGTGAATGTTTTGTCAGGGGTCCAAAATGTTTGTCCTGTTTGGATTCTGTACAGTTTTGGAAAAAGAAGGAAACTGTGACTTTGTAAACATAGCCTAAAAGATGTCAGAAGCCTTGTTTTGTGTTATGCAATGTAGTATTCCTTTGGCATGAATGTTTTTATGATGAATTTAAAATGTCAATCTCTATCTTGTGGTAAATGTTTTTTCTCCCTATTTTCTGTTATTTCAAAAGAACAATTCACTCTATGAAAAAAGTTGATCAATATTTCACACTTACATTGCAGTAATTTTCATAATAAGGTAAAGGTAAAGTCTGCATATGAGCCACGTGGCCCAACAGACTGGAGCTTATCCCGCTTTCTGTAGCAGGAAGCGACTAGGACTATTTCTACTTCCCCTGGATGAGATGCCAGTCCATTGCAGGGTTACCCCACCATTAAATTCGCTGGTACCCACTTATACACCTGGGTGGAGAGGTACTGAGAGTAATGTGTGTTGCCCAGCAACACAACAGAATGTACCTGCCTAGGGCTTGAACCCAGACCGCTCAATCAGGAGTTGAGCTCACTACATGTAACTACGAGGCCATCGTGCCTCCCACATTTTTCATAATAATTATTAAGGCTAATTTAATCCTACATTAATTACTTAGTAAGGAAAAAAGTTTATTCATTCATTTTATGACAAAGGTATTATCATTATGTTACATTTGACTTTGTGAATTTAGTATATATTTAAGACAGGTATCCATTTGCAAACAATTTTAATTTAGTAATACGCCTAAATTGCAAAATTTTCACTCGTTGTAGCTGACAACAGTATAGTTCTTAATCATTTTACTATTTATGAATTAAATAGAGTTGAATATGACATGGTTTTGCACAATCTTGAAAAGGTCTTGAATTTTAGTAGTCTTCTTGAACAGTGCTTGAATTCGGTTAAAGGAGCTCAGTCATGGTATTTTAAAATATTTTGGCCATGCACAAAATTACATTTAAGTCGTCTTGTTATGGATAGAAAGAAAAGAAAACATGTTTTATTTGTTGCAATGTGTACATTGTAAACCTTATTCATGGCATATAAAAACTATTTGAATTTTACTGAGTTTGTTCTGATTGCAATAAATTTCTGATTCTGTATAAATTTGCATGTTTTCTACTATTATAATTAAGGTCAACAGATTTGATTACAATAAAACAGTACATTCCATGTATTTTTCTTCAAGTTATTATTTACAAGTTATTTATCGTACAGGGTTTCTGCCTCCCTTTTTCAATTTACATGTTATTTACAGGCTCCCTTTTTACATTTCCAGGTTATTTCCAGGCTCCCTTTTTTAATTTACATGTTATTTACAGGCTCCCTTTTTCAATTTACAGGTTATTTGCAGGCTCCCTTTTTCAATTTACAGGTTATTTACAGGCTCCCTTTTTCAATTTCCAGGTTATTTCCAGGCTCCCTTTTTCGATTTACGTGTTATTTGCAGGTTCTCTTTTTCAATTTACAGGTTATTTACAGGCTCCCCTTTTCAATTTCCATGTTATTTGCAGGTTCCCTTTTTCGATTTCCATGTTATTTACAGGCTCTCTTTTTCCATTTACATGCTATTTACAGGCTCCCTTTTTCGATTTGCAAGTTATTTACAGGCTCCCTTTTTCGATTTACATGTTATTTACAGGCTCCCTTTTTCGATTTCCATGTTATTTGCAGGCTCTCTTTTTCCATTTACATGTTATTTACAGGCTCCCTGTTTCGATTTACATGTTATTTACAGGCTCCCTTTTTCGATTTACATGTTATTTACAGGCTCCCTTTTTCCATTTACATGTTATGTACAGGCTCCCTTTTACGAGTTACATGTTATTTACAGGCTCCCTGTCTCGATTTACATGTTCTTTATGGGTTCCTTTTTTGATTTCCATGTTATTTACAGACTCCCTTTTTCGATTTACACGTTATTTACAGGCCCCCTTTTTCGATTTACATGTTATTTACAGGCTCCTGTTTTCATTTTCCATGTTATTTACAGCCTCCCTTTTTTATTTACATGTTGTTTACAGCCTCCCCTTTTTATTTACATGTTATTTACAGTATTATGGCAGCCTCCCTGTATTAAATTTACATGTTATTTACGGGTTTCCAGGTTGAATCACAAGAAATTTACAGGCTATTTACAGTATTTGCAGGCACAGTTTACATGTTATTTACATGATCTTAGCCCTTTGCTTTGAAACATTTACAGTGTTTTCTTCATCATTTACATGTTTCACTTGAAATATTTACATGTTTTTTACATGAAACCTCCAAAACATGTAAAAGGGGAAAAATCATGTAAATTAATCTTTACAGTCTCTTTTTGATTATTTACATGTTAATTACATGTTATTTACATACTCTGTAAATTTTCAACTTTTCCAGTGTTTAGATCAAACTGAAATATCCACATCGACTGGTTAATTGAAGAATTTAGTCAGACAATAAATTATTATCTCATTTACCCTTGGTAGGTACGAAGTGAATGAAACAAACTTGGCGCTATGTGCTATGTGTATTTATTATTTTATTCTTATTTTTGTACTTATCCATGAACAGTTTATATCTGACACAATAATGATGCAATGTCAGTGTTCATGTTGTAACGGCTTGCTCTAAGGAAACACCTGACTAGAACTCTAACTAAATTGTTAGAGCGCCTAGTATTTGCAATTGCAGGGATTTGTATAGGAAAGAATCCCATTTGAGACCCAAAGTTTTATCTTTGTGGCACAATAATTACATTGTTTAGAAAACAATTATGGCTAAGCTTACTGCATGTATAGGCTGATATTTTATCTTTATCATTAAACTTTTTTAGCTTGCAAGGTGATGCCAATGAGGAAGCCACCAAAAGGGTTATTGAAGCAATGGTGGCTGATCATGGTGGATCTGATGTGCCCTAATGGTCTGCCTCAATCCAAGAGCGAGGGAGAACAAGGGTGAATATGGAGGCAAGACAGCCTCACACGATGTCATCAACGTAATGTCGGCCCACTGGAGGTCTGCACTGGGCAATAAGATCTGAGGATGCAGTTCATACTCCCAGCACTCCGCTTCTGAAAGCCGCGACTACATCCACTCGGCATCAAACAGCAGCAACTGTACACCACAGTGCCTGTCCAACAAGAGCAACTCTTCCTTCCCGGACCCATCCTTCTTCTACAAGTGCCAGTCCCACAACAATTTCAAATTTTATAATAAGACTGTTTTAAAGTGATTCTAGAACAATGTTATCAATTTTTCTATGGACACAATTTTAAAATGATTTCAGGGCAAGGTTTCCATTTTTTTTAATAGCAATATTTGAACAAGGTTTTCAATTTTCCAATTTCTCTGTTAACGATGTTTTCAAGTGACATTGAAGCAAAATGTTTAATTGTTCGCTATGTCTAGATGTTCACACATTTTCACCAATGATGTCAACAAAGTTTCAATTATTCAAGGTTATCATTTTTGCAATGATATACATGTAGAACAAGGTTTTCATGCTCAGTGGCATTAGCATTTTTCAAATGATTAAAGAACAAGGCTTTCAATCATTTTAAACTTATTGCTGTCACAGTTATGTTAAATTGCTTATGAGAGAAAATCTTTTTTGAGAAATATAAAAGATTGTGAACACAGCAGTTTGATTGATTAATTGACCCCATACTAAATATGGACCTTTAGTTAGCTTTAAAAGTGAGCAATCAATTTATCAGCTTTGCTTTTAAATTATATAATAAAGCTGATTGTTTCTTTTTTGTGCTTGTGGGATTTGAATTCCCACATAATACACAATATGTGAGCAGTTCATACCGCTGCTTTACATAAAAGAATAAACTTGACTTTACGCCAAGTGTAAACTCGGCTTAAAGCCACCTTTACTCTACGTTTACACGTATACGTAAAGCTGTATAAAGTCGACTTTACGCTCAGCGTAAATTTGGCTTGAAGATGCATATACTCTGTATTTACACGTATCGGAAACCTGGCGTAAATCTCCACTTTTCACCAGCTTTACGCTGTGCTTAAAGGATCTTTAAAGAAGTCTCAGTACACCAGCTTTACGCTGAAGAGTAAAGACAGCGCAAAGTTTGCCTTTACATGATGTAAATGTGGCGTAAAGCTGTGTAAAGCAGAACTTTATAGAAGCTTTACGCTAAAATTACGCCAACTTAAATTTTTCTTTTCATGCTGTGCGATTTGCTAGCAAGCGTCGTCTATTATTGTTCATCTAGCGGTCCTTAGATGTATTGAACGGGGCGTCATTTAGTCCCGTAATAGTAGACCGTTTGCACTGTGGCGATAATGTTGTGCTTGCTTTAGACAGCAAAGAGCCTTAGCCACATCAATTTAGGGCTTAGACGTGCAATGGACTAGACATTTCTAGCTGTTGGCGTTATTTGCTCTGAACTTTGATGGGGCTAAAGACTGTTGAAGTCCGGATGTGCCATTTCCTCGTTCGATAAAATTCAAGTACATCCGGGACATTGCTATTTGCGAGCAAAACATGGCCACGAGCAGAGTGAAGAACACGAGGTCAAGCGCTGATCGTGAGTAGAATTTCCTTGTTTTATCAATTTTAGGCGTTCTCGGCCTAGCCAACTATCAGAACTGTCTGTGACTCGCTAGAGCGGAAGAAATTTATTTGCGTGGCTTCCGGGCAATAATTGACGTAGCGACAACATGCTGAGTGTTCGCTAACTCATAATTATGGCTTGGTTTGTTTGAAGTTCAATTGATTCTCAATGTAGGAAGCACTTGTTCAGTCCATTTAGGACGATGCCGGTTCTATAAAGCTATAGATCAGCTCTCCGCCTCGGTTTTAATATAGGTGTACGTTCGTGTTGATTTAGACTCCAATTTCATGTTAAAAGCAGTCTTAATTTAACTGTACAATTCATGATTCAACGAAAAGACGGTGAATTTAGTCTTCCTGGCCTCAAAAGACATACAGGAGAGTTATTTCCTTTTATTTGAGCTGCGATAAGCCTTGTGGAAAGCTAGCTCTGGGACAGCATTGTATCAAGATTATCAGCGACAAGTCAAATTCTGTGGCTACGTTTTTGCGAATCCAGAGAGATATTGAAATTAAATGTTACGTGAGGGCTACTTTTTCGCTGAAATAAAGAAGTAAATATCCGATTCCACTGCTTACCATGCTCTTGTCGCCATGATTGACTAATTAAACACACAGTAAAGACATAGTAAGGTCATTTTGGTGAAATCGCAGAGGCTAAGCCTGTCTAAATTAGTGCCGCGAATCAAAAGATCAATTTAATCTCTAATTTAGCTTTGTTTGGCTCGTTAGACTCATTTGCAGCGACTTCAACAGCTTGTACGTATACAGGCATGTTATGGCCTCATTTAAGAGTACACGAGGTAGATATTTCTCTCAGTACCACATAGCCTTATTTATGTACAGTATCTGTCCGATTTTCCAAAAACATGCCCGCTATTTTGGTACAAAGTCTTGACACGGTTTTCATAAATCCAATCACGTATATACATAATTTCAAAAATAAATAAACAAATGAGCAAGTAAATTTGTTCTACCTCCCAAATCAAATATGTTTTTTGATTTGAGGTGAACGCGTCACGCATCATGGGTCAAAACTCACTACAGTCTGTCTTATTTCATAACAAGACGTTTTGCTAGAATCATCGCGGCTGAAATTTGCCAAATTTTAAGAATATTTTAAAAGTAAACCTGAAGCTGCGATTTTAAAAAGAATACAATTGACAGAATTTTATGTTGAAAATTTGTGAATAGAATGAGAAATATATCATTTAAACTTAATCATGTAAAATTCTTCCGCTTTCTCTTATAGTAACAAACTAGCCAGAAGCAACAAATACAGCACTACAAATGAATATATGGAAGATCATATATTTGAACTGCGGAGAAAGATATGAAGACATGATTGATCATCGCAGTTATGCACACAACTTAAGCAATTGTGAAATTAAAGCCTGAAAAAATCTCAGGCCTGAACAGGGTTCGAACTCATGACCCCTGCGATACCGGTGCAGTGCTCTACCAACTGAGCTATTAAGCCATCTGGGAGCTGGTTAGTATGTGAGTTTGTAATGTACCGTAGATGATGAAGAATACAAATGAATATATGAAAGATCATATATTTGAACTGCGAAGAAAGATATGAAGACATGAATGATCATCGCAGTTATGCACAGAACTTAAGGAGTTGTGAAAACTACAGCACTAGCCGCATGTTCGATTCTAATAACATTTTTGCAAGAATTTATATGTGTGATATAGGTAAAGGTAAAGGTAAAGGTAAAATCTTTATTTAGACACGGTATTTCCTTCAGGACTATACAATATTTAATTTAAATAAATCTAACTACCTAACTAATTTAATATTGTAAATAACTACTAGAATAAGAGAAATGATAAAAACCTGCTTTACAAGGAAGCCGTGTATAAAAACAAAATAAAATTTATATAAGACCACTGTCAAAATCATAGTTCTTCAACTTAGATTTGAATTGATTAAGGGAGAGCGATTGTCTAATATTCAAGGGCAGACTATTCCATAGTACAACTCCGCTGTAAGAAAGACTTCTTTTACAGTAATTAGTGTGGGGCTGTGCGATAGCAAGCGTACCATCACTATCTCTTAGCTTATAAGTCAAAGTATCGGAACGGAAGACAAAGCGTGAACAAAGATATTCCGGAACCATATTATTTACAATCTTGTACATCATTATTGATTTATTAACAAGGCATTGACGGTCCAGTTTAACCCAGTTGACCATCCTCAACAATTCATCAGTATTACGATCGTAATTTGAAAAAGTTATGACGCGTGCTGCCCGATTTTGTAATTTTTGTAACTTTTGAGAAAGAGTTTTAGAACAGGATCCCCACACCGAACTGCAGTAATCGAGATGACGTTGGACTAATGAATTGTAAACGGAAAGTAAGGTCTTATATGGGACCGAATACCTAATACGTTTAATGGCGCTAATGCCAGAAGCAATCTTTTTGGAAAGCTCATTGATATGACACTCCCGCTCCCAAGTAAGGTTTTCATCAATGTGTACACCTAAGGATTTAACAGTCGAGACTCGTTTTATCAGAAACTGGTTGATATTAGTAGTAGGATTCACTGTAAAATTTGAAAGCCTTTGCTTTAATGCCAACAAGCTGGCTCAAAATTACTTTCACACCATCCAGACACCAAATAGATTCGAAAACAGAAATATCACACCCTATAATCTAAAAATATTCATAAGAATATTTCAGCCAAAAATCGGCAGAAAAATAAGCACATTCAGCCCCGGCCAGAAAAAAAAAATGTTCTTGTAAAAAAGAGTGTAACTCCCCATCGAAACAACAACTTAAACTTTCGACTTGCACGTGATCAGGCAGTGCTTCTTGAAACCGCGGCAAATTTGTGAGCCACGCGGCCTCAAGCAAATAATTTCTTTGCAGTTTGTTTCATTTTGAGTTGGAACAAGAGAATATGGTTGGAAAGTATAACAAAACACTTAATTACTAGCCCCACCGGAAACAGTGAGTTTCATTTAAGCTTCCGGGATAACAGAACTGCTTCCCTTGGGGCCGATCATTACGTACTTAAACTAAAATATCAATTAAAGGAAAAACATAAGTAATTAACAGGCTGGCTCTAAAGCTGCTTTAACACCATCCAAACGTTAACACCAACTACATTCGAAAACAGAAAATCTGGTCTATAATGTAAAAATATTCACAAGAATATTTTCAGCCTAAAAGCGGCAAAAATGAAATTATTTAGCCTCGGTCGGAGAAAGAATATTCTTAGAAAAAAGAAGTTAAATAAGCAACTTTACTAAGCTGTCACATTTTCCCGTCCGGCCCTCCCACCCAGTCAATAAGTACATATTACTAACCTTTCATAGCCTGGACAAGTTCAAACGTAAGGCTGACCAAACAAAAAACTATCAAATGCTGAATTTTCATCACGCCGCTGCCTGGCAACAGATGAAGACAGGAACTATTCGACGATACCTCTCATGAACGTGGACGATTATTTGCAAATGAACTTTGTATGTGGTATGCATGATGGGACGCCCGGGGCTTCTACTGTAAGTACCGCAGAGAAATAGTAGGAAATTTTCCTAGCATTCCTTACATACTCTCACTAGGGTTCTTCGTCTTGCAGCCAAGAAAGGCGTCATAATCTGTTTCAGTGACATGCCGAGGATATTAAATAAAAAATAAACCAGAAAGGGTCGATGGAATATGACAAGCTTTAAAATGAAGTCACGATATTAATAGTTCTTTAAAAGTAAATAGTGCGTTCGAGTCATTCCCGATGCTTTCAAATGATGGCGGACTCCACCGACGCCAATAATCTGGAACAAAACAAGGTCATTATTTATCGGATCATGTCTAAACACGCGTGAAGAAAGACTTGGGCAGGAAAAAATATTGAGCTGACAAAACCGGGGAATGCCGATAAATCAAGTAATCCCGCAATGAACGAATTACACAACATGAACCTTCCTCTGCTTCTCCCCCTGAACCAAGTTCAGATCTACGAACTGAACTTAAAGACACCAAAGTGCCTACGAATGGGTGTTGAGCGCGGCGAGCAGACGTAAATGTCTTGTTTACCCAATGAAAGCCATCACAATAAACTCTGAGCTTGCATCGAGATGCTTGTCCGGGCGTAAAGGAGCGTTTGATTAATCAATCTAAAACAGATCTTAAGGAATAAAAACCCAGATGATCTGGAATAATTGTCTGAGTATGTCGTTGGCAGCGGGAGCCACGTGTAGTAGTATCATGCTCGGCAATTGAAGTTATTGCGTAGAAAATATCGCACAATTACACAGCCGAGGGCAAAAAAAAAAAAGCGTGAGGAGAAACGTAGTATATGGAGCTAAGATAGATTGTCAGTGCTGTAGGTGACCATGCACGGCTACCAATGGCTTGGCCAATGGCTTGGCCAATAACTCGAACACGCAACGAATCGTAAAAGTCCGTAAGTAACGACCTCCGGAAGAGGTGAGCCGGGATCCCAAGCAATGCCTACCTAACTTTTTAAAGATGTTACTTCTAGCCCTCCTCCAAATCTAAATAAGTGTATTTCACTTGTTGAAAACTATCGATTTAGACAATGCTTGGGCGAACGATTCTCGCCCCTTTCAACTTTCTTTTCTCTCCTAAGTACTCTCGCGTTTAGAGATGGGCCAACCTGGTGTTTTAGGTGGCGGGATCCCAACCAATGCTTACCTAACTTTTTAAAGAAGCTACTTTTAGCCCCCCTTTAAATCTACACACGCGTATTTTATTGTAAAACAACTATCGAGTTGCACGGTGTTTGTGTTAAACATTCTCACCCATATCAACTTTATTTTCTATCGTGAGTACTTGCGCGTTTACAGATGCGCCACACTCGCGTGTTAGGTGCAGGGAACCCAACCAATGCTTACCTAACTTTTCAAAGATGCTACTTTTAGCCCTCCTCCAAATCTACACACGTGTATTTCACTTGTGGAAAACTACCGATTTACACAGTGCTTGGGTAAGAGATTCTCGCCCATATCAACTTTCTTTTCTCTCGTAAGTTCCCGCGCGTTTACACATGCGCCACACTCGCGTTTCAGGTCCCGGGATCTTAACCAATGCTTGCCTAACTTTTTAAAGATGCTACTTTCAGCCCTCTTCCAAATCTACACATGTGTATTTCACTTGTAAAAAACTATCGATTTGCACAGTGCTTAGGTTGGACATTCTCGCCCTTATCAACTTTCTTTTCCCTCGTAAGTTCTCGCGCGTTTAGAGATACGCCACACTCGCGTTTAAGGTGCAGAGACCCAACCAATGCTTACCTAACTTTTTAAAGATGCTACTTTTCGCCTACCCCCAAATCTAGACACGTGTATTTCACTTGTGCAAGTCTATCGATTTGGACAGTGCTTGGGTGAGAGATTCTCGGCCCTATCAACTTTCTTTTGTCTCTTAAGTTCTTGCGCGTTTAGAGATGCACTAAACTCGCGTTTTAGGTGCCCGGATCCCAACCAATGCCTACCTAACTTTTTAAGGATGCTACATTTAGCCCATCCCAAAATGTACACACGTAAGTAAGTAAGTAAGTAAGTAAGTAACCTTTATTTAAACACGATAAGTAATTAAGCTTGCAGCTTGTGGGGACGTGTATAAATAAACAATAAAGAATAGTTACAAAATAAGAATTAAAAAATTTACATCGTAAGATGTAAACTTGTGTGTGTGATGGGTATTTCACTTGTGAGAAATTATCCATTTGCACAGTGCTTTGGTTAAACATTCTCGCCCATATCAACTTTCTTGTCTCTCGTAAGTTCTCGCGCGTTTAGAGATGCGCCACTCTCGCGTTTTAGGTGCAACGATCCCAACCAATACCTACCTAACTTTTTAAAGATGTCACTTCTTGCCCTCCTCCAAATCTAAACAAGTGTATTTCACTTGTGGAAAACTATCGATTTGGACAATGCTTGGGTGAGATATTCTCGTGCTTTCAACTTTCTTTCCTCTCCTAAGTACTCTCGCGTTTAGCAATGCGCCAACCTCGTGTTTTAGGTGGCGGGATCCCAACCAATGCTTACCTAACTTTTTAAAGATGCTACTTTTAGCTCCCCTTTAAATCTACACACGCGTATTTTACTTGTAAAACAACTATCGAGTTGCACGGTGTTTGGGTTAAACATCCTCGCCCATTTCAACTTTCTTTTCTCTCTTAAGTTCTAGCGCGTATAGAGATGCGCCACACTCGCGTTTTACGGGCGGGGATCCCAACCAATGCTTACCTAACGTTTTAAAGATGCTACTTTTAGCCCTCCTCCAAATCTACAGACGTGTATTTCTTTTGTAAAAAAACTATCGATTTCCACAGCTTTTGGGTTGGACATTCTCGCCCATATCAAATTCCTTTTTTCTCGTAAGTTCTCACGCGTTTAGAGATGCGCCACACTCACGTTTCAGGTGCGGGATCCCGACCAATGCTTACCTAACTTTTTAAAGGTGTTACTTTTAGCGTACCCCCAAATCTACACACGTGTATTTTACTTGTAAAAAATTATCGATTTGGACAGTGTTTGGGTTGGACATTCTCGCCCATATCAACTTTTTTTCTCTCGTAAGTTCTCGCCTGTTTTAAAAAGCGCCTCACTCGCGTTTCAGGTGCAGGGGTCCCAACCAATTGTTATCTAATTTTTTAAAGCTGCTAGCTTTAGCCCTTTTTCAAATCTCTAACGTTTATTTAATTTGTGGAAGTCTATCGATTTGGACAGTGCTTGGATGAGATATTCTCGCCCCTATAATCTTCCTTTTTTCTTTTAAGTTGTCGCGCGTTTGGAGATGCGCCACACTCGCGCTTTAGGTGCAGGGATCCCAGCCAATTGTTATCTAATTTTTTAAAGCTGCAAGATTTAGCCCTCTTTTAAATCTCCAACGTTTATTTTACTTGTGGAAGTCTTTCGATTTAGACAGTGCTTGGATGAGAGATTCTCACCCCTATCATCTTTCTTTTCTCTTTTAAGTTGTCGCGCGTTTAGAGATGCGCGACACTGGCGCTTTAGGTGCAGGGATCCCAACCAATGCTTACCTAACTTTTAAAGATGCTGCTTTTAGCCCTCCCCCAAATCAAAACACGTGTATTTCACTGGTGGAAAACTATCGATTTGCACAGTGCTTGGGTAAGAGATTCTCGCCATGTCAACTTTCTTGTCTCTCTTAAGTTTTCGCAAGTATAGAAATGCGCCACTCTCGCGTTTTACGAGCAGGGGTCCCAACCAATACTTACCTGACTTTTTAAAGATGCTACTTTTAGCCCTCCTCCAAATCTACACACATGTATTTCACTTGTAAAAAATTATCGATTTGCACAGTGTTTGGGTTGGACATTATCGCCCATATCAAATTTCTCTTCTCTCGTAAGTTCTCGCGCGTTTAGAGATGCGCCAGACTCGCGTTTCAGGTGCGGGATCCTAACCAATGGTTACCTAACTTTTTAAAGATGCTACTTTTAGCCCTTCCTTAAATCTACACAAGTGTATTTTAGTTGTAAAAAACTATAGATTTGGACAGTTTCTGGGTTGGACATTCTCGCCCATATCAACTTTCTTTTCTCTCGTAAGTTCTCGCGAGTTTTGAGATGCGCCACTCTCGCGTTTTAGGTGCAGGGGTCCTAACCAATTGTTACCTAATTTCTTAAAGCTGCTTCATTTAGCACTCTTTCAAATCTCTACGTTTATTTCACTTGTTGAAGTCTATCGATTTGGACAGTGCTTTAGTGAGAGATTCTCGCTCCTATCATCTTTCTTTTCTCTCGTAAGTTGTCGCGCGTTTAGAGATGCGCCACTCTCGCGCTTTAAGTGCAGGGAACCCAACCAATGCTTACCTAACTTTTTAAAGATGCTACTTTTAGCCCTCCTCCAAATCTAAACGCGTGTATTTTACTAGTGGAAAACTTTCGATTTGCACAGTGCTTGGGTAAGAGATTCTCGCCCATATCAACTTTCTTTTCTCTCGTAAGTTCTTGTGCGTTTAAAAATGCGCCACATCCACGTTTCAGGTACCGATCTTAACCAATGCCTACCTAACTCTTTAAAGATGCTACTTTTACTTTTCCCCTAAATCTAAAGACGTGTTTTCACTTGTAAAAAACTATCGATTTTGCACAGTGTTTGGCTTGGAGATTCTCGCCCATATCAACTTTCCTTTCTCTCGTAAGTTCTCGCGCGTTTAGAGATGCGCCACACTCGCGTTTTAGGTGCAGAGACCCCAATCAATGCTTACCTAACTTTTTAAAGATGCTACTTTTAGCCCTCTCCCAAATCTACACACTTGTATTTCACTTGTAAAAAACCAACGATTTGCACAGTGCTTGGGTAAGAGATTCTCGCCATATCAACTTTCTTTTCTCTCGTAAGTTCTCGCGCGCTTAGAGATGCGCCACACTCGCGTTTTAGGTGCTGGGATCCCAACCAATGGTTACCTAACTTTTTAAAGATGTAGTTTTAGCCGTCTTCCAAATCTACAACGTTTATTTCACTTGTGGAAATCTATTGATTTGGACAGTGCTTGGGTGATAGATTCTCGCCCCCATTAGCTTTCTTTTCTCTCGTAAGTTCTCGCGCGTTTAGAGATAAGCCACACTCGCGTTTTAGGAGCAGGGATCCCAACCAATGCTTACCTAACTTATCAAAGATGCTACTTTTAGCCCTCTTCCAAATCTAAACACGTGTACTATACTTGTGGAAAACTATCGATTTGCACAGTGTTTGGGTTGGCGATTATCGCTCATATCTTTTCCTCTTGTAAGTTTTCGCTCGCTTAGAGATGCGCCACACTCACGTTTTAGGTGTGGGGATGCCAACCAATGCTTACCTAACTTTTTCAAGATGCTACTTCTAGCCCTTTCCCAAATCTACACACGTGTATTTCACTTGTGGATGTCTATCGATTTGGACAGTGCTTGGGTGAGAGATTCTCGCCCCTATCAACTTTCTTTTCTTTCGTAATTTTTAGCGTGTTCAGAGATGCGCCACATTCGCGTCTTAGGTGCGGGGATCCTAAACTTTGCTTACCTCTCTTTTTAAAGATGTTAGTTTTAGCCCTCTTTAAAATTTCCAACGTGTATTTCACTTGTGGAAGTCTATCGATTTAAACAGTGCTAGGGTGGATATTTTGAACCGTGTCAATTTACTTTTCCCTTGTCTTTCCTCGCTCGTTTTGCTATGCGGCACTTTCGAACTTTTGGTGTCGGGATCTTAAACTATGCTCACTGGGCTAGATGCTAGTTTTTGCCCTCTCTTAAATTTAAACATGTGTATTTTTTACTTGTGGGAGTCTTTCGATTTGGACAGAGCTTGGGTAAGAGATTCTTGCCCATATCAAATTTCTTTTCTCTCGTAAGTTCTCGCGCGTGTAGAGATGCGCCACACTCCCGTTTTTGGTGTGGGGATCCTAAAGTATGCTTACGGGGCTCTTTAAAAATGCTAGATTTGGCCCTCCCCCAAATCTACAGACGTGCATTTCACTTGTGGAAGTCTGTCGCTTCGGACAATGCCTGGGTTAAAGATTCTCGTCCATTTATATCTTTTTTACATTTGCGTGTTTTTGCGTATTTGGCGATGCGGCACACTCGCGTTTTCGGTGTGCGGATCCTAAACTATGCTTACGGGGTTCTTTAAAAGTGCTAGTTTTGGCCCTTCACCAAATCTACACAAACGTATTTCACTTGTGGAAGTCTATCGATTTGGACAGTGTTTAGGTTGGAGATTCTCGCCCATATCAACTTTGTTTTTCCTCGTACGTTCTCGTGCTTTTAGAGATGCGCCACACTTGCGTTTCTGGTGTCGGGATCTCAAACTGTGCTTACTGGACTTTTTAAAGATGTTAGATTTGGCCCTTTCTCAAATCTACACAGGTGTATTTCACTAATGCAAGTCTATCGATTTGGACAGTGCTTAGGTTGGAGATTGTCGCCCATATCAACTTTGTTTTCCCTCGCACGCTCTCGTGCGTTAAGAGATGCGTCACACTTGCGTTTTTGGTGTCGGGATCTCAAACTATGCTTACTGGACTTTTTAAAGGTGCTAGATTTGGCCCTTTCTCAAATCTACACAGGTGTATTTCACTTATGCAAGTCTATCGATTTGGACAGTGTTGGGGTTGGAGATTTTCGCCCATATCAACTTTCTTTCCTCTCGTAATTTCTCGCGCGTTTAGAGATGCGCCACACTCGACTTTTAGGTGCGGGGATCCCAACCAATGCTTACCTAACTTTTTAAAGATGCTACTTTTAGCCCTCCCCCAAATCTACTTACGTGTCTTTCACTTGTGGAAGTCTATTGATTTGGACAGTGCTTGGGTGAGAATTCTCGCCTATATCAACTTTCTTTTCTCTAATAAGTTCTCGCGCGTTTAGAGAGGCGCCACACTCGCGGTTTTGGTGTCGGGATCTTAAACTATGTTTACTGGACTTTTTAAAGATGCTAGATTTCGCCCTTTCTTAAATCTGCGCACGTGTATTTCACTTGTGGAAGTCTGTCGCTTTAGACAATGCCTGTGTTAAAGATTCTCGCCCATTTATACCTTTTTTTCACTCCCGTGTCTCGCGTGTTTAACGATGCGGCAAACTCGCCTTTTTGGTGTGGGGATCCCAAACTATGCTTACGGGGCTCTTAAAAATGCTAGTTTTGGCCTTTCCCCAAATCCACACAAACGTATTTCACTTGTGAAAGTCTATCGATTTGGACAGTGCTTAGGTTGGAGATTCTCGCCTATATCAACTTTCTTTTATCTCGAAAGTTCTCGCGCGCTTAGAGATGCGCCACACTCGCGTTTTAGGTGCGGGGATGCCAACCAGTGCTTACCTAACTTTTTAAAGATACTACTTTTAGCTCTCCCACAAATCTACACACGTGTATTTCACTTGTGGAAATCTATCGATTTGGACAGTGCTTAAAGTCGCCGAGACCGGGCTACGCGCAGCGTGATTTTGACCAACTTTAGGTCGATTTCCAGGATTTTGGGCGATAGTTCCGAGTCTCAGGGACTCTAAACTAATTCGAGAAGACTTTCGTTTTCTGTGAAATGGACAGAGGGAAAATTTTTGAACGCTTGGTTATGAGCAGTCTGGCCGAAATATAGCCACTTAGTGACTAGAACGTCGCCCAGACCGAGCTACGCGCAGCGTGATTTTGACCGCCTTTAGGTCGATTTCTATTAACTAGGGCGATATTTCCGAATCCCAGGGACTCTAAACTAATTCGAAAAGGTTTTGGTCTTCAGTAAAAGGGACAGGGGAAAATTTTTTGAACGCTCTGGTTATGAGCAGTCTGCCCGAAATATAGCCCCTCTTTAGCTCACATAGTGACTAGAAAGTCGCCGAGACCGGGCTATGCCCAGAGTGATTTACAGCAACTTTGGGTCGATTTCCAGGAACTTGGGCGATATTTCCGAGTCGCAGGGACTCTAAACTAGTTCGAGAAGACTTTCGTTTTCAGTGAAATGGACAGAGGAAAATTTTTGAACGCTTGGTTATGAGCAGTTTGGCCGAAATATAGCCACTTAGTGACTAGAACGTCGCCCAGACCGGGCTACGCGCAGCGTGATTTTGACCAACTTTGGGTCGATTTCCTGGAAGTTGGGCGATATTTCCGAGTCCCAAGGGTTCTAAACTAATTCGAGAAGACTGGTTTTCAGTGAAAGGGACAGAGGAAAAGTTTTTGAACGCTTGGTTATGAGCAGTCTTGCCGAAATATAACCACTTAATGATTAGAAAGTCGCCGAGACCGAGCTACGCGCAGCGTAATTTTGATCAACTATGGGTGGATTTCCAGGAGCTTGGGCAATATTTCCGAGTCCGAGGGACTCTGAACTAAATCGAGAAGACTTTGGTTTTCAGTTAAATGGACAGAGGAAAAATTTTTGAACGCTTGGTTATGTCTAGTCCGGCCGAAATATAGCCCCTCTTTAACTCACTTAGTCACTAAAAAGTCTTCTCGAATTCGTTTAGAGTCCCTGGGACTCGGAAGTATCGCCCAAGTTCCTGGAAATGGACCCAAAATTGGTAAAAATCACGCTGCGCGTAGCCCAGTCGCGGCGATTTTCTAGTCACTAAGTGGCCAGACTGCTCATAACCAAGCGTTCCAAAATTTTCCCTCTGTCCAATTCACTGAAAACCAAAGTCTTCTCGAATTAGCTTAGAGTCTCTGGGACTCGGAAATATCGCCTAAATTCCTAGAAATCGACTTAAAGTTGGTCAAAATCAGGCTGCGCGTAGCCCGCTGTCGGCGACTTTCTAGTCACTAAGTGGCTATATTTCGGCCAGACTGCTAATAACCAAGCGTTCAAAAATTTTTTCGTCTTTCCATTTCACTGAAAACCAAAGTACTCTCGAATTAGTTTAGAGTTCCTGGAAATCGACCCAAAGTTTGTCAAAATAACGCTGCGCGTAGCCCGGTCTCGGCGATTTTGAGCACTGTCTATATCGATATACCTCCACAGGTGAAATACACGTGTGTAGTTTTGGGGGAGGGCTGGAAGTAGCATCTTTAAAATTTTAGGTAAGCATTGGTTGGGATTCCCGCACCTAAAACGCGAGTGTAGCGCATCTCTAAACGCGCATGAACTTACGAGAGAAAAGAAAGTTGATATGGGCGAGAATATCCAACCCAAACACTATGCAAATCGATAGTTTTCAACAAGTGAAATACACGTATGTAGATTTGGGGAAGGGCTAAAAGTAGCATCAGGGATCCCTGCATCTAAAACGCGAGTGTGGCGCATCTTTAAACGCGCGAGAACTTACGAGAGGAAAGAAAGTTGATATGGGCGAGAATCTCTCACCCAGTAATTGTCTTTACAAAAGTAAAATTAAGTGCTTGTTGCTTTGCTTATGAGATTATACATTCTAGAGTGATGATGACGCGCCTCATTGGCGTTAGCGAATTCAACAATTGTGCAATGTCTAAGAAAAAAGTTTATCGAATCAATGAGCTATTCACTTAAGCAAACAATATGTCAGACGATGCTCCTCCCACGATATTCCCTGCGTTACTAAATTATTTCTTTTTCTGGCCCGCAAGTCCATGTTAATTAAATCTTGAAAAACTAAACTAAACGTTATAATCAGTATTAGACAAGGCAGTCAGGAGAACCATTGTGTCAGCCGAAACTAAAGAGAGCTGGTATTTTCGAGCCAGCCATGAAAGAAGATTTTAAAACACTGATGTAAGTCATCTGAGATAGTAAACAAAGAAAACTTTGAAAAATAACTACGCTTGGGTGCACCTCAATGTGAAAGGGCCAGCTAGCAGCTCTGGTAAGGTTGCACCTAGATGGCTTAATAGCTTTTGGGAGAACAATAAAACAAACAACAGAAACAATGCCCCTATCCCCAAAAACAATAGAAGTTTCTACAATAATAAAAGAATATCAGCTCACGAGAACTGCTACACTGCTGATGTCAAAAGGACGACTCGAAATACGTCTCCTAAATGATACAAGTTTGTTTTCGTTCTTTGATTGTTCATAAGGAACAGTTCCCATGTTTATCATTTTTGGTTGATTTTTCTTGCACTTCAACAAGCTTATGGGTGGATGTGTCAGGCCAAAATACCTTCTGAACAAGAGCGCTACTGCCGAGCAAAAAAAAAATTCTCAAGAGAAATAATCTAGCTGTGGTAACAAATTAATGCTTCCGGCATTTTTTGCCGTTAGTTATCACGGCTATACAACTTCAGGCATTGCGCTTTTTTTCTTTCACCACCTGAGTAAAGGTGAGTTTCCTTCATTAAAGAGTCTCAACTGAAAAGGAAATTTTGATCAAATTTGACTCCTCTACAGACTGTGTAAGTTAAATGATCTAGATGACGCTGTTACGGGAAGATTTCTTGTCTATGAAATGAACGCAACTTGAATTACCTTCAGTATCGTGTTTCCTCTGCTCTTTTGATGTCCGGCCTGTGCGATAAGCTAAATTATCGTTGCAATTCGCCTGACTACGGCTTCTAAGGACCGTCCTATGTATTGATGCATTGTCATGCTGATGATGAAGATCTTCCAAAGAAAGTGCAACTACCAATAATAAAAGGGTGTAAAGGAGCACTTTCGGGGAGAGGACCAGTCAATAGATAGCATGAGACGACATTACAATATGCTAACATGGCTCGAGGCCTTCAGGACAAAATTGCGATTTCTTTCTTTTTTGTAAATTTCGTTTGTCCCTCAATTCCCAAAAGTGACTTGGATGCAAAGAAACACCATCAGATATAGAAGCTTGTCCTAAAAGTCTCGGAACGATATTAGGAAATTGATTCGACCATCGAACGTGGCTTATTGAAATAAACGTTAAAAAAAAAACACTTCAACTACATGCGTCTTTTCCTGAACACAAAATTGGTGAAATCAAAAAAAAAAAAAGTTAAACGAAAAGAAAAAAAATGTACGTAATTGTGACCAAATTCTTATACCCGGGTACTAAAGTCATATCAGCTAAGCTGATGTTTCTTCCTTTCTAAATGTTTTATTTAAATTATTCTAATTTTATTTAATTTTGTTCATGGATAATGCGCTTAAAGTATTGGCTACAAACAAAGGACGATCAGCATCCTTGTTTAACATTTTTATTGAAAGTTGAATTTATTGACAGTTGAAGTTTTAGTGGTCAAATTGGGGTGGTTAAATATGTACATAACCTCTATTTACCCTCGCAGTGTTATAAGTGTTAGTGGGGCCGCGCAAACAACTGAAACAAATAAATCAAATTGAACATAACATTGTTAAGAATCCCAACTGGCCGGAGGCAAACCAGTTGGCTATTTACAAGCGTGGCTGAAGATTTGAACCCGGGGCTACCGAGAAACAAATCCAGGCAGTGGTCAGAGCGGGACTCGAACACGCTGAGTCCGACACGCTGACCACTCGGCCACGCTGCCTCCCACGCTACGGTTTAAACTATATTTAGGTAGCTCAATATACAATATTCGAAGTCATAATTTGAATTCGAGTACTGGTCTTGTGCACTCTTTTAGCTATATCTCTTTTTACTTCGGAACAATTTTTTTCTTAATTATTTAACTTAAAGCGGATAATTTGTAGACAAAAATTATTAATAACTACTTAATAACCGAGAGTGAGGTCGTTACGGGAAAATCTCAAACTGAGGTCTTGCCGTATTGACCGAGCGATAGCGAGGTCAATACGATAGGCCGAGGTTTGAGATTTTCCCGTAACGACCGAACGGTCGAGGTTATTAAGTTGTTTATTATATGGCTCACGAATTAAAGAAAAAAAAATTATTCGAGCGGAAGTCGTCAATGTATATCCGGCGATGCGCGCGTTTACCGATTCATTCATCGTCTCAAACCCAGGGCAAAACTACACAGTCAGTGAACTTCACTACTGTAATTCTTTACGGGAAAAATGATTGTCACAGCCCTCAAAAAGGTATTTTAGTATCGTGGAGCCACAACTTGATGAGGGAGTTTTTCCAACTTTTGTGGCGAAACGTCAACGCATATAGAAAAGACAGAAAGTGCTTCAAAATGGTCCAAACCAACGGTCTTTCGGTGAAAGAAAATACTAATGCTTCCGAATGCACCGCTCAGAATAACTCGATCTTCGCATTCACTTTCGACAACATATCTTGGCCTTCTTAATTCTGGGACTTATGAATGAACTTTTCAAGCCTTGTGAGCGTCTAAAACTTCCTGCAGGTATCAGAAACACTGCTACCGACATAAACCGCCCGATTGTTTACACCTGATGATCCTGGAAGCTGATTTTCACTTGCTTGTGTTGAAGCGAGGGAATCTATTTGATGAGAACTGAAACGGAGTTCAATATTTCGGTAATTATTGTGACTAAGATGATAACTTATAAGTTTCTTCGTGGTTTTCTGCTCAGGATACGTGACACATCTGCCGATGGTGTTTTTCACTTAGCGATTTTAGCTTTACTCGATACTCGGCAAACTTTGATTGTTTTTCACTAGTGCTCGCCAAAGTTACCGGTAAGTCAAAAACGACTTCTATGTAAATTTTATTAAGGAAAAATCCCTAAACTTTTAGCTACTCGGAATTAAATTTACTTCTCTTACTGTTTTTAATCGGCTTTCATCGTTTCAATGCGCTTGAATTTTCCGAGCCGGGCTCTTCCTAATTTGCATAATCCGTAATCGGCCCGTGGGCATTACTGCTGCATAATGACCGCTCAGATCTCGCTCTTAGCCAATCAGAGCGCGCGTTATATCGGCCACAAGCCAAAGCCATATAATTAATAAAAAATAAAGGTCATTACTTATTTCGCTGTCGAGCTTAGCTTGAGGGAAATCTCTCACGTTGTGTGTTTACAAGCGCTCATATGCACGTGTTGATGACGCGAAAATCGTGCGCAGCAGGGTTGCAGAATGCAATACTGAGGAAAAGATTGTGTTTTTTTCCCCGCTTACTGAAAACTTTACAAAAAAAATATCAAGAAACCCTTACTCGGTTCTCCTTAGCTACAGTGTACCTGCATACTAAGTCTATTAATACCTTTTTTGAAATTATTATTTCCATTTTGACAGAAGTTTCAAATAGGCCACATTCGTATTCTCGGCATTGGACTGGACATTTGCATTTGAAAAGACTCCCCACATTAGCCTCAGTTGCAAGCTAGTTCCAGTCCAATACCGGGAATACGAATATGGTTTATTTTCAATGGTTACCCACCTCGCCAATTTCGCTTTTCCGACTTCTGCTTTGAGTCCCCGTTCTCAGTGCAATAGCGAAGCGCGCGAGTGACGTCATAACTTATACAAACTCAGACAAACAAAACGGAATGGTGGAAAATTTGACGCTTTTTCAAGCGCGTAAGCAAGTGTTCCTAAAACAATTTTTAAAACGAAAATTTGGCCTGTACTTTCCTACTATTTCTCTCAGCAAACGCTTAGTGTTGTCTGACTCTCGCGGGGTTTCAATAATTTGCATTCTCAGCACATTCTCAACCTCACAGCAAGACCGAGATACTGTCTCGGACAATCTGGAACAACAAATTCATTACGATTGACAAAAAAATGGTATATCTGCCTCATTGGCATCGAGCAGGTGTAAAGCAAATTTCAGACCTTCTTGACGAGCATGAGAATTGCTTCCTGCCTTTCCTTTCCTTGCGCAATAAATACACGCTAAATTGCAACTTTTTACAATATTATAGTCTTTTATCTGCGATCCCTCAAAGTTGGAAGAAGCTCCTTCACGTTAATTCTGGCGACTCTATTACACCCCCCGCCACTAATGGGTACTATAACGTGCAAGATGTTATACGGCAAACTGCTAACGTTAGAAAATCTTCCTCATCCCACTTCAGAAAAGAAAACTCTTATCATACGTCATCGCAAAAGAATATCTAAATAAAATTTCTCTTCTGCCGTTCACAGCCACAAAAGAAGTTAAATTGGCAATGTTCCAGCACAAAATCGTACACAACATTTTAGCCACGAACAGTATATTATACAAAATGAACAAGGCTGCCTCCCCATCCTGCCCTTTCTGTCCCTCTGATAGTCAAAACACCGCAGGCGTCTTCCTTTTGGTAAAAGTTCCAAAGGTGGTATTCTACCGTAAGTAACGCGAGTTTACTTCTCTCCGAGCCAGAGGTATTATTTGGAATACCTCGTCCCTGTACTCACCGTTTGACCCTCAACCACCTCATAATGCTGGGCAAATACTTTCTTTATATCAACGCTCTAAATAATACTATGTTCGTTTTCAGCGACTTCATCTCATTAGTGCAGCATAAAATCGAGATAGAAAAATATATTGCTGCCACGTTGAATGGTGAAAGGGAATTCGAACAGAAGTGGAAATTCCTTCTCACCATTTAAGGCGTTACCCTTAGTAATTTGTTGCGAGGTCTCTTTTTTTAGCTTGTTTGTTGGTTTTTTTTCTATAATTAAGTAATTACATTGTATTGTAACTCCTTAAGTAGCGTCATGTGTAAGTTATAATAAGTAATTATTGCGTATTGTAAGTAAGTAAGGTAAAGCCAAGCATTGTAACTAAGTGTTTTTTTTTATGTATTGTAAGTGACGTTTGAAAGTCAGTAAAAGCATTAGATATAATAATAATAATAGTTATAATAATATTAATAATAATAATAATAATGATAATAATAATAACAATAATGTAGTGTATTGTAAGTAGGTTAAGTATTGTGTCGTGTTGTAAGTAGAGTAAGGCAATGTAAGTAATTATGTGTTGAGCAACAAAAACAAAATAATGATTATAATTTGCGTTCTATTTTTAGACTTCGCGCGTTTCGTTATTTTGGCATTGTTATTGACAACATTTTTTAACACCCTCACAGTATCGAAGAATGTGTCAGCTTTAAGAGACTTATTTATCACTAAAATAAAGTGCACTTCATATAAAAACGCAGTTACAAGCGGCCTATGTCCTCTCTTTCAGCTTTTTTTAATTAATTATTTTATTACACTCTCTCGTTACAATAATTTTACACAAGGTATTGTTAACTATAAATTAGATTTACTTTACATTGTTACAATTTCCCTGGAAGAGTCGAAAAAGCTGTGTTTCGCTCGATCTTGGTCAGTATTTCAAATTTCCATTTACTCTCTATCTCGTCATCAATGGCTGCTGTGAAAAAAAAAGTCAGTGTAAATGAAGGTAATGTTTACAAACCTCCTACGATTAGCTTCGTATTAGTCTTGGTATCATTCTTGTCAAAACCCAGTTATTCTCTTCATGCAGTTTGAGTTAATAATTCATTAATCGAACTGACAGCCTCAGTTCTGATCATTTTAATTAAATAAAAATGATTTTTAGAAAACACGATTTACCTTATTTATCGAATACCCTTCTACAACGAGAATTGTAACAAGACTCAGATCACACGCTTTCTGCAACCCCATCTTCTCAGTATAAATTTGAAACAGGTAAGTTGGTGAAAGCTGACTGGTTTTATTCTGTACTGTTGATGGCCACCGTGCCCTTAAGAGGTTCACAGTTTATGAGTCGTTTATGGTATGGAAGCTGGCAAAATTAGGCCTTATTCACTGTAGACGCCATGATTGTTGACATGTTATAATGCTACTGAATCAGATTAAACATGCGGTCTGCCAGGGGAAAACTTTACAAAGAAGACAGTTCTCAGAAAATCAGCTCGTCCTGATACTGAAGCAAATTATGTGTGTTAGTTAATTTACCATTACGGTTAGTTTGAAATGGTTAAGCGAAACCTTGTAGAGTTAGCTAACGTGAAGCCATTTCATTTCTTGAGATGCACAAAATTGTACCGCCATACCTAACAACATTTGCCGATTTTAACTTATTCCCCGCCCCTCACAAATCATGTGTTTTGCATTATAATGACAGCTACTATGAACAATTTCGTTTTATGCGTGTCTGTTTTATCATTCAATGTTCTTTTTCTTTGCCTTATTAGAAGTCATCTCAACAATTCATTGTCTGTAGTTTCAGTTACCTGCTGTAACTAAGGGCATACGATAAAACCAGACTTCCTGCAAACACAGTTATTGCTGAGTTTTTCTCCAACCTTCAGGATTCTTTTATTGAACCAGCAGACAATCTCTGCTAACAAAAAGAAAACATCAAGTCATAATTGATCTCTTGGATGTGTGTTTTTTTTTTTCAGTTTTACCGCATTCAGGGCAAGAGAGAAAGCTTAAGAAAGCCTCTCTTCGTTTTTTGTAAAAGCATTAAGTTTACGAACTCCAAATTTGACGAATTTTGCTAAAATTTGTCTAGGAACAGTTTGGTATGACAGGTCTTTGGTCAAGGATCTTGACATTACCATGGCAACCACATTTTGACGACATGTTCCGTAAATTTTGACTTTTGCTCTCTTTAAAAAAAAAAAAAAACTTCCTTATTGTTACTCTTCTTATTTATTTGTAGCTTTCTTTACTTTCTTCGACTACCTTGAGCCATTTTTAGCGGTTTTATAACGTTTCATGAAAATAATAAAATGGAAGAAGCTGGTCATTTCTACGTTATTTAACATCTCTTTCCATGTGGAACTGGAGGGAAATAATTTTGGACGTGCTATAAATCCCCAAGTTTCATTGTTAAAGCTTAATGCTCTGACAGTTACAGTTTGAGGGCCTCAAAAGCCTCTCTGCAGTCCTAACAGACCAAAAAACGCTTTGTCTGTTGAATTGTCACGGTCACCTTGTATACGACTGGTGCGACTAAACTTTGAATTGACCAATCAGGATTCAGCAGGCGGAAAAACTGTATTGTCCCGACTTCAATGTATATTTTACAGAAAAGGTATTAAAGTCGGGCAACTTTTGTCACTGAAGACGGCATTGAGTATTCACGAAAAGGGTTTATAATTCCAAACACCATATCAGATTAGAAAAAGTGGAAAACATGAAACATTTTGTGTCACAAATTGAATAATATGGCACCAAATATGGGCTGCCCGCGTCCGTCAAATTGCTTATAGTTCGTGAAATGTCGCCAGGTAATTTAATTAAACCCAGAATTATCGAGTTAAGTATAAGAAGAGGCCAAAGCAACTTTAGCATTGTCTTTATTCTTGTCAGCTGCGAAGAGAAAGACTCGTGTCGTGTCGGTAGGAAAGCTCGATTTTGACGGCCGCCCGTACTGCGGTCGCAGTCACCCTATGCAAGGCAATACGTTCAGAAATGTTTCAGAAAATTAATTTACGTGATGCAGTTAGTTTTGCTCAATAACTCTTTTTTATATATACATACCTCCTGCATCTTCGTTGTCCTGTTCCTCTAGGGCGTCCCAATATTCCTCGGTCACTACCGGCACAAGAAAATTCATCACGTGTCACCAAATTTATGTTTGTACGTTAGTACCCTGATTTAAGTCTCTAAAATATCCAAACGGGAAGAAGGAGCCTGTCCCCAAGGACTCACCTTTGAGCACAAGCCAGCAAGGAATTTTTAATTTCGCTTCAGTGGAATTCAGTTGGAAGCAATTTTGATCGAGGTGTCATCATCTTAAAACAACAACAACACCACCAACAACAACCTTTCTTTCCGCTGCAGTCCTCTTTTGATAGGGATGTTTAATGATGACGAGTCCTAGAAGTTAGCTGTTTGGAAATTATTTCAGACATTTAGCAATTGTTTTGCCATATGACATATCTACATCATACGGACCTCACAGGGAATTCATGAGACCACAATTTTATATCAGCAATCTCTGGTCAATAAATATATTTATATAGTTGTGTTTCTCTAGTTTACGTCACCTCGCAGAGTTACATAAATAAATGAGAAAAAAAATTCCAGGAGTACAAGACATGAGTCGGTATTCAGGCTGACCTCTAATATGAGACGGAAACTAACGAATGTGGACATGAAAGACATATTATATAGTTTAAATTGTAGTGTGCTTTTATAAATCTCTACTAATATTGCGCGCTTTTGAACGGTTTTGACAAACCGAGTGCATGAAGAAGGTAAATGCTCTGTATTAGCTCAAAGGTGGGCTTTAAGTTTAATTCGAACTTTGTACAGAATAGACCAGATTAATTGCCCCTTGAATTCAAAAGGAAGCCCTTGGCTTTTTTAACTCTCTTTTATTAATGTTGCATTTTCCATTTCTTTGTTATGTGTTTCTTGTTGGTTCTTATTAGCTTGTTATTAACTTGTTTAATCAACTGCATGTTTCTCGGAAGCTTACAGATTAACGTTGCAAAATGTGTAAGTAAAACGTGAGGTCACTGCATTCTATTTTAAAATTAGTGGGATTAACTTAAAAGTGAAAGGTCATGATTTCCTTTGATATCGCAGCGGAATCATTTTGTCATTACATCAATTAGGATTTCTGTTTTGATAACTGTCTGACAAGGAGAACACGAGATGCATCACCAAAAACTATCTATAAGAGCTGCTTTCAGAGAAATTACTTTTACGACAACGAACAGCGGGCAACCTAAATTGACTTATACAGCATTCCATTTTAAGACCAAAGAAAACAGTGAAGATGACCAGCGTCGACTGCATAAACTACACTGTTTTGTACAGATAGTACGCTGTTCACTGAGATACTCACGGTAAAACGAATGTAACCCATATCTGAGGTATGTTTTGTTTGCATAATTTGTACTAATCATTTAAAATCCGTTATCCATTCTTTTTTTAATCCTTTAATTATTACCTGTCCAATCGACTTAGTCTTATTAGGTAGTTGTTATTAAAGCAAGCTTTCAAAACAATCTCCGGCCTAGGTAACAAGAAGGATTTAATCCCGGGCTTTGTAGTAATGGAGATATTGTTCATAAATCAGAATTCAGATTACGACTGTCGGCATTCTTTTATATTTAGGTATTAAGTTCATAATCAGGAAAGTGCTGAAAAATTTTCAACGTTACAAAAAAGAACATAGCGAGATCTAATAAAGACAGGCAAGTCAGGAAAGCGGTATCCGAGATGGGGTGGTGGGGGGAGGGGGGAGGGAACAGTCCTTGCTTCGAACAAGCCTTCAAACTATTGTACGTTTCTACGCGTTGCAACTATAACGTAACATGATTACGACAGAGCTTTGTAGTTCAAAAATTAGGTATTTCTTGGCTTAAATTGTGTCCTCCTCGGTATCACCCCATCCAGGCTTGCTGTGAGCTGTGAGTATCCTCTAACTCCTCCCTCCCCGCCCGGATAACTCGCATGTACATGTAGACTAGTACATTATTAACAAGCTGTCAAATAACAACTGGGCTTCTACTACAGTCGAGGAATGGACTTCATGTTGAGACCTACAAATATCTTCAAACACCAGACGAAAACGTGCTGCGTGACATTATGTGGACAACTTACCAATTTGCTCGAGAGATTGATCAAATAATTGATCCTTGCCATAACAAATGAGAGTTGAACAAACCAAAAACGACACTGTGATCTTTAAAAGTATGGCCATCTTCTCGTAAAGGACAGTAAATGAAACAACGTTGTCAATCACGATGAGTTTGAAAAAAGGAATTTTTGAAAACTACAATCGTTCGTGCTTGAAAACCTTCTGGAATGAGCGCGAGGAATTCTGTTTCCACAGTTAGGTCATGGACTAACGCCAAGACGTTTTTGAGGTTAAGTATGGGTACAAACGGTTTATTTATATCCCTCATTCATTTAATCTTGAGGTTAGTAGGCCACACGCATGTTGAGAGATCTCTTTTATCCGTTTTGAATCCTTTATTGGACATAGCATGTCAGTTTGTGTGTCTCATGACGGAGTTGGATGAGATGCCAATGAATTCTACTCATTCATTCACTGAATCAATCGAATCAATCAATCATTCATTGACAATTAATCAATCACTCAAGAAACATACGAATAAAATAAATAAATAAATATGAGCCGATTAACATGCCCATGAGATGAAAAAAAAAAAATTGAGGTAATCATTGATCTGATGTTGCAGCATGATTTACGGTTAGCATTACCGTCTAATCCGTCACGAAAATGGAGCTTTTCGTAAACGCTCCCCATACCGGCGGAGGAATTCCAAAACGACGGCTTTTCGTTTCCGTGTGGACGGAAAACATTTTGAGAAGGAAGGTTTTCGACAACGATGGGGTTACGATAATCGTGTGATTTCCCTGCCTGAGGTTTCCTCAAACACGAATCCATAATGACTGGTAATTGTTGCGTTTTTAAATTCCTCCGGTGTATTGCGGACGGAAAGCATTTGATGCGTTCTCAGAGTGAACCCTCCGTTCTCATTCAAATTCCTCCGGCGTAGTGTGGACGGAAATTGTAATGCGCCGTGGCTTTCCACAAAGGTGTACAGTCTTTAACATGGTAAAATTATCTTTTGACTATTTGTACACAGTTACCAGTGGCGGATCCAGACCTTGAGCTAAAGGGGGGGGGGGGGGGTTGTTATGCTTCTCCTGCCGGCTTTTATTCCTTCTGTTCACCCAAAATAAGGGGCCCCGGGCCCCTTCCCTAGATCCGCCACTGATTACTATTCGTACACAATTAGAAGTGTAATTGTTCTTTGGTTGTATCTTTCTCCGGTTAGTGAAGAGATTTATCATCCAGCTAAATTGGCTTCTGTGTTAATGGCACAACAAACAAACTCTACAACGTAACTGACTGTATAATATGGCGTATTATTTATGCTTGTCTCCTGCCGGAATTACTTGTTTTATTTTGACTGAAATTGGATAGCAAACATATTGTGTTGGTTTAATCAACTTTCATAGGAAATATTTGAATCATAATTGAGACACCACGTGAGTAAACAGCCGGAAATAATATGTACTTATCGACTCAGTTGGAGGGCCGGACGGGAAATATTTGGCTCGAGGTCAGGATGTATGGATCGAGAGCCAGATATATTTTCTTCTGGCCAGACATATCTCAGTCGATAAGAATTTCATCATGTGAAAACTTAGTGTCGAAAACTTTGCAAATTAGGTTTGAACCAGATAGGACGCGGTTACATACAGCAGACGGCCGCGCGCGGGATGGATAACTACAAGTAAGATTCTATAGTAAAAAAAACGTATCGTTTATTTCCTTGCGTTGGAACAAGGATTCATCGAAAAACACGACTTATATACTCATTTCTATTTTCCTTTAAATTCAAGTCCACAATAACAATTAACGTTAACAGTACATGTTCAAGTGGCACTTCTGTACCAGAGTCCTCCTCGACAGATCGCTTAGTTCGCGGACTCCCTGTTCGCTCTTTGCGCGTGCGCTCTGCGTGTGACTTAAGGTCATTTCACTGAAATAGAACCTGCACTGAGAATTTTGTGAAACGTTGCCTATTGATCGTTTATATTATAGGAACTTAAATTTGGAAATAAAAATGAGGGGTCCCCATGTTCGTTTAGGAGCAACAGCACCTTGTTTATACCCATACAAATCCGTATAATAGCAACGTGATTGTAGTCACGATTGCTTGCTAAATTCACGTTTCCGACGATTGGTTTTTGTTCTACACTGAGAATTGGTCCATATTTATTTCACACAGGGAAATTTTTTACTCAATTCAAAACAACAGAAAAAAATGATAGGTCACCATACTCGTTTGGGAGAAAATGACGATTTACCTCTATGGCGAGGTCCAGTTGTAAAGAAAAAGCCGCCATTTTTTAATGCGCGCGCGCTAATCACGCGTAAAATTATGCGCAGTAGGAATGCGCAATGCAATACTGGGGAATAACCTTAAAGGAGCTCAGTCACGGTATAAAGCTCTTACTAATCGAGTTCGAGGTCCGCACTGTAAGTTACGGACCGAGTTTTTTTCCCCATCGATTTATATGGCCCAAGCGCGATGCGCGCATGCCATAAATCGAAGGGGAAAAAACGCGGATCCGTAAATTACAGTATGGACCGAGAAGAAGAGGTTAGTGAGATATTTATTATATCTCTACTGTGTGCCTGACGCGCGTTCGTGAACGATTTCTATTCACATGGAACGGCTTCAAATTTCTGACGGACGTCAAAAGCAAAACGAGCCAATTTGAAATCGATTTTAAGTCGTTAGCACGCTTTAATACACAATTTAGAGTAAAAGAAACTTTTGAACTTTTACTTGCTATAAAAGTTAAGAAAACTTGGCGATAAATCTCGGAACATCTTGGCAACAAAAACAACTTTATATTTTAGCGGCCGTACAGGAGAATACGGCCCGCTAAATTTACCAATCGCAACGCGCGTACTAACTGAGAGATATAATAATTTGAGTTATTTTAACCACGTAGAAAATTAGCTGAAAATTGAAGCAAACCTGAAAAAAGTAGTTTGCTAAGATAGAAAAACACCAAGGATACATTAATAATGCATAAAGGAACAAGTATGCTTAATGATGGAGATAATATACACGGATTACGATCAACGGACTTGAAACATTTAGGCTACACATTTCAAGATGCGCAAGTCGTGACGTAGCTCCTTTAGAGGTGAGCCTGTTGGTAGGCTACTATCAACTGAACCCCTGCAGCAGGCTTTACCATCCTATGACCCTCAGTGCCTGTTAAGAAGACGTGAGATAAGACGCGATACCTGAACTGGACTTCATTTTTTTCATTTTATTTATTTATTCCATTCTAAAATTACAAAGATAAATATAAAGTAAACAAGCCTGGAACAGCTTACCGCTATCAATGCGGAAAATAGCGTCGCTTAATTCTTTTAGGAACTCTCTTTGGAAAAAAATTTTGAAGAACAGCAGCTTTTAAATCATTTTATTCTGTGATTTAGTTATACTTATTGTATTTTTAATTGATTTTATCTCTTATCTATTGTATTTTTATTCGTTATATTATCTCATAATTATGCCATAGTTTTAACATCCGTATTGTACATAATTTTTGGAGGGCCACTGGTTTGTTAGTATTTTTATACTATTTTAGTGCTACCCTCTTTAAATAAAGTCTTTACTTACTTACTTACTTACAAGTAAGAGGAGAAATGGAAAAGGGCAAAAATATAGCAAGCTAATTAGATGCCCTTGTTTAATTGATAATAATAATGAGGGTAAAAAAGTTAACCTAACATAGGAGAGGAAGAGGTATGAATTAATTAATACTGAGCAAAATAATACCGGAAGAGTGCTTTTTTAAAACGTTTTCTAGTCGCTAAGTTACGTATAGATAAGGAAGGTCATTCCAATAGTAACATCCAATAACAGTGGGGCAAAATTTCCTTATATTTATTCTGGAGAAACCGGGATTTAAGTGTTGTAGGGATGCACTTCGAGTAACGTAGTTATGTTGCTCAGATACCAGAGATAAGGTGTAATTAGACGGTTTTTCATCAATTAAGTGGTCATATAATAGCTGGCAGGTATATAGTTTAACAATGTCAGGAAGCTTAATAAGACCAAGGTTTACATAATGGGGAGTAATATGATCACGAAGTAACACATTGTTGATTATTCTGATAGCTTTGTTTTGTAGTCTCACCAATAGTGACAATGGAGCCTCGTAATTATTACCCCACAGTACGCAACCATAAGTTAAATAGGGATATATAAGTGCATAATAAATACTTGTTAGCGATTCGGATGTCACATATTCATGTGTCAAAACACCCGCCCATTAGTGAATACTCTGTAAATGCGCCCCCAAAGCCGTCTATACCGCTTTTTTCAACTTTAGGAAATCGTTTATCGATTTTAACAACGGGTCTTGTGCCCAAGAGTAGCATCTTTAAAAAGTTAGGCAAGCCGTGGTTGGGATCCCTGCTCCTAAAACCCAAGTGCGGTGCATCTCTAAATGCGTGAGAACTAACAAGAGAAAAGAAAGTTGATGAGGCGAGAAAATCTCACCTAAGCACTGTCCAAATCGATAGACTTCCACAAGTGAAATACACGTGTGTAGATTTAGGGGAGGGCTGAAAGTAGCATCTTTAAAAAGTTAGGTAACCATTGGTTGGAATACCTGTACCTGAAACGTAAGTTTGGCGCATCTGTAAACGCTCGAGAACTAACGAGAGAAAAGAAAGTTGTTATGGGCGAGAATCTCTCACCCAAGCATCGTCCAAATCGATAGACCTTCCACACGTGAAATACACATGTGTAGATTTGGGGCAGGGCTAAAGGTAGCATCTTTTAAAAGTTAGGTAAGCATTGGTTGGGATTCCGCACCTAATACGCGAGTGTGGCGCATCTCTAAACGGGCGAGAACTTACGAGAGAAAAGAAAGTTGATATGGGCGGGAATGTCCAACCCAAACAATGCGCAAATCGATAGTTTTCCACAAGTGAAATACACACGTGTAGATTTGGGCGAGGGCTAAAAGTAGCATCTAGTTAAGCATTGGTTGGGATCCCTGCACCTAGAACTTGAAATTGGCGCATCTCTAAATGCCTGAGAACTTACGAGAGAAAAGAAAGTTGATATGGGCGAGAATCTCTCATCCAAGCACTGTACAAATCGATAGACTTCCACAAGTGAAATACACGTGCGTAGATTTGGGGAAGGGCTAAAAGTAGCATCTTTAAAAAGTTAGTTAAGTATTGGTTGGGACTCCCGCACCTAAAACGCGAGTGTGGCGCATCTCTTAACGGTTGAAAACTTACGAGTGAAAAGAAAGTTGATATGGGCGAGAATTTCCAACCCAAACACTGTGAAAATCAATAGTTTTCCACAAGTGAAATACACGTGTGTCGATTTGGGGGAGGGCTAAAAGTAGCATCTTCAAAAGGTTAGGTAAGCATTGGTTGGGATTCCCGCACCTAAAACGCGAGTGCCGCGCACCTCTAAATGCGCGAGAACTAACAAAAGAGAACAAAGTTGATAGCAGCGAGAAAATCTCACTTAAGCACTGTTCAAATCAATAGACTTCCACAAGTGAAATACACGTGTGTAGATTTGGGGGAGGGCTAAAAGTAGGATCTTTGAAAAGTTAAGTAAGCAATGGTTGGGATTCACACACGTAAAACGCGAGTGTGGCGCATCTCTAAACACGCGAGAATTTACGAGAGAAACGAAAGTTGATATGGGCGAGAATGTCCAACCCAAACACTGTGCAAATTGATAGTTTTCCACAAGTGAAATACGCATCTGTAGATTTGGGGGAGGACTAAAAGTAGCATCTTTAAAAAGTTAGGTAAGCATTGGTTGGGATTCCCGCACCTAAAACGCGAGTGTGGCGCATCTCTAAACGCGCAAGAACTTACGAGAGAAAAGAAAGTTGATATGGGCGAGAATTTCCAACCCAAACACTGTGCAAATCGATAGTTTTCCACAAGTGAATTACACGTGTGTAGATTTGGGGGAGGGCTTAAAGTAGCATCTTTAAAAAGTTAGGTAAGCATTGGTTGGGTTCCCTGCGCGTAAAACGCGAGTGTGGCGCATCTCTAAACGCGCGAGGACTTACGAGAGAAAAGAAAGTTGATATGGACGAGAATCTATCACCCAAGCAATGTCGAAATCGATGGACTTCTACAAGTTAAATACACGAGTGCAGATTTGGGGGAGGGCTAAAAGTAGCATCTTTAAAAAGTTAGGTAAGCATTGGTTGGAATCTCCGCGCCTAAAACGTGAGCGTAGTGCATACCTAAACGCGCAAGAACTGATGAGAGAAGAGAAAGTTCATAGGGGCGAGAATTTCTTACCCAAGCACTGTCCAAATCGATAGACTTCCACAACTGAAAACACTTGTATAGATTCGGGGGAGGGCTTAAAGTAGCATCTTCAAAAAGATAGGTAAGCATTGGTTGGGTTCCCTGCACCTAAAACGTGAGTGTGGTGCACCTCTAAACCTCGAAGAACTTAAGAGAGAAAAGAAAGTTTATTTGCGCGAGAATGTCCAACCCAAACACTATGCAAATCGATAGTTTTCCACAAGTGAAATACAGGTGTGTAGATTTGGGGGACAGCTAAAAGTAGCATCTTTAAAAAGTTAGGTAAGGATTAGTTGGGACCCTGCACCTAAAACGCGAGTGTGGCGCTTCTCTAAACGCGCGGGAACTTACGAGAGAAAAGAAACTTGACATGGGCGAAAATCTCTCACCCTATGTGGGAACACAAATGACTTCTACTGTAAGTATCTCTTCCCGGTTTTTTTTTTGTTTTTGTTTTTGTTTTGTTTTTTTTAACTGCTCTGGTCGACTTTTTAATTTCAATATGATTAAACGTTCTTTTTCTGCGTTCCTGTTAAAAATGCTGCAAAGTTGTCAATTTTAGTAATATCAATTTGAAAGAAATGTCCTGTTAGTACGTTCTTGTTAGTTCATGAAAATCTTGCGGGGTTTGTTTTACCAGGGCGCTTCATGACTCCTCCTGGAATAAGCTATACCTTCCCTATTTGAATCGTCATCAGGTTATCCTACGTTATTCAGGTTATTGATTGGAAAAATAATTATACTTTTGAACCTTAGTTCCTCTATTTTCAGGGGATGGGGGGTGGGCTCACTTCTTTCGGAGGTCGTTAATTGCGGGCATTTACGATTCGTTGTGTGTACGAGCCATTGGCCAAGCGGTTGGCCAAGCCATTCAGTTAGTAGCCATGCATGGTCACCTAAAGCACTGACAATCTATCTTAGCTCCATGTACTAAGTTTCCCCTCGCGCTTTTTTTTTTTTTTTTTTTTTTTTTTGCCCTCGGCTGTGTAATTGTGCGATATTTTCTGCACAATAACTTCAATTGCCGAGCATGATAATACTGCATGTGGCTCCCACTGCCAACGATATGCTCACACAAGTATTCCAGATCATCTGGGGTTTTATTCCTTAAGATCTGTTTTAGATTGATTAATCAAACGCTCCCTTACGCCCGGACAAGCATCTCGACGTAAGCTCAGAGTTTATTGTGGTGGCTTTCATTGGGTAAACAAGACATTTACGTCTGCTCGCCGAGCTCAACATCCATTCGTAGGCACTTTGGTATCTTTAAGTTCAGTTCGTAGATCTGAACTTGGTTTAGGAGGAGAAGCAGAGGAAGGTTCATGTTGTGTAATTCGTTCATTGCGGGATTACTTGATTTATCGGCATTCCCCGGTTTTGTCCGCTCACGTTTTTTTTGCTGCCCAAATCTTTCTTCGCGTGTGTTTAGACGTGATCCGATATATAATGACTTTGTTTTGTTCCAGATTATTGGCGTCGGTGGAGTCCGCCATCGTTTGAAAGCACTGGGAATGACTCGAACGCACTATTTACTTTTAAAGCACTATTAATATCGTGACTTAATTTTAAAGCTTGTCTCATATTCCATGGGCCCTTTCTGGTTTATTTTTTAATTTAATATCATCGGCATGTAACTGAAACAGATTATGACGCCTTCCCTGGTCGCAAGACGAAGAACCCTAGCGATAGTATGTAAGGAATGTTAGGAAATTTTCCTATCATTTCTCTGCGGTACTTACAGTAGAAGCCCCGTGCGTCCCGTCGTGATTGGGACAGTTTGAAATTGTGGCTTTTATCATTTTCGTCCCCAGAGCCACCTGTCCATCTTAACCGGCGTGGCTTGGGCACGAGAGAGAAGGAGGCTCTGTAGACAGATGATTTTATTGCCAAATTCTTGGACTAAGATTTTCGCAAATTTAAGGTTGATTTCGTTCTTGAAAGTATCTACTGGTTGATTTCAAACTTAAACACCTAGATTATAGCACCCGGTTAAAGATCTTTTGGAAATTTTAAGCTGAAGAAAGGCCAAAATGTCAAATAAGGCTATGTTTTATAAAGTTTCAAAGTCTGATTAACATTGTAAGTTCGCGTGAAAAGCTATCTTTCTCTTTTTCGTGATACGTGAGATCAGTTTACTTTATTTTCGTAAATCTAGATTTGGATCGCTCCTGTAGTACCCTCTGGAAATGGCCGCACGTTGCGAAAACAGCAATGAGACAACGTTACTTAATTCGAAAATAAAGAGGTCATAACCTTCATCTGGAGTCTGCAGCTGGTCTATGTTGCTCTTTATGATATCTCCAAACTTGATTAAGAAATTACAAAACACAACAGTCCTTTCTGAATCTCCGTTTTAATTGTCCCTCGTAGCATAACGTTCTGTGTAAGTCTAATTTATAAGTCAGAAATCGATGCAGAAACAATTTCGACAGTCAGGCTTCTATTACAAGCAAAGTGTATTACTGTCTGATTACCCCCATTCGTTTCACCTTCCATCTAACTGTAAACTAAATCGTTCCTTGTTCTTCTTCTATGATTGCTCTTGCTTGGCATGTTCATCTTAAACAAAGAAAAAATCACCAATAGTCACTAAAAATGTATGCAGCAAAGTATGTTTACTTCCCAAACCATCGAGCACCATACCTACCCTTATTCAATACAACGTATACCTAGTTAACTTTGAGTGGCTAGCAAGTGTTTTGGCCCTCATCTCCCCTTCCCTCCCCTCTTGTTTTTGGTAAACCATGAGGACTGCTGGGAAACCTTCCTATATATGTAATTATGTTCAGTTTGAATTATTTGTTTTAATTGTTTGCTCGGCCCCACTAGCACTTGTGCTATAAACATTGCCGAGGGTAAATAAAGGTTATTTTTTTTCTAATTAAGGAGGAATTACGAAAAAAGAAACTTAAAGCACATGACCAATTTTTCAAGATGTGACATCAGAAAGTTGGCTCCTTAACCATTTCATGCAAAAAAATAAATTAGTTTCCGATAAAAAAGTGAAAAAAAATTTTATCTTTACCACCCTGATGTTATTGTTTCTTTTAAAACACGCTATCCTGTTTGCTTAAGGCCACGTTTTACTGGCAAGTTCGCGAATTATGTCAGTTACCTACCACAAATTTTGTTTTTAACTTCCATCAGCTGCGTTATTAGCAGATCAAAACTTTTAACGATGATAACATCTCCATTTTTACCAGCTATGTCATGCAGGGTGTCTACGCGGATGCCAATGCCAATGCCCACGGCTATGGAATGCCAACCGGCAACCTGACCATTCGTAAAATAAAAAAATAAAGATAGATCATTCCTGGCCAAACCAACTCGCAAGAAGACGCAAGTTAAAAACTCGGGTCTACTTGCGAGTCCGTTTGCTAGGCCTTGCGTGCGCTTGCGTCGACTTGCGATGGCTTGCGCTCTGTTTGGTCGATATCATATTTGCACGCAAGTCGACGCAAGTTTTTTTACCGTTTGACCACCCAATCCAAGTCGCCGCAAGTTGATTGATGTGCATTCTTTGTTATAGCAACCTAGTAGCCAATTAAATATGCTTGATGTTTACATTTTGGCCGCTTAAGGCTAAGCCCGTCGCCTTGAAGTGTTTTTTTTTTTTTTTTTTTTTTGCGACTTGCGTGTACTTGCGAGGAAGCTTGCTAGTCGTTTAGCCACGGAAAGCAAGTCTCTACGCAAGTTCACCTTGCGGTACTTGCGATTTTTGCGAGTCTGCTTGGTCGGAGCTTTACAGCAAAACATGTACCAGTGAGCTTAAAAATATTCTGAAACGTGCACTAAGCAACTTCTTCAGTTAAGTGATGTTAACTCAAAGAACGTTTTCAAAAAGTGACTCGCGTGACTGACAAGATATCGTGCGCGAGAGATTGTTATATCGGCCGCGATGCTGCAAACGCGAGCGGCGAAGTCGCAGAAAAATTTTGAACTTATCTTCCCCATCCTCTTCGTGGCTTTATTTCCCCAACGTGACAAAGCATTTCCTTCCTCTCAGGAGAAAAGTATAATTTTACCCCAGATTTCTCCAACTAACCGTTTTTTCAAACCAGTTTTTTCATCCTTTGATGTCCGGAAAATCAGATCCACTGGACTTCTCAATTACTTCAGTTACTACTTCTCTGTAACTTTAGGCGTTTTAGTAATGACGGCGGCGACGGCGGGGACGACGCTTTGTAAAAAATGAATTATTATTTTACCTTCGAATATCGCAACTGTGTAAATCAGGTCAGTACGCCTATCGGTCTAAAAACTTGCTCAGGCTAAACATGCACCAACAGCGTTCAATTCCAAAAGAAGATACGAAAAATTAGCCATTGCGGTTCGCGTTCTCCAAAATACGTGAAATTTAGTCATTTCACGTTGCTGTTTTACAGAGGATCTAGGACGGCAAAGAAATGTACCAAGATTCAAAACGCACGTGCACAGCTATTGTTCTGCCAATTGTTTGGTAACACTCTCGTCACCGTCGCCGTAGTGGTTTGCTAAAACTCCCTTTTATTTGTTTAGTACATTATACCTTAGGATCCTGATAAAACCGTGCAGCGAACACTCCAAAATCTTCTGGTTGCCTGGTCGGTTTACCATCAGTCAGCATAATCATGATGTTTGGGTTAGCTGGTCTGTCTCCTCCCCTTGGTGAAAACAAATTATCTCTTGCTGCTTTCATAGCTAGGTCAGTCCGCGTTTGAAGATTCAAATCCAATGGGATTCTTCTGATTCTTTCCTTGAGTGCGTCTGCGCTGTATAGTCTTCTATCGGCGAACGTGAATTGGATGAAGGCTTTTCGATTGAATGTCACCAAACCAAAATGATCTCCGTCAGGACTCGGGTTAAAGTGATCAACCAGTTCGACAAGGAACGCCATCACTTTCTTCAAGTTGTATTTCTTGACGCTCTGCGATGTGTCGACTACAACGCCTATATCTAAGCCAATCGAGCAAGGTGGACCTAAAATACGGGGTAAAGAGTCTACGCTACAATTCAAATTACTTCAAAGAACTCAGGGGTTGTTTGCCATTTACCCCAAATTCCGGAAATTTCGGTCACAATGTAAATGATAAGACTGACCGAAAATTTTCCGAAATAAGCGCAAAGTCTTGAAAGGTAGTCCAGAACTTCCCTCCGAAATATCCTAGGTCAAATCCGTCCTAGGCTCTCTCGGTAAATTGGGTTTTTCTGAGTAAGTGGTAACTGGACAATCCGAACGGGACTTAACATCAGCTATTTTTGCTTACCATTTTTACCACCGTTGGCGCAGCGGTTCCATCGTTTAAATGGTAAACAACTAGGATGTTTGAAGAACGTCGCAAAAGAAGTGAAAAATTTTTTTAGGCCTGGTTCGCACTAGCGTCATAACGACAAAATCGCTTTCGCTTATGTAGGTATTGTGAACATTAATATTCATGTTGTTATGTCGCTATTGTGGGAGGCGCGGTGGCCTCATGGTTAGTGCGCTCGTCTCCGGATCGAGCGGTCCGGGTTCGAGCCCTGGCCGGGGACATTGTGTTGTGTTCTTGGGCAAGACACTTTACTCTCACAGTGCCTCTCTCCACCCAGGTGTATAAATGGGTGGAGAGAGGCACCGGCTAACTTAATGCTGGGGGTAACCCTGCGATGGACTAGCATCCCATCCAGGGGGGAGTAGAAATTCTCCTAGTCGCTTCATGCTACAGAAACCCGGATAAGCTCCGGCCTGATGGGCCACTTGGCTCGCATGCAGACTTTACCTACCTACCTATATCGCTATTATGTCCTTAGGTCAGGATGTTCACACTCCGAGCATAACGACATTTAGTATAATTTCCAGAGGTGAATATAAGAATTGGACATTCTGATTTGTGGAAAAGCTCATCACATGACGCTATTTTCACCCCGCTAGTGCTTGGTTACTAAGCTATCTCGGCAAGTAAACATGGTTGACAGTGGCTGAGTGAAGTTTTCATTTATTCGAAAGACATCACTCTAAGTCCAAGATATTTGAAAGGATGGAGAATTTTCAAAATGACTGTTGTCGCCCTTGGACCAAAAATCTTTTCAAGAACTCGCATTAAGGCTTTTAGGAATCGTAAACGCAGTGGTTGCGTCGATCGCCAGCAGGTCAGATCGATTGACCGAAATTTATTTTTCTTCAAACTAAAGCTACACATTTTTAGGTGATGATGACAACTGTGAATGAAGTCAACAACGATGAAACAAAGGTACCGGATGAATTTATTTTTCGTAGTGTTTCGCTAGTTTGTTTTCCTGCCGAACTCGATGAGTAAACTGATTGACAATCGACGTACACGTAAGCTTATTATTAAAACTACGCTGCATACGTGTATGCACACGAACAATTGCGTCTTTGTTTTTATGTTTTAGACTGTTATTTTGTAGTCCTTGATATTCCCCCCCTGAAAATTATACTAAAACAATTATTCGCCTCAGGCTCAGTGAACATTGGTGAGTATTCACCAATATTCACTTCGCCTTTGGCGAATAATTGTCCTTCTTATTTCGTCATGTTTATGTCGTTATGTCACCGCTAGTGTGAACTAAGCTTTATCGCAAACCCCAATGTCCGGCTTCGGAGACAATCGTGCTGCTGGAGAAATTGCCTTCCTCCTTAAAGTGCCCATGAAGTAAAAAATAATTGCTGCTTATTTGAAAGGCTTTTCAAAGTAAAGAAGAAAGGCGTTTTCCTTTCTGCAATAACTTTTTCATTTTAGAGATATTCACGTTTTTGCATTATGCCAATGAGGAAAGTAATGACTTATTTCATAAAAAGTTCTACTTAAACAGTAAAATACTGAATCAAGAATATCTCTAGAAATATTGGAGAAGTGTTGTTCAAACTTGGCACCAGAAATGTACATCACAAAAGAAACAGGATAACGCCCACTATGTTGTTGCCATGGCAACACTCCTGGCTCCAGTCTTTGTCTGTGAAAAACCAAATATCCCCATTTGCAACCTTTTAAAGTGGGACAGAGGGTCTTTCTCGGAACACACATGGTTCCCATATTGTCTTAACTCTCTCAATTAGATTGTTGCGAGTGGATGATCCTTGTTTAAGATAAAATCTGGGATTTTAGTCTTAATTAAAACAGGACCAGCAGCATAACTGTTGTCATGGCAGTGGCACGACGGGTGCCATTTGGTTTTTTTTGTGATGTACAGTTCTGGTGCCAAGTTTAGAGAACTCTGCTTCAATATTTCTAGAGATGTTCTTGATTGAGTGTTGTACTGTTTTAATGGAACCACCTATGATGTCATCACTTTTCTCATTTGCATAATACAGAAACGCATACATTTCTAAAACGAAAAAAGATATTGCAGAAAGGAAAACGCCATTCTTCTTTACTTTGAAAAGCCTTTCAAATAAGCAGCAATTATTTTTTACTTCATGGGCACTTTAAGGAAGAAGGCAATTTCTCCAGCAGTACGATTCTTCCGAAGGCACTTTAAAACCTTACCTTCTTCGTGGAAGCACAATACAGTGTAGATCCCGAAAGTACAAAGAAGTTTAATTGTGTCGAATTATAGAAAAGTCGCGGCAAGGAACTGGGTTATTTGGACAAAGTCTAATTTTAATATCGCTTTTACCCTCCAAGCTTACATAAGTAATCATCATAAGTTTTCTCGTTTTCTGTAATTGAAGAAAAAAAAAAACTTACGACAAGGATTTGGATTGCATTCTTGTGTTTGATTAGCTGGTCCCAGTCCAGTACAGTTCTTTCCACTGAACTGCGGTGCAGGGTTGCTGCACGTTCTTGATCGTGTTTGTGAACCTCCTCCACACGTTGCACTGCAGTTAGACCACATCGTCCACTCAGTGTAGTTGCCGTCAATTGCTGTCAAGATACAAAGCAAGCGTGTCAGTGCAGAATCGTCCCTTATTATATGGCTAGTTCCGTGAGCGAGCAAGATGAACCAAATCCAAATTCACAGCGATTTCAAAATCTGTTTAGAAGGAAGCCAAAAAGTGTAAAATTTCGCATTCTCGCGAAGCGAAATCTAAGCTTCCGGTACGATGACCGCTTTTCACGCGTTACTGCCTTCACATTGAACATTTCCAAAAACTGACCTGATAACCTTCAGTTAGTCACCTAGGCCGAAGTTTAAGCAATTTGTGGCACGATTTCTTTGAAGTTTACTGACATTTACTCTTAAACATTCAGTCACACTTAAACAATCAGGCAGTGTTTTGTTTATAATCGATGAGAAAAAACTCACGACAAGGATCTAGGTTGCAATCTTGAGTTTGACGAGCAGGTCCAAGTTCAGTGCAGTTCTTTCCACCGTCTTGTGGCACGGGATTGGTGCAAGTTCTTGATCGTGACTGGAAGCCTCCTCCGCAAGTTGCGTTGCAAATAGACCACCTGGTCCATTCAGTGTAGTTGCCATCAATTGCTGTCAAAGTACAAAATGAGTATGTTAGGCCAGATTCGTCTCTTTAGTGCCCATGTTTGCACGGCTAACGAATCAAAAAGGAAGAAGTCAAATTATGGCATCTCTTTAAGCCTTCAGTTAAACTCAAATAATCAGAACAGAGTTTTGTTATTTTTATCAATCGGTGAGATAAAAACTCACGGCAAGGATCTAGGTTGCATTCTTGAGTTTGATCAGCAGGTCCCAGTTCAGTGCAGTTCTTTCCACCGTCTTGTGGAGCTGGATTGGTGCAAGTTCTTGTTCGTGTCTGGGAGCCTCCTCCACAAGTTGCACTGCATGTAGACCACCTGGTCCACTCAGTGTAGTTGCCGTCTATGGCTAAGAGTTGAAAAACACTTTTGCGAAAAGTGATTCAAAAAGGGCAGTGATATTCATGGAATGACATTTGACAGAATGTTGATTTATTTAATAGAGAATACGAAGTTAAATTTTTATTGTTATATCGGCCATTATCTGTAAGTTAGCTTGTATATTCTGACTCTAAACCACGGTCTAGCTTGAATCGACATGCAAATAATTCTCATCTTAAATTAAAGAAAACTACAATTTAATTTCAAACTTTCTTCTTCCCCTGTGAATCTGACCAACTGACCTATTTACGTCTGAAAAGAGCAAAATGTTGGCCGATAAACGAACTTTTGCATTTTTACTCGGGCTTCCGTAGGAAAGCGCGAGTCATAAAATGCAAGCGTTTTGGTCGCCAAGGTCTCAGGCGCTCCATGCGTAGACTGTGGAAATTGGGGAAGAGAAGGCGACATTGCTCTTACTTTGTGACAGAACGCGATGTTTTGCTAAGAAAGTTTTGGCAAGAATCGTGCCTTATACGTTCATCACACATACAAAGATGTCGATCGTTTTCGGAAAGGGACGGTGCACGAATTATATCGCTTAAAAGCCAGCCAGGTAAGCAAAGTTCACGTTCGAAACGTTTGAATGCTCGTGAGATAATAACTGAACCGATCGCGGTATGAGCTCAAACTACGAAAACACTGACTACAAATAGGCAGTCAATGACTGCAAGTGGCTACTGCTGTTATTATTTAGAACATTGCTGTAAAGCAAATCATATTGCAATAAAACGAGCTAAATACAAAAACGTTGTTGGACTCGTAGCTTATTAAAACACGAGACTTGTTTCTTACACCGCACAAAATATGTCGATCTCCAAATTTGTAACGATAAGACTTTCGGTAACTCGAATTAAAAATCTTACCTCCAAGTTAGTTGGCTTTTTGGTAGGGTGCAGGAAAAAAATAACATCGTGTGATTTTGGATGCAAATTGTTCGGGAAAATTAAAACTTCGATTGTGCGGGGAATTGTGCAGGGTATTGACGAACCAATGTTCTTGCCAAGTCCTAAGGAAAATCTGCATTAACGATAGTTTAGCCAAATTTATTTCACTGGTAGTTCAAATATATTTAGCAGTCTTAGCAATCGCCAATTCTTTTGGGAAACTGTGTTTGACTGCTAATGAAAATAATGTTGCGTGGCACGCACTAGATGAGTATGAAAGCAAAATAAAAACCAAAACAGAACGCCGCATCTTCCCTATAAATGAGTTCCTGTTTAAAAAAAAAAGACTCCTGCCTTGATTCAATAAAAATATGTAGCTTGAACATTTCTTCATAAACTGCGTTAAGGGTCGCAAATTCTCTGAAGTTATCCGTAAAAAGCACGAGTTGAAAGTTTATGTAAATTATGTGCAATGTAAGTCATCAGACTGTTTTTTCGCGAGTTTGTCATGATTCGTTTTGGCTCTCTCGAAAGAGATTATTCGCTCTCTAAAGAAGATATGACACTTGAAAAGGGTTTAAGATCGCAACTCGGCAAAGACGTTCAGCTGCACAATTTACTCGGATCACCACGACCAGTAAACGAACTGCGTACAATTTCTGCTGATCGCCATAGGAAGTAAAAAGACCTGAAAAGTTCTTTGCAAACAAGTTCACCATAAATGCGTGGACAGCTGTGCTTGATTCTTGAACCAAGATGGTTTAAACTCACCAACTGGCGATTGGATTAGGAGGATACTCAACCAAGGAACCTGAATAGTAAAATGTCTAAGCGGAACTCTTGTGCTAAAATATCCTGATTCTTTTTTGAAATATCCTGATTCTATTTTGTGTGTTTGTGTTCAATACGCGTACTCGTAAAGTACGATTTGATATTCCGAGACAAAGTCCGAGTAAACGCTCTTAGAGCGTCTAGTTGGTTAAGCTATATCACTCACAATAAAATTTAGGTTTACAGTCAGTTAAAATATACAAAGAACAGGAAATAATTTTTAACGAACATAAGTGTCACAATTAAGGCATATGGTAGAATTCAATTGCTTCATTTCAGGTTTTTTTTTTTTCTTACTTTACGTGATAATTCGTTTTGTGTTAGCAAAAGTTACAGACAAAGCTTACGACATGGTGTCAGACTGCATTCTTTATTCTCACTGTCGACCATTTTCTCCCCACTAATTCCTTTTTGTCCAGGTGGAGCATTGGGGCAAGTCCTTGTACGCTTCTGAGCGCCGACTCCACATGTTACACTGCAGTCAGACCATCCAGACCACTCAGTGCAGTTACCGCCATCTGCAGGATTTTAATGAAAGCACCTAAATTAATAATTCAATTAGTTTTTAAAATTCCTTTTTACTTAATTCTGGTTCTCCTGCGCTTCCAGTTTTCTTTCTCCTCTTAGTAGACTGTCTTGGTTTGAGCCCAAAGGACGAGAACAGAGCACGCAGCGTAGGAGTGGGCACAACAGAGCCGCGGGACGCTTTTCCATGATGAAATGATCTTAACGTGACGAAAAATTTCTCCTCTTTGATGTATGATTGATGTGTTGCTGTATTGTTTTTGTTGTTCTTCTTGTTGTTGCCGTTGTCTAAGTGTGTTTCTCGTTATTGATTTCTTGCGAATCTCGTTAAAATACCTTAGTTTTAATTCCAAGGTGTGAAACTGCGAAAAAATCTGCTTTGAAATTAAATACTTGTGTTTGCGTTTTTACTCTCCTTTCTTAGAACTAACGGGTATATCGCCGAGTTAGACGACGAAAGTGTGCCGTACTATGTAATTATACTACTCGATACTTTTCTGATTTAGCGTTAAACCTTTTAAAGGCTTTTCTCGACAAAACATATAGCTTTGATTTTAAGGCCTGAAACTTATAGCGCAAAAATTTGTGCTAAATTGTAGTCTAAACGTGCAGGGTTTTATTTTGATTATTATTATTACTATTACTATTACTATTACTATTACTATTACTATTACTATTACTATTACTATTACTATTACTATTACTATTACTATTACTATTACTATTACTATTACTATTACTATTACTATTACTATTACTATTACTATTACTATTACTATTACTATTACTATTACTATTACTATTACTATTACTATTACTATTACTATTACTATTACTATTACTATTACTATTACTATTACTATTACTATTACTATTACTATTACTATTACTATTACTATTACTATTACTATTACTATTACTATTACTATTACTATTACTATTATTATTGTTATTGTTATTGTTATTATTATTATTATTATTATTTTATTACCACCTACCACATGGCTGTGTGTTACACTTTTGTGACTCAGAAGATGATCCAAAAAATTTTTGGCCTCCGCCTTGCGGGGGAGGATTGGTGCAGGTTCTGTTACGGTATCTTGCTCCTCCCCCACAGGTGACGCTGCACGGCCCAAAGGGACACCACTCACTCCAATGGCCGTCAATCACTAGAGTCAACAAGTAATTTATCTTTAACTATAACAACTCACCAATTAACCATGTAAAAGAGACCATAGAATAAGGAACAGACATTGGCGAAAGCGAAACTAATCCTGAGAATACTGTCAACAAAAGGTGTTCGTGATCATTAGGTCAAAAATATGATGTTTTGAAGCCACCTTTTACGTGGTGTCTGAGGGGATAACATTCATCCATGCTGCCGTCTCTGACAATTATTTCAGGTGGGAAAAGCTGATCAAGTATAAACTGTGCTTGAAGACAAAAGAATACATCAATGCTTTGTATAAGTTGCAAGTGTTTCAGCTGCCAAACGCAGGGGCAGTTAACCGTTGACCGTTAACCATTGATATAGTCTTAGATGTTTTATACCCAATGTTTGTACAACTATAACATAATATGCATGCACGGCTTTCTTCTTTAACCAGCATAGGTACATGGCTACGTTTAGGTAAAACTACTTTAAAGAGAAAAAAGCACCACTTCAGTACCACAAGGGCATTTGTTGCACATCTGCGTCTCTACGTTTGGTCCAAGGCGGTTGCAGTTTTTCCCGCCGCAACACGGCAGGGGATTGGTGCAAGTTCGTGTACGGCTCTGAAATCCACAACCACAGGTTGCACTACACGTTGTGAAATTTGACCACTGGGAATAGCCACCGTCGACAGCTAAGAAATTAAAGCATGCATATTCATCAGTGTTCTATTCCTTTGCTAATGGACTATGAATCGATACATATTTGCGTGGAAAAAAACGTACTTAAGGTTGCGTATGTATTACAGGTATCTCTCAAAATGAAGGCTTCACAGTATTGCTGTTTCTATGACTAAGAGATTGCCACCAAAACCAAATTAGGTCATTGCAGTTTGAAGACATTATTCATCATCGCAAATTATACACACAACTTAAGCAGTTGCGATTTTTTATTTTTTATTTTATCTTTTTTTTTTTTTTTTTTTTTCAGGCGTTAATCTCACACCTGCTTAATTTGTGTGTATAACTGCGATGATCAATCATGTCTTATCTTTCTCCGCAGCAAGTCAAGTCTATGATCTTTTTCATATATCCACATGTACATTGGATAACAAATTAACACATTGAAAATAACAAATTGAACATACGACATGGAAATAAATTGCATGCTTCTGTTCCCACGGCTGGTCCCAGACCACTACAATTCCTTCCTCCGTTCTTAGGTTCAGGATTATTACAGGATCGCTTGCGAATCTTCACACCAACTCCACAAGTGGCATTGCATTCGGAAAATGGACTCCACTCAGAGTAAGCACCATCAACAGCGTCAGCTGAAGGAAAAAACTGACTTTTTCAAATCATGAGAAATGAGAAACTTAGCCATAAGCGGAAAGAGGGGTTGGGTGGGTTGAAGGGGTATTTGGAAGCCTGTGAAGCTGTAATGTGTCATGTCCTCTTAATTTGGCATAGCACTGACGGCATTTTGATATACAGGTAAAGCCGCATTTCGCCTTTTTTTACAGAATTATAGGGTGTTTTTGTTGTTGTTGTCTTGAACGAACTTGTTGCATCTCATTATCGTTTTGAATTAATGTTTTATCAAAATTACGTCAAGATCCAAGGTGGTAGACTTAATAACGCCATGTGACGTCATATCACGCCATGACCAACAGGAAGCACTTCATATTGTAGAGCCATCTGATCAATCTCTTGTAGGATATACACATCTATTAAAAGTAAAATGATTTGATGCCTTATTACAGCAAAAACTCATTTTAGCACAGTGTGAGTATTGGGTCTTCCGAGGTCTAGTTTTCTTTTCAGCAAAACAAAAATATGCTATGGTCTCAGAATGTATTGCAATGCGTCAAAGCCAAAGCCTGAGAACATCTCTGATGGTTGGTGGCATGGAACAAAGTTCAGTTTAAAACATGCACACACATCGATATAACTTAGTACAAGACTGAAATCTTACCTTGAGAGTTTCCACCGACTGCAAAAGGAACATACATGTCAGTAAATAAAAGCTGATGCCGAAAATATATGAGTAATTATTTCTCACAATGGATTTGATAATAATTTCTTACCCACAAGTAGAAAAAGTATAAATTCTCCGAGGTAGTACTGAACATCCATCGCTACTGTAAAAATTAAAATAAGTTTCAAATCTCAAACTACTTCATTCTAAATGGCTTGCTTTGGAATAGCTCCGGTAAATTATGATCAAAAAAAGAGCATATGTACCCGTAGTGAACAATAATTCCCTGGGACGGTATATAGTATATGGGTTAAGGTGTAAAATAAACCGCCTTACATGAAGTCACGTTCGGGTCACTTCTAAAATGCAATTTAAAATAGTTTGAGCGTATGTTTTTGAGCGTGGTGGCTTGTGATGACCGTAAAAACGAAAACGAATTCCCCGGTAGTCAAGGAATAAGATAATAGTGAGCCCGGCTGTAAGGGAATAACTGAATGATTTTTTAAACGAATTACGAAAATAAAGTCCAGACTCTGAAGAGAATAATATATCAAAAGCTCTGCTAAGGACTTAAAAAAATTGAACACACGCTTTGGAAAATTAAATTTGGATAATAAAGTTAATTTGTACAAGAATAATGAACTGATTGGTGTAGGAATAATAGTACAACGAATCTTTGCTCCTCCAATGCATTCTTTTCTCCTTGTCTATACCAAGTCTTCAATCAAACCTCATTCTAATATCACTTTTTGTCACAACAAAGTTAAATTTCATCATAATCCTCCCTGTTTCCAACGTCTTTATAAGGAAGCTGTATTACACCAGGAGGTCCGAAGGCCAAACTGTGACTACCTTACATTTTCTCACAACCTCGCACAATTATCCACTGGTAGTCTTTCATTCATTCATATCCACTGATAGCCTTTCAGTTATAAAGAACAGGAACTTACCTCACTGCTCCAGAACTCAAGATTTGAATTTACTCGAGTCTATGGCCAGCGCCTTGCTGTGGAGGCGTTCAATACTGAAAAAGCCAATATGCTAAAACATATAAGCAAATTTCTGATGAAGCATCAATCGGTAGCTTGGACAATGAAATTTTATCCCCATTCTGAAAGTGATATTCCTTAGATACAAAGAGGTCTTACAAAAGAACGTTAGCAGCAGATTTACCTCAGTAAAACTCACTTAGCACGCAAAGGTAGTTTATTTATAACCCATGCCAAATGAGTTTGAAAACCTATTCAGAATTATTAGTAATTTTACTTTTCTTTAAAGGAATATGGAACTTTTGGAGTTTCTTCAACTGTTCTTTAACTGAGCCGCATTTTGCAAACAATCCAGATGACGTTACTTGGCACTGAAGGACAGACAGGTCCAATTCACTATTTTGTGCTCTCTGTAATTCAAAACCTTTGTTATTTTCTACTGATTATGAGCACAGCATTCTTCTATAGACACTTCTGTTCACTAGCCTGATTGTGGCTATCCTTTTTATTATTACTATGTTTCAGCTCAAAATTAACATTAAATGCACTGAATGGAAAAAAATCAGGCCATGCTCATATAACTATAAATTAGTAATACAACCCCAAAGCTGTAAATTGCAGAGTGCAATGTACAGCTCTGACAGGTAGTAGTCACCAGGTCCCCACCCTTGCTAATTCCCAGTTTGTATTGACTTTGGTAGTTTCCCCTTGTAGAATATTAACGGACAGAGTCCTTATGTACTCTCTTTCCAGGGTTCAAAATATCTTACAATTACCATTTGCCAAGACAGCGTTACCGTAGTGTTTGCGTTGATTTGGTTCCATCTTACAAGACGTGATTCTATCTTTTCGTCCAGGGTAGAGTGTGCCATGTCGATGGTTGAGGTTAATATGTCGAGAAGAGGAGAATATAGTAGAGGGTCAATATATTGATTCGAAACCACACAAGGCGAAGCCGTAGAATGTCTGACATTGTCGCAAATGAACGAGTTTCGCTAGCAACCACAGGCGTTCAGATGAGATCCACACGGAGGATCAAACACGTGGACATGGTCTTGCCTGAACAAAACGATACAGTGGTGTACACAACAAGCAAAACAGACAACACACTTCAGCGCGAGCAGCTAACGTATTTGAATCATGTGGTGATGAAATTGCTGAAGTCCGGGGATTTTTAGCAAATAAACGAGCTGTTAAAAAGTGATCAATTTAGTTAGAATAACATCCTGGAACTTCTAATGTAGTATTTATTAGATATCAGGAAAGCTAAAATAGAACATCAACGACCGGATGTCGTCACGAAAAATCCATTTAGAGTGTCCTGAAGGGGTAAAATGAGAACTGGGATTGGCCTGTTTATGACCTAGTAAAATGGGATCTAAGTCACTGGGACTGGGATTCGATAACTGAGAATGGGGAAAAATGTCAATAACGGGAATGGGATAAATCTTTCGTAACCATGACCAGTCGAGACATTGCTGGGGTCAAGAAACGTCGGAAAATGGTTCAAGCATCTTGTTCGTGTAAATTATTAAAAATACCGAATATATGAGCCAAAGGTTTTGTTATTCCTAACGCGAATTGCTGTACTAATTGTAATTAGTAGAATTCTACTAGTATACTAATGCAAATGCTGTAATCTGATTGGCTGAGCCATTGAACACTATCAGCCATTAGTGTGCAGTGGCTGGAGGTCGTCTAAGAAATGACGACGTTTTTTCCTTCTTCCGAAGTTTTGGAAGAAACTTCCGATGCGAATGGATAATTAAATTCCCGAGAAGTCTAAACGAAGGATATTTACGGTTTCTTGACTTTTAAAAAAGTTGAAATTGTTGAAAAAACTGATGCGCGCGAGCACACGACTTTAAATGACAATTTTAAATGACAAGTCAATCCGAGTGATCTTTTTCAGGCGCAAAGTTTAATAATACGTCAAGAAAATAATTGGAAACCGTTATTTGAAGTATTTTAGTAAGAATTGTACTAAAACAATTAGATTATTCGCTCTCGATTTCTAAGAAATCTCGAGCTCATAATCTAATTGTTAATTAGTATCACCCAACTAGTGGACTAATGCAAATCCTGCATTTTAATTGGCTACGCTACTAAAGGACTATTAGTAATAGTCCTCGAGAAGCGAAATTGGCGCAATCGAACGTGACGCTTTCTTTCGTTTTATTCCCAAATAAATATTTCTTAAACTTGCATTTGCTAACTTTATTATCATCTTTTCTGTCCGACTAGTTGGGTGATACTAAAATAATTAGACCCTTCGCTCTCAAGGGTCACGGCTTCGCCTCATGGGCTATTGACTCTTGCGAGCTACGAGTCTAGTTGTTAATTTCAACCCGTGTTTGATTAAATGACGTCATTTTCTCCAATTCTCAACCAAGACAAGGAAACAAGGAAAATTAATGGCGACCATAAAATTTCGGAAATAAAGGTCCAAAAAGCAAGAGTTCTAATGTTCGTAATAGATTGAAATTTGTCAAGATATCTAGGAAAGACCTATCGTGTACGAAATTGTAAACAATGGGTATCGAGAATTTGATTATAGTGGAACTTTAACTATTTTCTAATAATTGGAAAATTATTTTTGTGGAACTGCAGAAGGAGCCAAACACTTCCTTAAATTCAAGGACTGCAGTCGAAACTTAAGATTAAACATGAAAACGAAAAAAATGTCAACAAGAAAGACTTCTTTGAAAAGAAATGGGTACTCACCCCAATATAATTATTTATGCCCATCCTGTTTGTTGCCCTTTGTTGTAATATGTATTTATCTTTTATTTAGGCACCGTCCACACGTATCCGGATATTTTTTAATCCGCGACTTTTTCTTTCCGGATACGGCTACCGTCCACACACATCAGGCGAATTCGGCAGCGAATCCGGATATTTTTGCCACGTGTGGACGGCGAAATTTTTGAATCCGGAAAGAGAAAGTTGTGGATTCAAAAATATCCGGATACGTGTGGATGGGGCCTTAGTTGCTTAATGTTATAATATGAATGTTTCAATAGTTTTGTTTTAAATATAATTTAATTATACGAATACTGGATCTGGACGCAAAGTTATATTTATAATTATCTATAAGAAGCATCAGTAATCGTATTATATTGTAACTAGTGGTTAATAATCATTGTATAGCAAGTCTTGTTAGTATTGCAGGGGACTTACGTAGTTGTTTTACTGTTGCAAATTTTGTAAGTAGCCGCGCCAGTGTAGTAAGTAGTGTGAATCACAATTAAAATGTTTAAAGAACTCAAAAAAAAAAAATTAAATAATTAAATAAAATAAAGGTATTTGCGTACAGCGGTGCTGGTAAAGCCAAAATATGCCAACGAGCGACGGAAGATAACCAGAAATCAGCAAGCTGAAACGCTCGCAAATCAGCTTCCCTGTACATACTGTAATACTCAAGTTATACAATCGTGGAAATAAAGGGATTTGAGTGAAAAATATTCTTCTTAAAAAAATACGGAGTACGAATAAAGATCAAGGCACTGTGTGTCTCTTTGGTCCCTTTGAGGTTTTTAGTTTGATTTATGGCAATTTAGGTGATTGTTAGCTTCACAGTTATATAGAGGACAAAGCGGTGAGGCTAAAAATCACCTAATTAGCCCTGTCCACGGTTACTTCTTTTTATTTGCATTATAATGTAATCCAACGTGGACGTGAGGCAATTTCGGGCTGAGACTACAAAATAACCCCAAATTGCCTAATGCTAGACTATACATGCTAGATTGTATTGTACTGCAAATGAGAAAAGTTAACGGTGGAAAAAGTTATTGCCATAAATCTGCCTAGAACCTCACGGTAACCATGAAAACACACACCTGAGGCAACGTAGGTTGATCTTTTTTCATATGTTTACTCCTTCATATTTTTAATAAAACCATTTTTTTTCCATTAAAATCCTTGTATTTCGACTGTTTTATAACCTGAGGCCTACTTTATGTACAGGAAGGGACGCTCATTTGCGACCATAAGCCACCCGTAAGACAAGATAATACAATGGACAGGGCGGGCACTCTGCCATTGAACTTATATGAAACTGAAACGGCCTTGAAATAGCCAGGTCTCAATGGGGTTAACGTTAACTGGCCAAAAAACTATGCGTCAGCCGTCAAAAACGCAACATTTTTACCGTCAGCCGTCAAATGGGCAAGTCAATATTAGCCTTCAAATGTCTCAGATATCCTTAATTAAGAACTAAACGATTGACTTATTTCGGTTCAAGTTATACCGTTCATAAATGATCGTTTTAATATATCACAAAAAAAAAAAAAACGTCTATGTGCGAGTCCTTTTACTTCTACTCTCGGGAGTAGGCGATTAATACGTTTAGTGGTAACAAAGGTGATGCAATTACACTAATTAGCAAGACCTAATTTTTATGCACAAATTATAGGACTTATTGGATTATTCAAATATGAGAAAAACTATATCCTTTTAGGAAAAAATACAGTCAAATTTGCGCTTTAATATTGTGTTATAGGCGTCATTGCTAAAAATTAACCGCCAACCGTCGAATGACCTCAGATTAAACCGTCAACCGTCAAAACGGCTAAGTTTTAACCGTCAGCCGAATGGCTAATGACCGAAACTGGTAATTGTGGAGTTTTCAGCGTTTTTTATTTACTTATGTTCTTCCTGGAGAATAACAAAATATGTTCCTTGGTTAATTGACGGAATTCGTGCGCTTTATTAGCAGATAGAACACAGATGAAAGAATGCTCTATTAAAAATATTCCCCATGAATAAGTATTCATTTTTCCTTCATGCAGTTTCAGGCTCGGTTGTACACAAAGTTCCTCCCTGCGCAACTATAAACCTTGAGCTTAGACATGTAGTGCTTTCACAGTCACTCATTCATCCATTTGTCAAATAAACGTTGTGGACGATTTTCATTGGTCTAGAGCACTGACGTAAACAGCACATGTTCCAAAACGAGAGAACCGATTACGGCATTAACACCTTAACTGGGACACGGCTGAACCAACCGGTAGTTCGTAAAAACAGTCTATACGCGAATTCCAAGTAAAATCAGAAAAACGGTGAATGTAAGAGCCTGGTGAAAGGTATATACAGTGAATCATAACCTACTTTAGACATAGTGCCACAATTGCAATTTTCAGCATCTCTCTAAAAAACAACGAAAACTGAATGACTGCATTCGAATTCAATGGCTGAATTGCACAGGAAGACATGATCAAATACCATCAAAATGTTCTAAATATCTTTTTTTAATTCAGCTTAAATGTTGTCTTTGATTATTCTCTAGTAAGATAGCTCCGATGCCAATAAAACACATCAATCATCACATGAATCATTTATGTCCTTGTGTAAAATGAATGCCGTAAATCACGACGGTGTAATTTTATCCCTTTTCAAGGTTTCTTTTCTTACATCTTCCTAATTCAGCTCTCAGTAGATCGACATAATTGTGGGACGTTTAAGATAAGCGTGCTACAGTTTTCAACCACAAAATAGAAAAAGATCATACACTCTACTGATCTTCTACAATCGGTATAAAAAGCATGCTTGATGCAAGCCCGAGCAATTTCTTGGTCTCGCATTGAGGAAGCACACTTATCAGCGACCAAATTATAAAGCTATTCCCCAAAGTCGTTGCAGCAAAATTTGATCTAATTAGTTCGATATATAATTAAAATTATTAAGTTTATATTGCAAGGGACAAAATAAAACAACATGATACGACAGCAGTATCGATATTTTTATTAGTGTAATGCTTATTGAGAGATGTTATGGATGTTATAATAATAACAGGTGGGAATTTTCTTTTGCCTCTGTACTTCCCGGTTGTATGAGAATTTTCTCGAAGATTCGCTAAATAAACGAAGTTCAATTAAGCGTCGTAAAATGTAATTAATCAAAAATTATGACATTGTTTACCCAGTTATGACAGTTATCAACATGCAGGTCTAAAAACTGGTTAAAAATAGCAATACTACGTTTACTCATAGCTTTGATCATTCACCAGAAGGAGAGGAACATGAAATTTTAATCAATAAGAATGTTAGATTTAGTCCTCTGTGTTGACCATTGATTGGTCATCGTGGGGTTCGAAAGAAAAATAAGTGAGTGGGGAATTCGGAACCTTTGAGGGAGGTATATTTTGCATGTACTGTAATAATGCTATAAAAAGAACTACAGGAAGTTGAACACGGTTGCGAGGGGAACCCAACCCAATATAATTATTTATGCCTATCCTATTTTGTTGTCCTTTGTTTCAATATGTATGTGTCTTTATTTTGTTGCTCATTGTTGTAATATGAATGTTTCAATATTTTCGTTTTAAATAGAATTTATACGAATATTTAAACATATCCTTCTGGATCTGAACGCAAAGTTATATTTGTAATTATCTGTAAGTAGCATTAGCAATCGTATGATATTGTAAGTAGTGTAAGTATTAGTATCGTAAGTAGAATAAGTTATCGTATTGTATTGTAGAGTAAGCTGTGCAAGTTGTAGTATTGTAAGTAGCATCTGTAATCGTATCGTATTGTAAGCAGTGTAAGTAGTGTAAGTAGTTTTGTTAGATCTGTAGGGGACTTTAGCAGTTGTATTACTGTTGCAAATTGTGTAAGTAGCCGTACCAGTGTAGTAAGTAGAGTGAATCACAATTAAAATGTTAACAAAAAAGCTCTCCAAGAAAAATTAACAAATAAATTAATAAAGATATTTGCTTAGAGGGGTCCAGGTTAAGCCAAAATATACCAACAATATGGCGGGAGCGACGGGAAATCAGTAAGCTGAAACACAGCTAGCACAACTTTCAAACGAGCTTCTCTGTACATACAGTAGCACTCAGGTTATACAGCAGTGGAAATGTAAGGATTTGAATCGGAAAAACGGTTATATTCTTAAGCTTAAATTAAAAGATGCGGCCGGTATGGATAAAGATCAAGGCACTGTGTGTCTCCTTGGTTCCCGTGAGGATTTTAGTTTGATTTATGGCAATTTAGGTGATTTTTAGCTTCACATTTATGAAGAGGACAAAGCAGTGGAGCTAAAAATCACCTATTTAGCCCTTTCCACGTTTTTTTCTTTTTATTATTTGCATTACAATGTAATCTAAAATGTCTCAGATATCCTTAAGACCTAAATGATTGAGTTATTTGGGGTCAAGTTATGCCGTTCATAAATGATCGTTTTAATATATCACAAAAATACGTCTATGTGCGAGTTCTTTAACTTCTACTCTCGGGAGAAGACGATTAATACGTTTAGTGGAAACAAAGGTTATGTAATTACGCTAATTAGAAACAACGTTGAAGAGAAAAAACCTAATTTTTATGCCCAATTTATAAGACTTATTAGATTATTCAAATATGGGCAAAACTGTATCCTTTGGTGAAAAATTACAGCCAAATTTGCACTTTGCTATCGTGTTATAAGCGTCATTGCTAAAAATTAACCGACAACCGTCAAATGACCTAAGATTTAACCGTCGACCGTCCAAACGGCTCAATATAGACCGTCGGCCGTCGAAGGGACGTTTCCCCCACTCCCCTATTGAGAGTTTGAGACCCTCTTGAAACCAGTAACTTTGAATTCACTAAAAGGCATAGAAATAGTTCCAAGTTAAAGTAATCAGCCACTTAATTCAAATGAGGATGCCAGTTTATCACCAGAGTCTCCTATCAACCAACAGGCAGACAGCTTTAGCGCGAGTGACACTGACTCTGAAGGAGAGGAAGACAGCTTCTCTTGAAACAACACTGAGCATGATCCGCATAATCAGTAGGGCCCCACTGAAAACCGCCAAGGTGAGTGGACCCCCTGGATAAATATATTTATTATTATTATTACTGATGAATCTGCTATGGCCAAGGAATCTTCGGTTTCTTTGATGAGCCATGATCCGAATGATCTTGGATTATCGATGCTGATCCAAATAATCCAAAGACGAACGCACCCATAGTTTCGGAACAATGTGAATCTCATAGAATTCATTGTCGACACTCGATCACAATCACTTCCTGGCAACATATTAGTCGAGCAGTCTTCCACATATCTTCTATTTTAATGACCGGAATTTGTAATTGTGGATTTTTCAGCGTTTTTACTCTACTTATGTTCTTCCTGGAGATAAACAAAGCATGTTCCTCGGATGAAAGAATACTCTATTAAGAATATTCGCCAAGAATTTGAATTCATTTTTCCTTCATACAGTTTAGGGCTCGGTTGTATACAAAGTTCCGCCTTGCGCGACTATAAACCTTTACCTTAGACATAGAGTTTTCACAGTCATTCATTCATTCTTTCATTGGTCGAATAAACGTTGTCGGCGATTTTCATTGGTCTAGAGCACGTAAACAGCACATGTCCCAAAAAGAGAGAACCGATTACGGCATTATCACTTTAAACTGGGAAACAGTCTAAAGGCGAATTCAAGGTAAAATCAGAAAAACGGCGAGTGCAAGAGCCTGGTAAAAGGTAAGGACAGTTACTCAAGATCATGGCGTACTTAAGATATAATTGGAAATTTCAGCATTTCTCTATCTCTCTCATATGGTGGTTGTGTAAAACGAATGGCGTAAATCGCGAGAGTGTAAATTCTATCCCTTTTCGACACTAAGGTTTCCTATTCTTAGATCTTCAGCTTTCATTAGATCGACATAATTTCGTGATGTTTGAGATGAGCATACTACAACTCTAAACGACAAAAAGGTATCGACGTCCTGTTGGAAATGCATTCACGCTACCTGACATTATATTCTACAAGCCCAAGATATTTGTTACTCTCACATAAACTTGTCAATTTTAATTATATATCGAAATAATTAGTTCACATTTTGCAAAATGAGAACTAGTTAGTTCGATATATAATTAAAATTATTAAGTTGATATTGCAAGGCACAAAATAAAGCAATATGACACGACAGCAGGGCGCTTCGAAATTCAATCTAATGCATTTCACTTTGAATCTACAAACAGAGCAAATAATCCAAGGACGAGATAAAAATTTCAATGTTAATATTAGTATAGCGCTTATTGAGAGAAAGTAATGGCTGTTACACTAATTACAGGTGGGAGTTTTCTTTTAGTCTCTGTACCTCCTGGTTGTATGAGAATTTTCTCAATAATTCGCAAAATAACCAAAATTCAATGAAGCGCCATAAAATGTATTAGACAGAAATTATGACATTGTTTACCCAGTTATGAACATGCATGTCTTAAAACTGGTTGAAAAGAGGAATATTACGTTTACCTATAGCTTTTCTCATGCTCCAGGAAGAGAGGAACTTGTAATTTTATTCAACAAGAATGCTAAATTTAGTCCTCTGTGTTGACCATTGATTGGTCTCTGTGTGGTCAGAAAGAAAACAAAGTGAATGGGAAGTTCGGAACCTTTGTGGGAGGTTATATATTGCATGTACTGTAATAATGCAATGAAAAGCTACAGGAACTTCAACAAAGTTACCAAGGAAACATGTCACATTCACAACACAATGTACAGAGAGAGGGAGAGGAGTGCTTAAACTAGGGAACTTTTACATTTTGAGTTCTTGTGCCGGTGAATGGTTTATAAATGAAACATTCTGGTCCTTGATGGCTTAATCACTGCAAAGCAGTAAAGTCCTAATAACACAGACACATATTGAAGTTTGGAGAAGTTCTCAAGCGGGCCTTGAAAGCTGTCGGCTTCCGACCTTTGCAGTCTAGCTTGGTAAGGGATAGCTGCCTTTAGAAACCGCCAAGCCAAAGCCTCTTAACTAACTCTAGTAGACAGCGATGCCGAACCGAGTTCCAGAGTGAGCTCACACCCCGAAGCCGCCTGATTTTATTGTTAAAATTTTAACAGGAAGAGAACAACAATCGTTGCAACATTGTCGCTAGTGGAACTGTACCGTAGATGTGTGCCTTCCATCCCTATCAGATATGTTATGTAGTTGCCATAAAACCAGTCACTTCATTTTCACTATAAGAAGTGTACTTGGTGCTATCCTAGTGTATTGCATTTTGATGTAAAAGCCTGTAGTGCTTTTATATTAGAAATAGAAATGTAATCTGTTTGCTTAATACAAATTTCAGAGGAAGTTTAATTTGGTTTGACAAGAGTGTCATGAGATTTTAATTTGATCTAACAAAAGTGTCTCGTTAGTTTTGTGTGATAGACTTCCCTTTGCTGTAGTTTTGATGGATAAATGCGTCATGTGAAAAGGAGAGTAAAACGGAAGATGTGGTGGTTGCCATCACTTCGCTCCTGTTAGATGTCCATTCAGTGGTAACCTAGATCATGGTCGTAGTTCCTTGAAAACAATATTGACTTTTCTACTTCGCTTTTATTATTGATTGATTGATTGATTAATTGATTGATTGATTAATTGATTGATTGATTGATTGATTGATTTTTATTTTTATTCTTTTAAATTTATTATTATTATTATTATTATTATTATTTTGCATTTTAACTCCGGGTTACGGGTGCTGGTCGACGAAACTATTTGGATAGTTCCCTCGTCAACTTAGACATTTCCCGAGTAAAAGAAAAAACAAGAAAACATTTGTCACGATTCACTGGGATAGGTTGAATGACTGTTTAAATTTAGGCGACGCATCAAATATATTACATAATCATTAATAATAGTTATTATTTCTATTTTGCATTAATGCAATTTGGATCCTACGTGAGTGACTCATACCGAGAACGGAAATCATCCTTGTCTCTGTTTCGACAGATCCATGCAATGTATCCAGATACGTATGTACGTACATAACCATTTAATTTAAAGTATTTTCAAGAAAGTATAAAGTCTCTTGTTTTTGTCTTTCAGTGTTCAACGATCATGGTTGTTCAGTGCTGCTTCATCAGTTTGACGATTTTTGTCCTTGCAGGTACGACATTATCTAATCGTTCATTGCAAAACCAAGAAACAATACCTAAATTATGTTAAAGAAAAAGAGCGACTCGCTTTTTTTTTTTTTTTTTTTTTTGACGTTTTTAAGTAATAAATAAATTGTATATTATAAAAATATAAGCCATTATAAGAAGTACTAGTCATGCAGGCAGGTAATAAAAATGTTGTCCATGTGAATTTTTAGCGAACAATTGAAATCGGAAAGACCATGGTTTGCGTCAAATCCCTGAGAAGCCAAAATTCCTTTCAGGCTTTGTTGGGACCTTTCAGAGTTTCTTTGTAACTTTTATGCCTCTTTATTTTCTTGCAGTGTACATCACAATTTAATTCACTTCACAAATTGAAAAGAAAATATGCCAAATTTCAGAGATGGAAGAATTTGCACACGGTATTTACACAATTTCAATTTAACTTTTAATTTCTTTTTTTTTTTTTTTCACAGTTCATGGATATCCGGAAGGTAAATGTTGATGTCAATAACCCTCGTTAGCCTGGGTGTTTTTCGTCAGCTTTTAAAATTATTTCTTTTCCTTGGAGACCTGGGCGGGTAGTCACCCCCTCCTCGCTCCCAAGCTGGAACCTAAAATGTTTTTCCTTGTTTTCAGCGAGTGCTGTTGATGGCGGTTATTCTGATTGGAGTAAGTTTTCAGAATGCAACGCCTCTTGTGGACGTGGTGTGAAGATTCGCAAGCGATCTTGTAACAGTCCTGAACCTACGAACGGACGGAAAGATTGCAGTGATCTGGGACCAGCCATGGAATCCGAAGCATGCAACTCATTTCCCTGCCGTATGTTGGATTTTTTTTTTCTCAGCAGTTTCCGTGATGATTTAAGTCACTATAGATTTTTTTATTTGTGCATAATTTTGTTCATATTCATGCAAGTGGTTTATTGCAGATTCCTTGACTTTTCTTTAAAATTTAGCCTGTAACAAAAACGTAAGTTCTAGAGCAGTCCCTTTCTTAACGACGAAAGCTTTAAATTGCATTGCGCATGCTTCCATATTTTCTGGCATCGTTTTCCAACCATTTTCAATCTGTAAGCTAAACCTGATTATAACTGTGTTTACTTAAGTATTTCCTTAAATGGTTTGCCCCTACTCTATCTTAGATTCTTTCTATTTTCACCTTTTAGCCGTCAATGGTGGTTACTCTCAATGGTCAAATTTTACGGCGTGCACTGCAACCTGTGGAGGAGGACTGCAGAGCCGTACACGAACTTGTACTAATCCCCTGCCGTGTTGTGGAGGGATAAACTGTGAACATCTTGGACCAAGCGAGGAGACAAAGGAGTGCGGCACATGCCGTTGTGGTTAGTGTAAATGATGTGTTTTGACTAAGGGCTGACTCCGGGATCAGATTACGTTCGCTTCTAAAATGTAACCACCCGGTAAAACTGCTTGTAGACTATCACTATCTATTACTGACCAAGCTTAAGTTAGTTCCTAAGCCGGGTTCCAATTTGGATGGGATTCCAGTAGATCAGTTTAACAAATTGACGTCAGTTTTTCATGTGTCTCTCCTGTTATTGATCATGAATTTCGTCATAACATTGTCAAAGTAGCTGACTACTTTGACAATGTTATGACTAAATTCATTGCCAATAACAGGACAGAGGCATTAAAAATTGACTTCAATTTGTTTTTTACGATAACAAATCGTCTAATTGTCCGCTCTCGCTCGTTGACGCGTCGCATAAATCAAGTTATAAATGCATGTGTCTGTCCGCTTATTGACAATGAAAATTAGCCAATGAGCGCGCAAGCATTTCTGCAGTTATCGTAAAAAGCTCAATTGTCTGTCTACGTCACTGTCATGGTGACAATGTTGGCTCATCAGAGATACATATACGGCTTTCTCATACGCTTACTCACAAGAGATGGTCGCTCATGATCAAAGAAGTGTTTTTGGTCCACATTAGAACTAAGCGCTAGACTTGGGTCGAGAAAGGTGTGAAGATATTGTAGTTTAGCCAATCCTTAGAATAAAATCTGGTTCAAAAACACACTGAACTAGAGCTCTTCCACTTGAAATACTACATTATAATTATTTTTGTCACTCGAGATCTTGACGCTAAACTTTCAATTTATTTTCTTACTCCAGAGGTTGATGGTGGATGGAGCGAATGGTGCACTTTTACGCCGTGTAGTGTAACTTGTGGGGGAGGGGTACGGTACCGTAACAGAACTTGTACTAATCCATCACCACAAAGTGGAGGCCAAGACTGTCTGGGTCCAGCTTCTGAATCACAGAAATGCAACACAGAGTCATGCCGTGAGTATTTGATTTCATGGGATTTTCTCCAATCCAACCAGGTCGTGTTAGTGTAAGATACATTACCTCATCTCTCTTCTTGGATTAATTTATCACGAAACCACCAGGAACAAACTGCTATATAGTGACACTGACGTATTTCTCTAGAAAATGCATTTGAGATGCAGCTGACTCTGATACTTTGCTACTGCCATATATTATTGCTAAAGGAGATCTTATGTGAGATTCTAGGGATCTTTGGATCCGGTTCTATAAGAGGTTTTAAATTACGTGAAAGGAGTCAGAGGCGCGGAGTACCCCATGGCGAGTATAAACCATCACTGCATGTGGCCATTGCATTGTGTCCTTAGACAAGACAGAGAACTGTCATGGACAATTTTGCAGATCTTCTGAGGGCAAGCCTACAATAGACTATCATCCCACACAGGTTGAAGGGCAATACTCCTATCCTCTTCATGAAGGATTCCAGAGTACTCGTGCTTGCTTGGTGAGCAACACTTAACCTTTCTTACTTTGTCTAAATTTTTAAGATGACGGTAACTACACTAAGTGGTCTGAATGGTCTGACTGCAGTGTAATATGTGGAGGTGGAGTCCAAAAGCGTGCAAGAACCTGCACCAATCCCCCTCCTAGAGAAGACGGAAGAAACTGCGAGGAGCTGTCATTAGGACCTGCTAACGAGAGTCAAGAATGCAATCCGACCCCATGCCGTAAGACAACTTATTCATGATATTTAAAATTTGGAATACTACAGCTGTGCTCTTATGTAATTGAATTACTTTCTTTAAAATACGACTTTTATATCTTTGTTGTATTGCACAAACCTTAACATACACTAGTGGTAATGGTGTTTTTATATTTTGAGAACGTTCTACCAGTGATTTAAATTCCAAATCACATTAATTCAAGTCTATAAGCTGGAATTTTCTAACCAAATTCGATCAGATGCGAAAATTGATTGTTATCCTTACTTGTTGAAGTCCCCATTTCATAAGGTAACTTGCGAATTTTTCTCGCCTTTAAACCGTTACTGGTCAAAATAAAACTGAGCAAAAGAATATATTCGTCCACATTTTCAACTCTCGTAGAGAAATGTAATTACAAAGTTGCTTTACGTGCGTTTGTATTTCCTTAGCGATCGATGGTAACTATACAGAATGGACTGAGTGGTCTGATTGCAGTGCATTTTGTGGTGGAGGCTTGCAAATACGATTACGAAATTGCACCAACCCCCCTCCACAGTACGATGGGAAGAACTGCGAAAAACTGGGACCAGCTGATCAGAAACAAGAATGCAACTCAGATTCTTGCCGTAAGTTTTTAGTCTTTCAGTTCAAATGTAACCATTTACTCTCAGAAAATTATCAACGGTAGATTAGCCATTCTTAAATTTTTGTCTCTATCAAACACTGTCTAATTTAAAATTACTGAAAGTTCTTTACCACATATACCCACTTTTGGGATTTCCTTAGCAATCGACGGTAACTACACCGAATGGAGTGAGTGGACTGATTGCAGTATAACCTGTGGAGGGGGTTCCCAGTCGCGATCAAGAAAATGTACCAACCCCCCTCCACAGTACGGTGGGAAAAACTGCGACGAACTGGGACCGACTAATCAGACACAAGAATGCAACCCAGATCCTTGCCGTGAGTAACTGTGATTTTCTGTAATTACATGGGCGTGCTATAATTTGGACGCTTACCAAAATCACAAAAGTAATTAACTTGAAATGTTTGAAAATGCTGGACATAACCATGGGACTTGGCTGGTGGCGATATATTATCCTTATGCAACCATTAGAATAATTGACTTCACTGAATTTCAATTCAAAGCATGCTTTGCCCACTAAGGCCATTGTTACTTAAAGGTCCAAATATTGTTTATCGGTTGATAAATTTTAGAGAAGTTTACAGAATGCTTCATTATGGAATTGGGAATCGCGCCGGCATACGGACCTCTTGTTCATTGTTGTCCCTAAAGCGTTTGGAAACTATCAATGTTGTTCAGCAATGGCAGAAAATTAACAACTTTTTGTTTCTTTGTTTTCTTTTTTTTTCCGGGTAGCAATCGATGGCAATTACACGGAGTGGTCCGAATGGTCGGACTGCAGTTTAACTTGTGGTGGAGGATTGAAAACAAGGGCAAGACAATGCACCAGCCCTCCTCCACAATATGGAGGAAAAACCTGTGAGAGACTGGGGCGCGCTAATGAAACTCTCTCATGCAGCAAGGGAAAATGCCGTGAGTTTTTACTTCCGCTCTAACGGGTACTTCTAGGGCTTTATGTCACTTATATCAATATATAACCTAAATGACGTCTGTTGTACGCTATTCTGTCTAAGGTGTAAAAACGTAGGAATAGCACGCGCGCATGCGCACGTGATGTTAACAGCAAGCCAATGAGGCTGTAGGAGAAGTTTTATACATGAAGCCGATGTCGATGGATTACCTTCAGTTGATGATTGACAGCTAGTACCATCATGAACAAGCAGTTTATAGTTCCTGGCACTTGACACTATAAATAAATCTCCTCATACAGACGAACAAGGAGCAAAAGTACAGAGAATTAATTTCCTATTTCGACTTTCATTTCACAGCGATCGATGGTAACTACACTGAATGGTCGGAGTGGTCTGACTGCAGTGTCACATGTGGAGGAGGAAAGCAGAAACGTTCAAGAACTTGCACCAATCCACATCCAAAACACGGCGGAAAGAATTGCGACGAGCTGGGAACGGCTAACGCGACTCAGGAATGTAACCCAGACCCCTGCCGTACGTGCCTTATGTTTAGTTTCACTTTTAAAAAATTAATGATACTTCAACTGTCAACAAGACTTGTAAACAACAACTACAAAGCAAACACACATTTTCATTTTTATCCGACCAATTTTCTTTGTTTCCAAAATTGTTCTGTTTTGCAATAGTGCCAAATCTATGTTCTCATATCTCGAGAAACATATGCAAAATTGGTCAAATTAGATACAAGAGGATAGGTTGTTGTATCAGCACTGACCTCAGTGGCTAAAGTTTCACTCTGAAAAAGGAAACTTTAGTTAAATCGTAACAAGGATAACACAACACAGTTTTCGTGAGTAATTTTTGTAATAATAATGTTGCAGCAACTGATGGTAATTATACAGAATGGACTACGTGGTCCGACTGTGATGTAACGTGTGGAGGAGGGGTCCAGTCCCGATCAAGAAAATGCACCAACCCAGCTCCACAACACGGTGGAAAGAGCTGCGAGGATCTGGGACCAGCCAATCAAACACTCGAATGTAACACAAGCCCCTGCCGTGAGTACACATCTTTAGTCCACATACAATGCTATAGAATCGATATAGAAAAAACAGTGGCCAACGCAATGAATGCAGTACACGAGGTTGTAACACCTTCGGGTATACAACGGCTTTCTTGTATTCTGATTGGCTGTGTTTTTTATGGTATGGTACATGTCCAGTGATTGCCAGTTACCGCTTCTCAAGATTATGTTCCTTATGTGATGTTAAGCTATCATTGATCTTTCTTAGCGATCGATGGTAACTACACTGAATGGTCGAAGTGGTCTGACTGCAGTGTCACATGTGGGGGAGGAAAGCAGAAACGTTCAAGAACCTGCACCAATCCACCTCCAAAACACGGAGGAAAGAATTGCGACGATCTGGGTCCTGATTCAGAGTCTCTGGAATGTAACCCAGACCCCTGCCGTGAGTATTTAACTTTTGACACATGAATGATACTTGAACTGCCAACAAGACTTGTAAAGGGGAGAAAGATCGTCATAAGCCAAAAAACGAGTAACTAAAATAAGTCTTGAAACTGTTAGGATGAGAACATTCTTAGAGACAGCTAGAATTGATTGGCAATGAGTGGAAACCTTGTTTGCGTTGTTGTCGTTGTTCCCTGAGGGCTTTAGCGGCAGCCAATTTACTACCTTGAACAAGAAACTCGAGCTCTTTTTGGAAGAAACATACCAACAAAATAGGTCGAAATACTAGCGGGAAAAATTGGGCCTTAGTCCAGTATTAGGCTTGAAGTATTATTATTATTGTTTGTTTGTTTCCTTTGACAACTTGTCTCCAAGGTTAAGGTTTTTCTCTGTAAAGAGAACTTTTCGTTAAATCCACACAGAGATAAAACAACACAAATTTGGTGACTAATTTTATAATTATAATAATAATTTTGCAGCAATTGATGGCAACTATACAGAATGGTCTAAGTGGTCCGACTGTGATGTAACGTGTGGAGGAGGGGTCCAGTCCAGATCACGAAAATGCATCAACCCAGCTCCACAATATCGTGGAAAGAGCTGCGAGGATCTGGGACCAGCCAATCAAACACTCGAATGTAACAAAAGCCCCTGCCGTGAGTGCACATCTTTAGTCCACATAACATTTAAGCAGCTGGGTATTTAACGAATATCTGCGACTCGGTCAGTTGTCAAGATCAGGCAAACTTCATGGGTAAACACAGGTGTTAGTTTCTAATTAAAAGAAGCTGTTGGGTTGCGTTGACTGGCAAGTTTAGCTAAATGACAGCTTATCCGCTTATTGTATTTTCTCAGTATACACACGAGTACATACATACATACATGGTTTATTTGATAAAGCAGGTTGAATTAAGAATTTGCAAGACGTTAAGTCCTGATGTGGACCTGCACTATCTAAAATGATTAATTAATAAAGACCTAGATGATAAATTGAAAATGGGTAAATAAAAAATGATAATTGAAATAAAGAAATATTAATAACAATATATAGTAAATATTAGAAATATTTTAAGTCAAAGATTTGTTGGAAATGCTGCAGGAAGCTTTAGCAAAACTGACAGATTTTAGAATACTCTTATTTTCCTTAAGTTTTCTCTTTACACAAGTGTGTATACCAAGAAAATATTGGGGACAACTAAATGTTCCAAGGTGTACCACGAGAAAGTATTGCGTAATTATTTCATACCATGCGATAGAAAATAGTGGCCATGCAGCACCTTCGAGTATAGAACAGCTTTCCTGTACTTTGATTGGCTGTATTTTCTATGGCATGGTACAAATCCAGTGATTGCTAGTTATACCGATTTTCAAGATTAAGTTCCTTATGTGATGTTAAGCTATCATTGATCTTTCTTAGCCATCGATGGTAACTACACTGAATGGTCGAAGTGGTCTGACTGCAGTGTCACATGTGGAGGAGGAAAACGGAAACGTTCAAGAACCTGCACCAATCCACATCCAAAACACGGCGGAAAGAATTGCGACGACCTGGGCCCTGCTTCAGAGTCTCTGGAATGTAACCCAGACCCCTGTCGTGAGTTAACCTCTTACGTTCGTGTGGTGGGAGACGTCAAATTTGTTATTATGTTTTACATATTAGCACACACATATCATTAGCTCACCGCTGGACTAGAAACGGTGTCAAGAGACCAAGCAACGGGGGCCAAGCAACGCTCGTTAATGCTGGCCGCAGAAGAATCAGTTAACTTTTCTGCGTCAGAAATTTTGTTTCTTTTATATATATAGTGAACATTCACGCTGCCACATACGTACATTCGCCACTTTGGAAACGAGGACAAAATTTAGGGCGTGTCATCTCGCAGTCGCTTGTGGGATCGTGGGGACAAAACAAAAGATGAGAAGTCATGCCGTTGTGTGTTGTGAGACCAGTAATGGTCTCAAAAAGGCCTGTGAGACTTGGTACGTCCCGGATTTCTTCTCATTTCTAAGGTGGTTGGTTATTTTCGAAAAATAACTGGGCCCAGGGGATTCCACCCTCTATTTTCCTTCATTCATTTCTTTCCATGTTTCTTCTCTTATTTGTTTACTTATTTTTTTTTTCATTTATTTCTAGCAATCGATGGTAATTACACGGAGTGGTCTGCATGGTCCGAATGCAATGTAACCTGTGATGGCGGATTACAAACTAGGACGAGGCAATGCACCAACCCTCCTCCACAATACGGTGGCAAGGACTGTGAAGAGCTGGGACCGACTAATGCAACCCAAGAGTGTAATACTCACCCATGTCGTAAGTTTCAGTGTTATTAACGAAACAATGTTCCTTTTGCTTAAAACGTTTGCATTTAACACCACCACTGGGCTTGATTAAGAAGAAAAAAAACGTATATTTTTTTGTCAACGCCAATAAAAACCTTGCATTAGGTTTAGCCAATCACCGAAGTTTCAGCTTCTAAAGTGCAGGTTTTCTTGTGAAATTCGTCTCCATAGAGGCCCAAAATTCGAACATCGTTGCCCCCATTTTGAACAGTATTCAGCAGCTAGGCTGCATTTTCGTGACGTCATTCCGTCCGAGAGATTTCATCCAAATGGCTTCCGACAAGCCTTTTAACTACCACTCTGGGTTATGGCTGCTCTTGAGCCATATTATTTTGAGCCAAACATGCTCCAAACTCCGAACATGAAAGCATTGAGGATAGTGAAGTGGATAATCGCTTGGAAAAAATAGATTTTGCTGACCTTGTCAAGGATGCCAAGTCAGTTGCAGGTTTTTCTCCATTCCGCCAATTTCGAGTCGGACTGAATGACGTCACATATACACGGCCTGGCTGCCTAGAGAGTTTCAAAATAGCTGCCTCCGAAGTCGCTTCTTTCGAGACGAATTTCCTCAGGATAGTGGGTACTTCAGAGGCTTAAACGTCGGTGAGTGGAAAAGCTGAATGTTTACTTGCTATAGGAGAAAACAACAACAAGTAATTAAGCTTTTCGGAGTGAACTCCTTTAAAAGCCTGTTTTGAGATAGATGCGACCCCCAGCTTGCGCAATCGACCATGCCCTGGTTGTGGAATAGGATAGGTAAAGTTTGCAAATAAAACTCAATCTTTGGTTGTTAGATTCATTGACTGACTGAATGACCGAATGACAGACTAACTGGCTGACGTACGGAAGGATGTACAGACCAGTCGACTGACTGAATGACTGACTGACTGACTGACTGATGACTGACTAAAGGACTGATGGAAGGAAGGAAGGCCGAAGGAAGGACTGACAGACAGAGATATCGACCGATCGACCTATGGACAATCTGACTGACTGACCACAGATGACTTTATTGACTGTCAATAAATGAAAACCATCTAAGATTACTTACTCAAATGTAACGCTAAATCCTACCAATTTTATCTTGATAGCTCCACCTTGCTCAGCTGGTCTTGACATTGGGATCGTGCTCGACAAATCCAGAAGCGTAAATATCCGTAACCTAAAGAAAATAATCGCTTCCCTTGCTGAACTCGTGGATAGGTTTGAGCCGGGCCCCGACAAAGATCATTTTGGTCTGGTAACATTCAATCGCAGAGCCTATACTGAGTTCACGTTCTCAGATGAAACCCTTTACCGCAAAGAAACACTCAAGAAAAAAATCTCAGAGATCCCGTTAACACTGGCCCTTCAAACGCGGACTGACCTGGCTATGAAAGAAGCTCGAGACAACTTGTTTTCACCGAGCGGCGGGGACAGACCGGAAAAACCGAACATCATGATTTTCCTGACGGATGGAAGACCAACAAATCAACCACGGGATTTCGCTACGTTTGCTGCCGAGTTTTACAAAGATAGTAAGGTATTGATTGCCTGAATATACGTTCTTGGGCTCGAACTGACTCAAATTCAAATTCAAATTCAAAATCAATTTAATTTTCTAATTTTCACTATACAGGGCATTTTAGATACTATTTATAGGTAAAAAAGTTAAGTTTCCATGGCCAACCTATAATTCTTTCTTTAAAAACGAGAAAAACACAGTGGTACACGATTCTCAACATACTAAAGGGGTGGTGAATGGTTCTGCAAAAACCATGGGTCTTGCAAAATTTTCTACGAATTTCACAGGTCCCGCAGTCTCGTTTCTTAGCGGTCTTGAATTTCTCTGGGTGTCGACTTTTTTTTTCGAGGTTAGGAAAGTCTCGAAGTCCAATTTGTTTATTGTTATAAGAGATGTTTGAACGTCTTAGAGCACGTCTCGCACTCGCTTTTAAAACACTTTGAAGTCTAAGTCTCGCAAACACATTTGAAAAGTCAAAATGCCTTGGGCTAGTTAAGAGAAACGCTTGTCTCGTCTTCTTTAACCTGAGTATCAGGCCTTTTCTGCCTTTAGAAAAAGAAAAAGAAAAGTCTGATACTCAGCTTACGCGTTCTTGCAAAGGTTCACAACATTGGAGCAAAGCAGATGGAAAACGAGTCCGTTCACTAAACCCTCCTGCACTCTCTCATGATCGGACGATAAAACTTAGACCCCTTCCCTCACTGTTAGTTTGTAAGATCGACTCATCATGCAGGATCTCAATTAAATCAGGGCCGTTTCGTGTTGTTTTGATTGGCAGGTTGCTGGTTTATATACCGTTGCGGTGGGTATTGGAAACCAGATCAAAAGGGAAACCTTGAAAGACATAGCTGGTGAAAATGGAAGTGTCATAGCCATCGAAAGCTTTGATCAGCTAGCGAACGAACTGAGTGAAATTAAAGACAAAGTTTGTGGTAAGTAAGAAACAATAACATATGGGTTGTCGTTTTCGCCCCGAAAGACAGACCAAAGCAGTCTTTAACTGACGAAATTGTGTAGAAAGCTTAAGGTCCGAAATGTGGTAAAGAAGTTAACTTGCCTACCCTTGCATTGGAGACAAGATTCTGTGTTTCGAAGGGTACGAGTTGTCTGAAGACCCGCGGGGAAAGTCCTCCCATATATGGGCCATATTGGTATATGCCGCGAGATAGGGTAGCGTTTTTTTCTTTTTTTTGAGGTCTTGATCCTTAAATAGGGTATCATTTTTCCCTGTTGACATTGTGTTCCCAGTGTGATCCTTAGATAGGGTACCTAAATTTTATCAGGTAAAAATGCAGTGCGTAAATGCCCAGCTAAACAAAACAAGATGATCTATTAAAACTGAACCTTCGATTAACTTCCATTGCTACAGATACGAAATATAGCTGACCTGTTCCCGCTATTCTTAGGGTGCGTTTCTTTAAGAAAATCCAAGATTGGATTCTTAAATCGGACAACGGATTTTGCGTTTCTTTACTAAACAGATCAATCCAAGATCACTCGAATCGTGGTGCATCAAAGGAACCTAAGAATTCACTCTGGTTAACGGATTTAAGAATCCAATCTTGGATCTTTTTTAAGGAAAGACACCCTTACTTTAATAGAGTGCTATATTTGTAGTGTTTGGGCCTTAACAGGGTATCAAATTTTATCTGCTTCATCCTTAAATGGGGTCAGGTTTTAACACCCTTCGCGGCACACACCTATCCGAAAATTACATAAGAACCCCCCTCCCCCTTCCTCCTCCGGGTCTGAAGGCAACAAATATAACGAGTAATGCTTTACCGTGTTATTATAACCCTAGTCGTTATGTATTTTTCTTCTAACGTAATTTTTTTCTACCTCTTCTCTATTTCAGACTAGTGCTATGGGATTTATCTAAAGAGGGTGTAGAACTCGAAGTAAAGAAGATGAGCTGGCCAGTGATAACATTAGCACTGATTTAGAAGGATCTATATCCGGGATTTTGGAGCAGGAAATACACAATATAAACTGTTTAAATATACCACACAAAGTGGTACTTTGACTAGCTGTACTAGAAAAAATATGGTCAAGAACATGGGGTACAATAAAAATAATACAACTCAGGTGAATTGCACTCGTCGCACAGTAATCTTCTATACATATTAGATGTGTTCGAATCACTTTACCACACTCTGGGTTAACGAACGCTCATAAAAACGTGCAGAAAAGTTCTAACATCTTAAAACCTAGCATACACTATGTCGTTAGGACAGGGACAAATATTGCAAAAATATGGCTTCCCTTGTATTTTATGAGCTGTGTAAGGCATTGTGGTAAAATTTACAGCCGCCATCTATTTTTCCAACGGAGGATTGTGAAGCAGGCCGAGGTTGGAATATCAATTCTTCTACTGATTCACTATAATGCTTGTTCAGAGCTGACTTGATTAAACATTCCAAACATTAAGACTGTAACTCTTTGATTTTCATGCCGCTTGGCTTTATCAGAATTGTATAGAAGCAGTGATAAGATGTTAATTTCAGCAGGAGTAACAGAGGGGGGGGGGGGGGGGGAGAGGTGTACTCGACATCAATGGAAATCTCCCTTATTCTTTCAAACTCCTTTATCGACAGCAAGGTTGTAAGCATCTCAGTTTTTTCTACTCTTTTTTTGTATTCCAGCCCGTTAAATCCCTGCCCTTTCATACAATTTCATCCTAAAATAAATAACTGACAGCATGTTTCTCTGCGCATGCGTTATACACCTCAGAAACAACGAGAATACGAATCAAAAGTTGTTCTCTGTTTCGGGATTCTTTGCGAGGTTAAAATTGATAAAACCGAAGTTTCGGCAACTTTCACTTGCCATCTTGGGAGAAAAATATAAAGTCAATATGGCGGACTGATGGTAAATTGACAAAATGAAATAAAATAAAAACATCAATCCGCCATCAAACTTGCCAAAACGTCGGTTACATCAGTCAATTTTAACCTGGAAAAGAATACCGAAAACAGAGAACAGCTTTTGCTTTTGAAGATTACAGGTGAAAGTTTCATACAGTTAAAGAGAATACGACAGTGAGCTATTCTTGTTTTTGCAAATTTAATTTAGAGCGTTGTCTCAGCTTCTTCGTTTGTTGGCCCTTTTCATATCAAGCAACGCTATTTACGAGAGTTGCATACATGTATCTCTCAAATTTCATCATGTTTAGGGGTGCATAATTACCTCTTAAAGGAAAGTCACATAATCTGAAATGGTTCATTACCATAAGAAATGTGAGAAATCTATATCCATTTTGCTTCAAGGTAAATCTGAAGCTAAGACGCTTGCGGAGCTGGCGAAAGAAGTCGGCTTCTCGGTTTCGACCGCGAGGGCAACATCGATCGAAATATACTGGTTGTTCTTTACTTAATAATCTTGCATAGCACTAATGATTCATTCGGTTCGTCCGAAACAACAACAAGAGGAAGTTAACCGTTTTCAAACTAACGCTAAATACGAGCTTTATACTGTCCACTATAACACTAAGCCAGTGAACAGACGCTTTTCTTTGCCAAACGGAATCAGTCTAAGTGTGATGTGTAATTCAGTATACACCATTAAGATAGTTTTTCAGGCTATTCTCCTGTACATATTTACCACATTGTATAAATTCCATAGATTGTTCAACTTGAGTTTCGCAGTTGGACAAATCTGTTCGTATGCAGCGTATAATGACTCCGATATGCCGGAAGACGTTTTTTCAAGTACTCATATTCAGTTCAAGAACTATCGCTGACTGGAATTGCCTCCCCGAGGAGATAGTTACTTCTAGTTCCTTAGATTCTTTCAAAACCAATCTGTCAACGTTTTTTAAGTAATTCTTTTAGATACATTTAGTGTTTTTAATTTTCTTTTTTTTCAGTCCTTATGTTGTCATGAGATTTTACCAACTCAACCTAAGTAAATGTATATATTCCACCAAACACAAATATGTAAACTTTAAATTTACACGTACAAATGAAGCACTGACTGGAACAATAAATGTCAGTAAAGCTGGCTGATAATATATGGGTGTTAGCCCTAAAAATTCCTTCTAGATGTTACGAAAAATGTGTCAACTGTTTCGCTGAATCTTCAGGCATTTCCCTTGTAGACATCTTTACTGTGGAGAAGTATCACACATGTTCTTTCCACGACTTGCTTCCGCCCTTCTCCGCAGCAATGATAACGACAGGTTCAATTTATTCTGAAGCAAACATAGACTGAAGCCTTAAATGCCATACTATCATGAAACTTGACAGCTATTTGAGAACACGAAAAAAATTTAGAACATTTAGAAAACATGAGGTTTCTTAAATTTCTCAAGTGTTCTCCAATTTCGGAGTGTTTCCTGACGGACTAGCAGAATACATTGTTTAGGATTTACAAGTTTTATATATGATAAAGATTCAACACGTGCAAGACAAACAGAACAAGCTCTTTATTTTATACTTGCACGCGACGTGCACAACATCTGTTCTGCAGATTGTGGACTTCGAGGTCAATTATATTATCTCATATATGTATTTTTTTAACTTTACTTGGTGCGTTTTCATCAACTATAATTGACTATGAAAACGGAGACAAAGATATTTAAACTCCAATTGATAACAATTCAATTTCAAACCGAATTCGGATGCGATGATGACGGACATATTACCCTCAATTCGTTGTCGGAGAATTGCTTTTGTTCTGATAAACCACACGCGTTTTTGAGGAATGATAATTAATCGTGATTACTACCAAATGTGTATTATGCTTGGCTCAATATTTGAACCGGATCTGAAAATTTCATTTCCTTTCAGAGCGCCATCAGGCTCAGAAGGAAACTGACTTTGGGTTGTAAATTTTCCCTGTGGAAAAGTTGGCTTTCCGCCTGTTAATTCACAACAAGATATCATTAGGAAATGAATGAATACAACAATTGATTAATCCTGATAATTGATTGAATCCAAAGTTAAGATGACATGTAAGTGACCGGGTTTCCTATATCTTTAAGTTGTCCGTTTTGTTCAGAACAATGCGTATTAACCTCATTCGACCACATTCCTTGTCACCTCCTTGCGCCATCTCTTTTAAGGGCAGACATCCCAAGGAGTTTAGGATGCTGTGGTCTTTCTTCATTCTTATCGTGTAACAATTTGGGAAGAAGAGCTTTCACTATCAAGGAGCCAATATTTTTAATGAACTATCAATCGAATTTAGATCCATAACTTCAAGATTTCTATTTAGCATAAGCTTAAGTGAACATTTTTACTAATTTTGTACGCCTTTTTACCCATTTTTACCTTTTTTACCTCATTTTCACTACAGTTTCTTTTACGGGACCCCTCTGATAACAGAGTGGAATACACTGATGGGTCATCCTGTTTAAATATTCGTCACTATTATTATTATTATTATTATTATTATTATTATTATTATTATTATTATTATTATTATTATTATTATTATTATTATTATCGTCCTCACGTAATGTTTGCTTAGAGTCCTTAGGGCCGAGACCAGACCATGGTCCTGGGGCACTAAGGGATAGCCAGTTTTTAGCTTGATAGCACCCTCCTCAAAATGTGTGCTGTACCTAGCAAGGTTATCTTTTGTAGTTCACTGACGCTTATTTGGCCAGGAATTTTTCCAAGATAAATTTCTAGTCTCTTTTTGATAGCTCCAAGTGCTCCAATGATAACTGGTATCGTTTCCGTTCTCATGCCCCACATTCGGCTTGTTTCGATTTCCAAGTCATTATATTTGGATCGTTTTTCAGTGACTTTCACGAATGTGTTTCTGTCTGATGGTACTGCCATGTCAATAAATTTACAGGTTTTCGTTTGGTGGTCTTTAATCACTATATCGGGTCTGTTGGCTGTTGTTTTCCTGTCTGTGTGTATTGGCATGTCCCATAATATCGTGACATCCTCGTTTTCTGTAACTGTTTCCGGCTCATGGTCATACCACTTTTCTGATGTCTTTATATTATAGTTGCGACAGACTTTCCAATGTATATACGCGGCTGTTTTATCGTGTCGGTGGTTATATTCTGTTTTCGCAAGTTCAGGACACCCAGACACGATATGGTCGATTGTTTCGTCGTATTTGTTACACATCCTGCATAGGGGGCTAGTACCGTCTTTGAAAATGCTGGTGTGGTATGATCTGGTAGCTAGGCTTTGGTCTTGGGCTGCGATTATGAATCCTTCCGTTTCTGCCTTCAGTCCACTACTTTTGAGCCACTGGTTGGTTTTGTGGTGGTCAACATCTGCTTCCTTTATTCTCTTTGGGTATTTTCCATGGAGGGCTTTGTCCTCCCACTGCTTTGTTAATTTTTCTTGGGTCTTATTTCGTGCCATTTGTTTGGTTCTCTTTGCATATTTGGTGGTTGTTTCCTCTGCTTGTTTGTCTGGTATTGTTAGGTCTAGTTCGTGTTTGAATTGTTCTGCTTGCCTTTGTATAGAGTACAATTTCTTTCTGCCATCATGTTCTTGCACTAGTTCGAAGGAATATTATTATTATTATTATTATTATTATTATTATTATTATTATTATTATATTATTATTATTGTTATTTCAATTTTTCGTATGTGACAACTTTTATTTCTCATATAAAAGCTAACACACCAACTTTTCAGCAAACATATCTGTCACATAAAAATTGGCCAATTTTTCTCATCTACATGAGCAAATCATGCGGGTGTGTGGACGAGGCTTAAAACAATGGCTAGTGTAGACTCAAATAGACTCTAAGAACAAATCCATAATTTCCCTGCTATTTTAAAACTTATCGTGAGTTTTACAGTTTTAATACCACTATGAAGAAGGACAATCACTGTCACAGAACTTTAAAACTTCAATTTTTAGAATTAGTTTTCGAACGCATTTCAGTCTCGGACTTTGCGAAAGCGTGGGTACGTTTGATTGTACTGGAAATCATTTGAATTGAATTGATTGAATTTTTTCTGCTGATTTTAGGCCGAAAATATTCTTGTGAATATTTTTAGATTAGATGATATTTCTGTTTTCGGATGTGTTTGGCAGCTGGATGGTGTTAAAGCAATTTTGGAACGAGCCTGTAGGCATCAAAGCCTGATATCAACCACATAACTTCTTGCAGAAATGTTAAAAATTATTATTTATCGAACATAGGGCTAGTGCTGTTACGTTTTTGTTGGTTTTTTTTGCTAGTTTTGCCGTTTAGAGAAAGGAATAATTTTATACGGTTTAGTTAAAAACATCATGAATTGTATCGTGTTTACAAATTTTCAACACGCAATATTCATTTCAAAATTTCAACCTAGGGTTTATTCTTGAAATATTTTTTAAAATTTCGAAAATTTCAGCCTCGATATTCTTATAAAACATATTCTTCTCCTTGCTTAAGGATTGAACAAGATAGTTGATAGGTGATAGCTGCATCGGCCTTTGACCTCATCAACTATCATCCGATATATAGAGATGTCGAGCACATGATCTAATTTTCAGAATAGACACTATTCGTTAATTAGCAAATTGACTCATTCCATTCTGAGCAAATTCCTGTCTCAAACCTTTTCCGCGCAGACACACCCACACCGGCGTGTTACACCCAAAACAGAGATTTTGACGGGGTAGCTTTCCGTAGGCGATGCTGCCTCAGATAATACAAAACGAAATAGACGAGGCTGTTTTTAAGCTAGGAAAACACAGTATCGCTTGTCCTACGCCAGTCAAATAGTTCAAATCGTGTCATATCTCATCTGTTTACCGAAGACTAATTAAACGATGACATTGCGTAATCGTGCGACGAATTAAACCCTTCCTCGTTCTTGAGCTGAGGTGAAGTATTTCACCTTTTCACTCCCACGCAACAAACCTTTTGAAACGCAATATTTTTGTTTGTCATCTTAAGGCACTTAACTCCAGAACACGCTAATGAAATCTTTATCCGATGTCGTCTATATTATGTCTGCGCCCAAAAGGACGTGACCTCGGCAGCTAAAGTTTACAGGGATTTGACAAGCGGTGAAAAAATAAAATATTTTGCGTGGAGAACCTTTAAAACAATTCTTAGCGAATAACCGCGAAGGGTTAAATCACTATTTTTGCTTTTCCAATCAAAATATCACAATTTGTGGAAAATTCTAGACTGAGTAAACGTAATTGAAGTGACGTTCACAGCCTCTTTCGAACATCCAAAAAATGATGTAATTGTTGAAAAGAGCCTAATTTTAGAGTTTTATTGACAAAAGGCAGTCGGAATTGTAAGTGGCTTATCTAGAGATAAACACCACGCCAAATCCGGTCTTATCCACTCGTGTCAGGCAGCTATCAAAAAAGAAACACTGAAATTTAAAAAAAAAAAGTGGTAAATCATGGTCACGTACACTATAAGACCCACAAGAAAGCGGACCTGATGAAGTCGTTCGTTTCGTTACCAAAATTGGCATGATAGTTGAGAGCCCGGAACAATCCATCGCTATATGGCAAGCTAGCCAATGGCATCAGTACCAAGAACAGATCTTGAGCTGGCCCCTCGATAAATCCTTCCAGATTCTCTTGAGCCAATTTAGAGCCTTGGAAAATTTCCTCTCTGATAAGCTAACTGTCTCTTAGTAGATTTTGCCTAATTATTGAGCTTGCGTTAACAATGTCTAACCCTGCATCAATCATGATGTTAGCTGAGTTAATTTCTACTTCGAAATCAAGGATTTCTGTTGTTACTCATTTGATGTTCCAAAGATTACATCCGGAACTACAACTCAATGCCAACAGCTGACGTCCTTGAAAGGCTCCCACATGTGCATGCCCCCACTCAAAGCGGCCCATGGTGGAGTTACTCAGCTGACATTTAAATCAGTTTCGTATCGAATCACTGAAGATTTACTTCAGGCCGAATGACCAGGGCTGGAGAGCTGAATGTCTGACCACGAGCAGCGCGCAACAAAGAGAAATAAACAAGCTGTTTTAAAATTCTCTTTCATCAAAATAAACCCTTATTCACCAGTTGTGCGTCATGCAAGCCGGTAGAAATAACAATGATATTTCATCGCACCAAATCCACTAGTTGCTTAAGGTGCTTTGCATTGACAATATTTTCTTTCCAAAGAAATTAGAAAAAATACACGGATAACTGTGCCCTCTCTGAAGCACTGGGCTAGCTATGTTACTTCTCAAAAACAGATACGTGACCCTTAAATTAAGAATAGTCCCAATATTCCCAAAATTGTTTAACGTCTGTAATAACTGAGTACATGCATGTGTAGTTCATTTTTCGCTGATTTCCGTTTTACTTTGTTTCACGGAAAACTTCAATCAATGTAATGAGATAAGGAAATGAAATTCGATGTTGGACGGTTCGTTGATAGCTGGTAGAAAGCGTCGTACGAACGTATCTTGGCAAAATGTCCAATATTGATCATTTTTCAAGGTGAAAGAGTAAAACTATACGGCGCAATAATGGACAAAAAAAAAATCGAAATTTAACAAAAAAATTCGATTGAAAACATTTGCTTCTGCAAAATCGAGACCAGCCTTTCAAGGGTGACTTAGGCTTAGAAAGATAGCACAGTAAGACTTTAAACTTGAAAAATCGTTTAAGCCAATTATAAATTGTCTTTGTATAAACAACTCTTCATTATAGCGTCTCTGCGCATTGTTGATTAGTTAAGTTATCGGACGCTTTCCGTTTTCTGAAAACTCGGCTCTGAGGTAAAAAAAAAGGAGTAAAACTTTTGCAGAGTTTTCGACGCCGGAGTTAAACGCACTAAGATCTGTTTAATACAAGGATGCAAGAAACGATATACAGAGGTCATGTCTTCTATTTAATATCCTTGACTCTCAGTTTTAAATGTCTTAAGACGGCTGAGCCACAAATATTTTTTACAGAAAAAAAAAACGCACAAACACAAGTGCCGTGGTTAGTCGAACCGCTGAGATTTTGCGCGACTGATTGTTTTTTTTATAGGTACTTAACAGGTGTACCACCCTGCAAGGCCAGGCTAGAAGGTGTACGTCTACGACTTTGTCTGTGAAACAGCGATTAATGCAACAGCCAATACACAGATGCATTACGGGAATACTAGAGCTTTTGTGTCGGGTTAAGAATTTTCACCTTTTCTATTCATGGGCCATTATCGTTTCAGCCGAACCTGATATGTGTGACGATCATCAATTTACGAGCACACGATTTCGATAGCTATCTTTCATACCAGCCTAAACTACCTCAATCATGCTGCCTCGATTAGACGTCCTTTTTCGAATAAGATCGTAAAATCAATATTTTGTATGTATTTCGAACAGCTGTGCATAATTCTGCGACCGTGACTCCATGCTGGGCCATTAGTTTTGCTCATTATGCTAAACAAAGGAACATAGAAAGGGTATAAAGAACAACGAACAAGATTTCCGGCGAAGAGATTTCAATAATTACCACAATGTCCACAGGAAAGCCTGCAGTTTCCAAATTAATCTCATTTTGGTGTCTCCGGGGGCCAACAGATACTCTCTCTTTAATTGTCTTTTATCGTCAAGCATGAAAAGCTTTCGTTAGCCTCCTGCTATTGCAGCGTGTTTAGAATTCCAAGTTAGTTGTAAGGTCCAAGTTGAAATGGCCCTAAAAGGCAAAAATGCTCAGAAAGTATAATTATGCCTGATTGGTTGGGCAACCTTTGAAATTGAATGACTGATCAGAATCTGACTTCTCTTACTATTATCAGTATAAAGTAACCGACACAGGTTATGAGAAAAAAGGAATTCATTACAGGATGTGTCATGGTGCATCTGATAAGATTACTGTACGATGAGAGACTTCAGCTGACAACTGTCATAAGAAATCATCGAACCAGAAGATAACTAAAAATGCCTCACTTTTTACAACAGCCGTGAAGATTTTCAGTTTCTATTTTATACAATAGACAAACAACTCTAAAGACAGGTAAACTGCAGCTGGATCGCGAGTAATCAGCCAATCAATTGTTTCCAGGATTCAAGAGTTCCTGACATCGGCAGCTGAGACAGTTGAGAACTGAAAAAAAAAAAAAAAACTATGACGCAATTCATCTGATTCACAGATGTGTAGTTGACGTCATTTCACGTTCAGTTGACATCATGGCAGAGAATACCCTTGCAATAAACGAGCAAATTTCTACATACAACCTGAGACAATCAGATTTTTCTACTCCTAGATACAACACTGTTACTTATGGGAAGCACTCTTTGCGTTATGTAGGACCCAAATTATGGGGCAAACTGTCTATGGCTGACAGATCAGCCAAGACACTGCAGGCGTTTACAAACTACATTCGCAAAAGGGATATAACTCGCTTAATGGACACCGGCTGTAAGGGCTGCATCCTATGCTGCACATAATGCCTTTCAAGTCATTTATTTTTTTATTGTATTAATATTAATATTAGTATTAGTATAGTTTTTTTTAGCAGTGTCCCCTAATTAGTATGGTGTTTTTATTCCCAGGCTATAAGGTTTTTTGACACTTTAATAAAGTTCTCACTCACACTCACTCACTCACCCAATGAAAGCCAAAAGCATCTGCTGAAAACAGTTAAATTCACAATGGAGTTGCTGTCTGTTTATCAACTTTCGACGGTAATCAAAACTGTTTAAACAGTGAATTGAAGCCAGACGTCATTATGGCGGTTTGACATTTAAATGTTACTAAAAAAGGTACCAAGTGACTGCTTATGCGTGTGGTGGCCATCTTGATCGCAGGAGTCCCAGATTTCACGACTAAGCATTTGCCTCTGGAAACATGCCGGCAAATGGGAAAATATAGTTATCACTTGTGAACTCGCGCTGTGAAAACAACTTGCGTGCCTTTCCTCTTGTTACACAGAAATGTCATGAAAATGCATGAATATAATATCGAAAACTTAGCATTTGGAGACAGGAATTGAATTCGTTAAACGTTCAATCAGTAGAAGTCCACTAATATTATTGTTATTAGCTGGTCAGCGGTAATTTTCATAACATAAACGCTTGTGGTGTTGTTGACAGTCGGGACACGGGATTTTTTTGGTCCTTCGATATATAAGGACCCGTAAAATGTTGCTATTGTTGCTATTTTGCGGCTTAAAAACAAGTCAATCCATTGAGTGTGTTTTGATTTATCGCGGTATTAATCCAGGCGGCAATTTTCAGACCATAATTCTAAATTGTAAAAAGAAATGGTTTCCGTGCATTTTAATGCCATAAAGATTGCTTTACGCAAACAGTAGTCATTCAAATCCGTGTCTGTCTTCGAGAAATGAATAAATAGCCACTTAACTGCCATCAGTAATAAAGAAAGCTATTTATAATCGTTGTCTCGACCAATTTCGTGGGTCACGTATGCCAATTACACCAACAGATCGGATACAGACACGATTAAAACGTCGCGCAACCTTGTACCTCTTTACAAAGCGTTTTTCTCTCGCCCCGCAAATAATATCCAAAAGCGGTATAAGCTGTATATTATCCCTGATGAACGCAGGGCTCGTCATCTGTGCGACCGAAGCGGAAATTTCGTATGTTCTCCACATCTCTTGAAGGAGCTTGAGAGTGGAAACCGATCTCTCAAGTGTGTAAAGCGATACAGTTGACGCAAAGCAAGCGTACCGGATTTGCCTCACGTGAAAACATCAATATATTTAAAACTGCTCTTGACAGCTGGCATATTAATGCAAACGAGCCTTGTTTGATTAGCAAAGAACTGAGTCCATACAAACGACAGTTCTGTCACAATTTTACACAAGAAAAGTGGATTCTAGAAGTGGAAAGGTGTAAGCCTGAGTCAGCTGTCTGTATTTTTGCTACCAAGTCCCCTGGGAGATACAACATTGCAAGCATAAACTGAGCGATAGCCGCCAAATAATTTTATGCCGAGAACAATGCCGCATACGCAACCGCCTGTGAGAGGGGGCAGTGGAGCGAATTGTAATGATTAATTTAAACCATGTCATGTCATCAAGATCTCTCGATTATTATCGTGAAATTCGATTAGTGTAACACAGAGTTCCAAAGCGAAAAGTAACACGCGAGACGCACGATAACAAGCTGGCGTGAAAGAAGACACGAAGGCAATACACATCACGAGAAGCGTGTTAGAAGATTAATTGTTTAGTCTGCACAATCAACTTTATCGATTTGCAGGAAGGAAAAACGATTTGGCCCCGAGTGGTGAGTTTGCGTATCACTGGACTGTCAATTACCGTTGTTTTCAGCGCTTCGTTGTCGAAGTGGATTTCAACGGCTTCCATATCTGACTCGGAAGAGAAAATCGTGCTGATCTGACCACAACATGGAACCGAGTACGGTTTCATTTGATCATTGTTGATACATAAGAACCCCTCTCGAACACAAACACGGAAAATGCCGAGTTAAACAACGAGTCAAATCTGCGTCGACTGAACCTCAAACACGACATCTTCGGGACATGATCAGCCTCTTCTCTTGTCGCCCACTGGGATCACGATCAAACGCACTGGGAGCTGACGGCGAGTGGGATTACCAACGAGTGAACTTCAACATACACACGCCGACCTACTCTGTCAAGTACCTGGGTTCCCAACAGTTGTGCAGTCCGGGTTTCGCGGAGATCTGTGACACCGTGAAAGCCATTTTCGCCCAAGAGAAACCCAGGCTGAAATCTTTGGACCACTACTCGCTGAAGCTGACCAAAGAGGAGCTGTCGCTACGCGACAGGGATAGTACGGAAGACGAAGAGAAGGTCTTTCTGCTCCGGAGGATTCGATTCAGCGGAGTGTCCAAAGCTTATCAGAGAGTCTTCTTCTTCACCTATCAGTTCGGATCAAAAGCAGCATCGGTGGAATGCAATGTAGTGTTGTGCAAGAGCAACAAAGAAGCCAAGAGTTTGGCAAAGGTAATATCGAAAGCCTTCGGGGACGCGCGTAGCGAGTTTCATCATCAGGAGGTGGCGAGCAGAAAACTTCACGCCGAAGGGTTGAGCGAGAACAGCATATCGCATCTTCATGTGGACGCGATCTCAAATGTCGAAGCTAATAGACAGTATTACAACATGAGTGCTTTTAAGAATTCTCGCAGCAACTCTGCGGCTAGCGCGATTAGCTCAGACTTTCGCTCCAAAAGCCGGACCCCAGATAAGCTTAAACGAAGCAACCAGTCCTGCCATTTGGGTGCGAGTATAGAATGGGAGAGAACGGAAAGTTCGCTTGACACGAGGCAGAGCGACGTAGAAAAGACATCGACTAGCGGCGAGACATTTGGTTGTACTTGCGAGAAAGAACCAATTGTCAAAATCGAATCTTTGAGTACTACAACTGTCAATGACAAACAAATAAATGAGGTGCCCGGGTGCTTGGAAATTGCAACCGAACAAGAGCTCGACGATGGAGCAAGCAACGACCTAGACAGTAACGATTTTGCGCGGAGTAGTTCAACTCTAGCAGCTGAAGAAAAAGAGGCTCAACCACTTGGCAATCACAACAGCAAAGCTAGTTGCGACTGGTCCATGGTCTCCGGCCTCGAGGAAACCTCGATATAGCAAGATGTCGGCAGTTTATTGTTGAATGTTGGATAATTTTAACACGACAAAACAACACTACTTGGTGGTTAGTTTTGAATATTACTTCGTCGGAAGGCGTCAAGTGGCAATTTTTACAAGATAAGCATTTGCAACAAAGATAGCTTCAGCCATTGTATACATTCGTCACGTCTTATTTCGGAGAAGTTTCCCGATTCAGAGAAAGAAAATTCAGATCGAACAAAGAGGGTTGTTTATGGCGGCATTCGCGAAATGAGTGACGAAGAAAGAAGTAAACCGCGTATTATTTTATTATGCCCTTAAGTTCGCCTCTTAACGCTACGGACAATAGACTACAAAACAGATTACAGATATGCAAACATTCGTTTGTTAATCTGTCATGGCTGAGCGAACTAGTCGAAATTCTTCAACTTTTAGCGGGTGATCATGTCGCCTTGCGAAGCGCACTAAGTACATAAATTAACTCAATTGTACCGCACAGCGGCGAACTTCAATTTTGTAAAAAGAGCACATTCACAGATCCGACACTATTAAACTGCGCGAGATTTATCGAAAGATTTGGGACGCGAAAGCCCACAATATTGTTTTCAATCGCTCGGTTCCTGTGTGCTCAACTCATTTATTCAAGAGTCATTGTCACTAAATGCAAATATGATTGAAATGTGGACTCGTTAGGAGCGTAGGAGTTGGTAGGACATTATTTGTCTTCTTGGCAACTCGATGTCCGGACATTTCAAATACTTTTTGTTCCGTAATTGCATCGCACAAATAATCGATCGTTGTTCTTTAGTGTTGTTTAACTTTTGGCCCCGTCAAGCCAATAATAGTGTTTACGTTGCGAATTCTTTGTGTTTGGAATCTATTAACTAAAATAAAAGACATGACATCAGCCAATATGCTCACAGCATTGGAAGTGTTTTCGAGAAGAATAAGCGAGCAATAAGAGTTATTTTGTGATGCGATATTCTACGGGTTTAGCATTGCTCCTTCCATTCTACTGTATCACTCGTATCGGATTTATGTCAGCGTTAAAATCCAATCTTGGTATATCAAGTCTCGACGTTTTCAATTTTGGGTTTTCAGTTCGCTTTTGTCAATATGTGCCACGGGCCACTAAGAAATGACATATTACCTTACATTCTGAAGACTGATTGATGGATTTGATTTGATTTTTATTTGATGTTTTGCCCCATTTGGACATATTTCATTTACAGCCGGGAAGTATTGCGGACAGGACATCTAAGCAAACGTTTCAGTGCATTTGACGGATTTACATTTGCGGTGAATATTCCAACTTGTCTACCTCTCGTGCATGATACATGCACGTGTACACGGGGAAATATTTTCTAGGGTTTACCCCTTTCAAAGGATTAGGAAGAGAAGACAATAAACGTCTTTCCTGTTTTCGGATTACATGAAGTCGAGATAGACGTTTCTTTCAATTTCAACCTAAATTCCATACCATGTAACCTGCATATCCGGATGTAAACTACATACCTTGAATTTCAAGGCGGTTACTGAAACCGTGACGAACTGAAAACAATTCTTTTCCCAGCTTGTGACATTCAGTGATCGACCTCAAGTCAAATTTCCAGCTTTTGAACCAAGCCGGCATACTTCAAAAACTATCAGTCACAGACCTCTAATCAGCCAGTTGGTCAGTCACACTTTTCGACAAACTCTAATTAACTAGTATCAACCCGAAGAGTCCAGATGACTAACGGTTTCCCACGCCGTGAGCGAAAGCGCAAGAAAGTTCCGGTTTTTTTTCCCGTGGAGCCTGTAGGCAAAACAATTAACCCCGAGTATCATTGGCAATAATTTAACTGTCCATAGACAGTCGCGAGATCCGTAATTAAATTTAAGGGCAAAATTAGAGCGTCTAAACCTTTGTGCATCATCATAATTATAAAATGTCAAAACCAGTTCGGGAATGAAGTATATAGTGAAAATTGACGCCTTTTTACTCCAGCGGCAATCTGACTTTATACAGTCTAACTCGTCCATTTATCTGCTAAATAATCCTTGTGTGTCGCTATTCAAGCGAAAAGCCGCTAGTTTCATGGGGTGTTATTCTTATTCTGCAAAATCGATGTGTTTTTTTTTTTTTTTTTGTTTTTTCGTTTCTTCCTTTCTTGCGTTTCTGAACTTGACTGCACTTTGCGTGTGGTTAGGACTAATTGAAATTGAGAGTTTATTATCACGTCCATTTCCTTTGTCCGGATTTTATCCTTATTGTGATCTAGTGATCGGGGTTAATTATCCATATTCCAGTGAATTCTGGCTTTTTTTCAAAGTTTATGTAATGAGAAATGTCCCTTTAATTACTTCTTTAATTTCCAACTTCTCAGCCTAGCGTGTTCGCCGTTAGCTTGCGAGCAGGCTCACCTTTGAGTCACGCGCGCGAGTAGTGAAGAGCAAAGCGATCCGGCCGGAAGGATCGCGGCTTCGCCGCTCGATTTCGCGCTCGCAGTTACGCCTCGCGTGGCGCTTGTGGTCCAACGTGAGCCTGCTCGCCGGCTAGTTCGTCGTGCCAAAAACACCTTGTTGTAAAAAAGATATCGTCTTCCAAGTATTTCTTACACTTTTTTTTTTTCCGGCTTCACAAAATTGTTTTAAAAGGTACAGTAGGTTCACGTCATCAAAGTTATTTCAAAGCTTAAACTAATGCATGGTTGAATCAGTGAAGCTGTCCTTTTAATTTTACGTCTTGTAAACACATGCGTTTACGAAAACGCCTCGTAATATCCGAAATTAACTCTGACTAAGCTTTTAAACGAAACTCTGTGAAACTAGTCAGCCTGCAAGGCAGGCGTAACACGAGGCAGAGGGGGCAGGGAGCAGAGGGAAGGCCCCTACCCTTTCCCCGTTAGGCTATATTTATTCAGTGTGACTATTCTTTCCGCATTTTGTATTGTACAAGATGGGTGGTTCTTCCTTTTAAAGTCATGAAAGAAACTATGGCCTGGTATTTAGCAATCAAACCAAACCGAAGCTTTCTTGTGGTACTACTTACATTTTAATCTCGTTTTGTCATTGTTTTGAGTTAAATTAGACATTTCTTTCCGACTCAGTCTTTGAACTTGGCCACACTTGGCAAACAAAACTGGTTTTTACATTGTTCTTGAAATGAGACACATTAACGTGTCCACTTCCTTTACCAGAATCAATCATGATATCATCTGATGACAGGAGTTAATAAGTCTTGGCAATATTTCAGTGCGTAAATACTGTTTTCAAAGAAACTTCGGCTGATCTCGTGAACTCTTCAAACTGGAGTTAACAAGCTGTTTTCGCCATTTCGCTGAAAGCTCATTTTATTGCAACTAAATAATCCTGCCAACGCCGCATCTTTTTGAAGTTGCTGATTAAGCAACGGGAATTGTTTTGAAAGCATTTCTTCTTTGTTTGTCGTTTTATGTAAAACTTTTTTTGTTATCTTTAACTTTTAAGTCTAATGGCTGTTTTAAATGTCTGCCATTGTGATCATATGTATTCCGCACAGATTTCAGTGACGTCAAGTGATGAAGGAGTTGATAACGGACGTTTTTCTCTGGCAGATTTTCAATTGTTACAGGACTGGATTTTTTTCCCGCCAGACTGAAGGCAGCCTACTCAGCTTGGTTTCTGACGCAAATGCAACAGCTTGGCCAATATCTTTAAAGTACTTGTTTGAAAAAAGGAAAAAAAACCCTTGAGATGAAAACTTAAAAGCAATATCAAGAGTTCCGCAATGCAAACTGATAAACGATATTGCCAAACTCCACTCTATAACACTTTGCTGCTTGGCGAAACTTCCGCGCATAATTTCCATGATAAGCAAAAATATAAATATTCCCCACCTTGGTTACTACGGCGCCAAAACGTAAGCAAATAATTGCTTTCTAACTATTAATTTTACCAACGCTGTCATCTCTAGATTTCTTTCCGAGCAACGGGTGCGCTTTTACAGGACGACCTCCAGGCTACCTGTGAGTGACTAGCGGTTTGCATTGGCACAACTTTAAGTATTGAATTGTAACCCGACCCCTGTCAGTAGCTTTATATTAAGGGTATCAAGCTCAATTGACGAATATCTGTGTGGCAGAAAATAGAGTAATTTCAAAACTGTCTTCTCTTTTAACTACGATTGGTCTGTTAAGTGGGCTAGGTCTACCGCACGGCCAGGTAAAATTTGAAACTGTTTTTGTCGCCCAAACGTCTCTTGATTTATTGCCAAGTTTACTTAACGCCAAATTGCTAAATAATAGTTTTCTTTTTTTTTTTTTTTTTTAGAAAAAAAAAGTTGTCACGAATCAAAACATACTAACGACCTACGAATTTACCATCTGGGCGTCAATTATATATATCGTGCTTTTATTGTAACGAATAATTTCAAAAGCGAACAAGGCGTTTAAAGTTTGTATGTAATTTTATTCACATTTCCTTTACCATTACGGCTCTTAGCCTAGGGTGTCTGGAAAACCCGGATAGCGAATAGCGAATAGTCGCGAATAGCGAATGGCGAATAGTCCCGAATAGTGCGAATAGTCTCGAGTAGTGCGAATAGTGGCGAATAGTGACGAATAGTCGTCAATAGTCACCGCTTTAGATCTAATATCCAGCGTTAATTAATTATCCAAATAAGCAGCAGAATTTCAGTGAATTTATTACCTTTTCTTCTCCGGACTCAGGCTAGTAGGCTGTCCATCGCCGACATTAAGAAAACAGAAAACAAAAGGACAACCTAATAAAGACGTATTTACGCTTTTGAGGCGGTTAAAACAGAAGAAATTACGTTTGAAACACCTTTTGTCCTGATAAGCGTCTGTGCTTTTTAGTGGGAAAATCCCATCTTAAACTGCTACGAGGTTGACTGCGAGATACTGGGTACCCTATTTGTTACTATTTGCCACTATTCGCTACTATTCGAGACTGTTCGCCACTATTCGCACTATGCGTACTATTCGCTATTCACTATTCGGGACTCAGTATTCGCTGTTCGCTATTCGCGATTGTTCGCTATTCGCTATTCGGGTTTTCCAGACACCCCTTAGCCTTTTGTTTTCAGTCCGGGTTAAGTGGAGATGTTTGTTTTTTTTTTTCCCTCGAAGCCAGACTGTTTATGTCTGATTAGGTAACACAGCAAACTTGTAGCCACAAAAATGGAAATTTCACTGCTGTCGTTCACGCTCTCTATGAAAGCCCGACAAAATTTGATAATTTCATTTTTTTTTTTGTTTTGCAGAGAGTGGCTGAGAAATGTTTCGAGAATTTTGCCGGCCCACACGCACAAAGATATTGTGCTGATCACACATGAAAAACCTTTTGTTATTGAAATTCGTTCTGCTTTCGCATTCGTTGGCCCAATACTCAAAAACGTTTCTGTTGGCATGGCAAAATCCAATTGCATAGTCATAACATAATTTTTGTTTAAACAATCGTAGAAGTGACTTTACTCTGAAGCGAACGTTCCACGAGGGAACGAAATCCTCCAGGATTTTCAAGGTCCCGTCCAAACTATGCCGGAGAAATTTGAAAACGCAGCAATCACCGGTCATTTTTAAGTTGTGTTTGAGGAAAACTCTGGCAGAAAGATCCCATGATTTTCGTGACGTCATCATCTTTTTCGTAAGCCTCTGTTCTCTAAATTTTTCCGTCCACACTAAAACGCAAAGCCGGCGTTTTTAAATTCCTCCGGTTTGAAGAGCGTTTTCGAAAAGCTTCGTTTTCGTGACGGATTAGTGTGGACGGTAGGCGTAACCGCAGAAATAAAGCTGCGTTTTCAAATTTCTCCGGTGTAGTGTGGATGGGGCCTCAGTCGAATTTCGTACTAGAGCAGTTTTCTAAAAGAAACTAATCACTTTTACCAATCACAAAGGACACAGACAATCCAGTGAACCAAACTGCAGCTGACGCAAAGCGCGGGAAAACGTGGGTGAGCGAGTCACGATTGGTTTTGGTTTTACTTCGGAATAGATGACAAAGTGGCGCGAGTCTTTTAAGCCAATATCTAGGAGGGGGTGAATTGGGGTATGCAAATCCTCCGATCCGTGCCTTTTTTCCACCACATCCGCAGATCCGCCGATATTTTTGTTCAAATCTGACACCGCAACCACATCCAGAAACAGAAATGTAAAAGTTCAAAGGTAAACTGGTAAATGGGAATGCCATTGTTAATTTCGCACAAATAGTAAAGAAGGCAACATGCTTGATGACTATAACACAGTACAATTCCAATAACACTGCTTTGTTGGAAAAAAGAAATAATTTGGATGAACTCAATAACATAACGACCAAGGCTGAAAAAAGATCTATGATCCAAATTTGGTTTAGGACCCAAGATCCGAACATCAAGACAGGCACAATCCGGAATCCGCGCTAAACTTCACGGCTGCTCCACGATCCACTGTGTTTTCAAAATCAGCGAATCCGCTCGATTTACCGCAAAAATCCACAATCCGTGCACTTTTTAAGGCCAAATCCGTCGATCCGAAAACCTATTCACCCCCCTCTTCTAGCACAGCAATGTAAAATCAAAGCAAATGCGACTTAATTATTTTCGACACTAAACTGAAAACCGCTATGACAAGGAACATAGCCAAACAAAAGGTTTCTAAACATCTAAACACTATACATCTGAGTAAATGTCTTGGACGTCTTCTACAAACTGAAACTTGAAATCGGACCAAATTAAACTAAGCAAGCATTTGGAATTGAACAACTTTATCTGTGACACCAATATATATACTGAATAGATCCAGCCAGTCGAGGGATTCCAAGGTAGCAAATATACTTTAATGTTTTTAAAATCCATAAGTTGTCCTTCACAGATTGTTTGAGAAAATATATATATAGTACAATTCTAAAACCGTGACGTTCTGCACTGTACAGACAGATATCAACTGACAGAGGTTTGTATAATATTTCACAGCTTAGAAGTGAGTAGGAGATGTCTCATGTCCCTAAAACTCTCTTCGAGTGAGTCTCGCCACTTGTTCAAATCTGTCACAGCGGAGTTTGTAAACGTCGCAAGAACAAAATTAATCCTGTAGAAGGAAGATCAGTGCACACAAAGATAAATTTCACCTTCCCAATGCTCCTGTTAGGGCCCTATACAAACTTTTCGTTATTAGTTGGAGGGTTTTTCTCACATGTTAAATCAATTTTCCCCACTCAGTTTCAACTTGCTTTTCCGCGCTTGGCACCGGTTCAACTTCTTTGTTTGTTTGTTGTTTGTTTGCTTGCTACAGTTTGCTTGTTCGCTGGTTTGATTATCTTTTTAGTGACCAAGAGCTGGCCGACGTTGGGCCTTGTTGTGACGGATAAAACGCCACAAAACAATACGGAGCTTAAAGCAACGACGACGTCGACGCCGAGGACGACGCCTAGTCAAAAATAAATTTATACTCTACCAGCGAACTTCGCAACTGTTTAGATCTGTTCAATACGCCAATAAAAAAAAAAAAGGTGCCAGGCTAAATATACAATGACCGCGTTCAGTTCCAAATGGAAATACGAAACATTGGCCGTCGTCGTTCGCGTTCCTCAGGCTACGCAGAATTTGGTCATTTCACGTTCTTGTTTTGCAGAGAACGACAATTAAATGTAGAAAAAGTTATAGCGCACACGCACAGCCATTGTTTTCCTCATTAAATCTTTTCTGTAGTGGTGTTCTCGTTGCCGTCGCCGTCCGTCGCGGCTTGCCTAAGCTCCTTAATAAGAACTCAAGGAAAAACTTGTGGTAACAGCCGGGAAGATGCGGCCGCCAATTTGCTTGATTGGCGGGAAAAAAAAATCAACCTTTTCTCTGATTGCTTGAGGACAGGTTACAGGAAATTTTGAATAAGAAACACGCGTTAACACATTCAAAAGTACGATGGACCTCAGTGTATCCACTAAAGTAACTCACTTGTTATCCTCGATGCTATAAAAAGCTCCGTAACCGTCTTTTACCATGGCGGCGCACCCACCGATAATTTTCGAAAATCCCACACAGCTTGTTGAAAGGACGAAGTTTCCACCTCCACCACTACACAAAACACAACAAACGATAAACTCTTAGCAGAGGTTAAACGACATGATTTTCCAGTCAGCCATAATAGACTGACAACAAATGGTTAAACCGCGTAGGAAGCGGTTCTGAGGACGTTCACTGGAGCAAAGCACCTCAGTGGGGGCGTGAGGAGCGCTATTTGGACACAAGTCCCAAGAAAATGAGATGGTCTGAGATTACATGCGTTCTGGTTGGTTCATAATAAATTGAAAAGTTTTTTTTTTATGAGGTTCCATAACAAAATCACAAGCGGGAGAGTAAAATTCACTCTTGTAGTTCCGTCTCTATCAGTGATCGGTTTACTTTTTGACTCATGTTGATTTTGTGTCCAGTTGAACTAAAACATCCAAATACCTGGCCGTCCAAGCTTTATCCGTGAAGATAGCAGGAGTTGGCATTCCTAGGCATAAATAATAAGAAAAAAAATCAGGAAAATAATGAGCGGTTTACTTTAATTGTAATTGATCTGCGGGCTCTGCCACATGGAACGAAATTAGAGTAGAACTGTTTTACGTTCCGCTTGCGAGTTCAACAAAGCGAGGTTCAACATTAGTCGTGATGAAATCTCTACCAACCATCTTCAAAGTACTACCGGTGGCCGGGCAACCCACATACACCCCGTGTCCGGGTGGGGAGGAAGAGGACAAACTCCCCAAAATTTGAGAACTGATTTGGAATTCCAATTAGAAAGTAGTCCAAAATGTAAGGTAAATATTAATATCCTAAATCCCTCGTATGCAAATTCACAAAAAAATATTCCTCAAAAATCCTAGACAATCGCTTAAATTTGTGCTGGTACTTGTGCGCCCGTTTCTCGAAAGCCCCCGGAAACTTCCGGGCCCGAAAAGCCATTTTTAATTCATCTGTATCTAAAAACCGAGAAGTGTATACGCCTGAAACTTCTTGTATGAAGAAAACCTCTGTTCATATTAAGAATATGTGAATAAAACAGCTCTGTAATCATAAGGTTTGAGATTTTGCTAAGACTTTCTGGGTGCGAAAACTTTTCGGGATAGAAACGGGCCCCTGGTCTAAAACGGAAGAATTTAAGAAGTGCATTTCTCTAACTAAAGATGGAAAAAAAGATTGAGCCGCTGTCTGGTTGACAATTACTAGTAATAACACTTTTAATAAGGTACTTTAAATCGATGTCTTCAGCTTCAGGCAAAACATTATGTGTCGTTCGTACTGAGAAAGACCTTCTTAACCCTTTAATTAATACAAGTGGCAAAGCAACTGGTAAAAGAGTAGTTGTATAAAGTCACGCATCATTCGTCACGCAAGAGATCACGGAAACACCAGTTGTCAGAGACACCCATTGAGTTGCATTTGAATTGTAAATTGCAGACGAAAATCCAAAGCGAATAAAAGCAACATTTCGTCGCCAAAACCATAAAGAAAACTGTCGAATCAGACATATGATATATTAAACCTTTTTTTTAATTCGTGGAAGCATGGATAACGATTAAATGTATACGGAAAATTCAATTGATCTGATTGATTTGGCGACACAGAAACGACCGTCAAACACGTGGCCGCTTTACAATGTTGGGTATTTAAATTTCACGATAAAAGATCTTCATTGTTTACGAATGTCAAATATGTCGATTCACTGCCAAAGTACGAGCTGTAATTTACAAAGTTGCTTTCTTATCGATCGATTCACTATATTTCACTGATCACAACCCGTGTAAATTTCGAATAATGAGATAAGGAAAATTGTGTGACAAGACTCGAGTCACGGCTGGAATGAAATGAACTATAACTGAAATTAGTTTCTTTCCTAGCTAGATGTCAACAGAAACTAGTAGGTGGACATTAGCTAGCTAGCAGGAGCCCAAGAAGATAATTTCTCTGTTTCTCATTGTAAAAATCAACCGCTCAGAATGCGATCACCTCCTCCAATTCCCCACTAATGGAGGAAGAGGAACGGTCATCAATCGCCGCCGACCGATTGCCATGAAAGACAAAGTCAACGACGTGCTTCGCGCTCAGAGGTGACCGCTTCGCATCGTCATCACGGTTGATGGTGTTGTCTTTGTTAGGGTACAAAGACGGGACGCGTACTATAGAAATGATCCTAGTAAGTACGGTCTTAACTCCCACTACGTTAGCCGAGAGAAGTCATTTTACCTGTTATTCCCACGTATGTGGGAGAAAAATGTGTGAAATAATTGAGCGCATGCGCATTCGCAAAAACCACTAAAAAATTTTGTGATCGATTGCAAACTTCTTGTTTTGGGAACGCAACAGTTTTTATCGTAAAACACAACGACTTCCACTAATATATATTTCTTTCCAAAACCGAAGCTTGGCTTACAATAATATTCGAACTACAAAAATGGCAAGCAAACAGCAAAGCAACTCAGTAAACGATTTATTTTAAAATTTTGGACAAAACGGATCCGGGTGTGTTGTCTCTTTGATGTCTCGTTCGCTAAATAACTCGTATTCCTGCTAAATGCAAATCAATGTGTACTTGAGGCCCCCGTTGAACGCTATCTACCGGATAAGTGTTAACAAAACAAACCACGCTATCTGCTGGATAGTGATTTATCCAGTGGATAGTGTTATCCACGTTTCAAACAACCTGGGCCAGTTCTCTTGGAATGTCGACGGCATTCTGCTCTGGATAGGACTGGATATCTTCTTCAAGATGTGTGTTTTCCTCAGCTTAGGTTTACCTTTAATAAGAAGCAACCTATAATTATCACTGAATCACACGTAAATACTGTATGATCACCTTCTGAGGCAGCAATCAGTTGCAATCCCAGCAAATGACGATCAATTCCTACAGAGAGAAACAAAAAAAACAAATTCAATATCACAACCTACTTTTAAATAACTCTCTGATGACAAGTGAAAGAGAGTTAATGAAAATCAACCCTCTGATCATCTACGAATATGACTCGATTGACTGGGTTGAAAATTTAATACTACTGTGACGTTTTCTTTCGATTTTCCGAAGATTTCCGAAAATTCTTCAAAAGTTGTCCCGCAGCGCCCCAAACGATTTCGATCATTTTCCGAAAATTTCCGAAGATTACCGAAGATAACAGAACATTGCCAAAGATTTTCGAGGAAGATCCGAAGATGTTTTGATCATACACCAACAAATTTAGGTACAGTTTAAGGGTCACATGATATCCAGTGTTACGTCATCAATATCATCACAGTGAAATAATTGTAATTTTACAGGGCTGGACCGCACCGCAGTTAATATAGTAAAAGATATTTATGAAACGAAGTTATAAGAACTTCCACGTTGGCGTTAGGACTGTAGAAACTTTCTGTAGAAATCCCTCTCTCCGCACAGTTGTAAGATATTGGACAGAGCACAAAATGAAAGTTCAAAGAAGTGATTTAGGGCAGGTTGAGTGGCTGGTTTCTCATGTAAAGAGTGAAAGACGTTGAGTTTTCCCAAAGAAAGATATATGTGACTGTGTGAAACGTACCTTGGCCATCGACGGCTTCTTTCATTAGCTTGATATGCTTCTTGCAGGCTTCGCGAAACAATCGCAGCTTCCTCAAGTTCTAATTACAAAGCACCAACGAAAGAAAGGAACAGGCATGCAAGGTTATTTTCTATAAAACGTATTGCTTGTGTCACGGAAAAGGTAAGGTAAGGTAAGTCTGTGTCAAGTCAGTGACCCCCAGGGGTGGCCCACAAAGCCGGAGCTTATCCCGGTTTCTGTAGCATCAATCGACAAGGAGTATTTCTACTCCTCCCTGGATGGGATTCTAGAGTAGTCCATCGCAAGGTTACCCCCTAGTCGCCAGTAACCATTTACACACCTGGGTGGAAAGAGGCACTGTAAGAGTAAAGTGTTTTCCCCAAGAACGCAAGGCAATGACCCCGGCCAGGGCTCGAACCCAGACCGCACGATCGGGAGTCCAAGCGCGGGTCCCCCATTAGATCACCGTACCTCCACACTGAAAAGCCCAAACACACTTACATCAGTGTTTTCATCGAACATCGCTTTACACCACTCTGTTGCCTCTACAGTACAAGACCGAACCTGCGATTAGATAGAAGGAACCAACTAAGTTTTAATACTACTCAACTTTACTCGAAAACATAAAAAACAAATTATAGTCTTCGGCGATTGCAGGC